>NC_143019.1:14268578-14621078 GCF_055824585.1 Amblyomma mixtum
ACAAACTGATTATTGGTACTTAGACACCGTCCAAGGCCATTGTCAAGGCTAACTCATTATTGAGAAACCGTTCCGAAGCGTGTATGAGCATCTTAGCTGGCGCTAAACGGGTACAGTCTTTGTCAAAAGTAACCAGGCTGCATGGTTTGCTTCCAGCTTCTGTAGTGGAGCCCTTGTGGCTTTCCTAAAGATCAAATGATGTTGGAAGATAAGAAGACCCCCAGTCATTACCTTTAACGACCATTTCAGCTTCAGGGAAGCTGTAAGGGCTCCACTGTAGGAGCTAGAAGCAAACCATTGCAGTCCGGTTACTTTTGACAAAGACTGTACTTATCGTCTCATCAGCACCCGCGGGAGCACACGTGTGTGGCAGACGCGTGATAAGTGTCCACCGAAAATTGCCCAAAGAGCCCGACAAAACCCCGGGCCGACCATCACCGCATCTGTGCGGACCAAGCTATGCTAGGGGAGTAAGGAGCTTCGTCGTCCCCGGCAGTAAATCTCTTATCCCCTCTGTTGTCAGCAAACAAGAAAAATGGCTGGCGGTTTAGCGTCGCTAGCTAAGCACGAAATATTGCGCGAAAGCGTAGTTTCTGCTAATGGACACCATCGCCACGTGTTTGAAAGAGTGATTGAGGTGACCACTCGCCCAGTTTGATAGAGTGCGGAACGAATTTCTGAAATCAGAGCCTGCAAAACAGAAGTTATTTCACTTGCTATATTAAAAGTGCAAAGATGAAACGAAATCGCATTTCATATGCCCATTTCACTCGCCCAGTGCAGAAGGTTG
Organism: Amblyomma mixtum; assembly: GCF_055824585.1. Taxonomy (NCBI): domain Eukaryota; kingdom Metazoa; phylum Arthropoda; class Arachnida; order Ixodida; family Ixodidae; genus Amblyomma; species Amblyomma mixtum. Next base: position 14,269,369 of record NC_143019.1, read on the forward strand.
GGCGCAACGTTTCTGAACCCCACCTTGCACACTTGCAGCGGAAGCTTGCATGAAATGGTTGAACATAGACCTCTACCGGCCTATGGCATTATTGGTCTTTCCTTCAAATATAATGGAGAAGATAAGGGAAAAAGCTGCGTACGCAGCTTGACTAAGGCCTTATCCCCTCAAAGGCAAAACAGCAGTGAACACAGACCGAACACCGATCAGAACCAAGTAATAAGGAATAATGAAAACAATAGTTACAAATGTACAATAGATTCAAGTATCTGCGCAAAAGAAAAACAAATTTTCGGTTAGGAGCAAACACAAAATGCAGTGTTACGCCCAAGTCGACAATGTACACAATGAAGAAATTATGGGTACGGAAGGAGCATGAGTAGCACAGCATATTGTGATGTGAAGCAATGAAGGCACATAAAAGATGTCTAGCACATCATTTGACAACAAAGGAAAAAACGGTTAGATTCTCATTCGCTGAGCATTGAAAATAGCGATAAGGACACAAAAGTGTGGTACAGCTGCACATTGCTTAAGATATAAAACTAATAAAGGACATTACAAAAATAGTGTCGTGAAATATCATGAAGGAAAAAAAATGTTTTAATTGTTTGGGGTGAATGTTAAGGGTGTCAATATTTTCTTGAAGAAAATTGTTGAGAAGAGTTGGTATCAGACATTTTAGAGATTGTGTTGCGTAATTAGTTCGATAATGCTGTACTTTCCAGTATAAGGTATTTCGCGTATTATAACCCGATGGCTCTTTGATTTCCAACTTAGCAAGGTTAATAAGATAGTTATTGTGCTGTAGTTTGCCACGAATCAAACATTTACAAAGCTGGTATCTATGCATATCATTAACGCTTAGCAAATTCAGGTTATGGAGCAAGGGTGCAATCGGGTGATCGTAGGCAGACCGGGTTATAACACGGGTTATAGCGCACGTGTTCCTGGTCCGGTGGACATTTTAAAATATGCACCGCACCGAGGCGAGTGTGGTGACCGAGGAGGCTCTCACCGGGAGAAGAAAGGCTGCGGGGACGCGCTCGACACCAGCAAAACCGGCTCAGAACTGAAAGTAGACAACTTTGTCCATCGGGCCGCAACAGGCGCGGTCATGGAAAGGGGGGAGATGTCATGCGATGTGAGTCATATGAGAACGTGAAGCACTTCGAGAAAACTGGGGGCGGAAGCCAGCGCAGGCGAGTTCTCGTCGGTGGCCGCCGCAGCTTTAGACCGAAATCGAACCCGAAAGCTCCTGGGACTAGTCAGATTAGCAAAATCCGCACGATAGCAGCACTTGCGGAGCCCTGCTGATAAAGAGTAGCAACTGTAGAAAGGTGCTCTTTTCTTCCCAGAGATGGAGCCACCAGTCGCGGGAGTAAGGAGCGGAGGAACACGTTTTGTAGCTCACGGCGTTCTGATTGCTTAGATCGCTGCTGCCTTCACGGCACTGCAAAAAACTCTCTGAAATATAAATGGTCGGAAAATGTTGCAGGGCCTAACGTTTTTGTGGTAGCGGCAACCTGGGTAGGCATCACACTGGCGCGCAGCTGGGAGCCCCTGCCATCGCAGGGGCCGTCACTTAACCGCTGCACCACTGCTCCAGGAGTGGTGTGAGGGATCCTAGAGATTTTTGAATGTAAAGTAGAGAATCACCGTCTGCATGTAATAGAATTAAGCTATCGCGTCTCAAGTGTCCCCTTAAACTTCTTTGGCGACCACATATAAAAAACTTTCTTTTTTCTAAATAGTTCGCTAGAGTTTTTCGCCACGAGACAGATGAAGACCCGAGCCTCGCGAAAAAGAAACATAGAAAATTGAGAATTTTTACCTAATTCGCCACGTTATTCGCGCGTCCATCCCTAACACAAACACCAACTGTGGTTAACACGCACACAAAATTATTGCTGCTCGAGGAAAAGAAAGCAGGTTTACACCTGTGATGGGTACACGGTACATTTGGATTTCACGCGAAAGTTCCAGGGGACTTATATGACTCGCTTTATGATTAACTTTGATGTCTTGATTTGTCGTAACTTTGTATTGCAGTCTGCGGCGGTTTCGTAGGAAATTCGGAAATTAAAAAAATAACTACAAAATTTTTGCCTAAATTCTATAAACGTGCGAAAGAATTGCATGGCCGTTGGCTTGTCTTGTTACTTCGCTGTTGGCTTTCTAATGTTGGCTTATCATGCTGTTTTCAACGTCGTAAATTGTAGGCTTTTAACTTCGTTAAACCGAGCAGGACGTGCCAAAGCACTTCAGGCAACACCGCCTCAAAGGCAGCCGCATGAAAAGACGTGGCAGGAGCAGCGCGCGTCTATCGCCGCCACGCGGTTCCTCGCGTGATTCCGACTCCAAAGGCTCACGCGCGTCGGGAGCGGGGACGGCGGAGCGCTGCGGCAACGTGGTGTGTGCGGGAGTATCGGCCAAGTGGGGGCGCTAGCAGCGTAAACAATGTTGTGGGATGGCAGCACCGTCAGCAGCGATGGCACAAACCCGCAAACATCGCGAACATCGTAAGATCTTGCTCGGGTTTTACCCATCGGATTAGCGCTTTTGCACTAACAGCTTGTCCCAGTATACGGAAAACCCATTGCAACGACCGCGGCCAGCCTGTACCAATCAGCGGTGATCTTTCAAAACAGAACCAAACGAACCGCGTGAGTGGGCCACAGACGGGAAAACCAAACGGCAAGCGGAAAGCTGCCTGCCCTATCGCGGTTTAGCTCACAAGTTAGCACCGGGCAAGTGCAGAGGAGATACCGATAAGGAAAATGAGAAGCGAAAAGGAAGAAAAGAAAACGGGAAAACGCTTTTTATCTGAAGAACTCCGGACCGGCGGGGGGAGGTGGGGTGGGGGGGTCCTCTCCAAAAACCAAAAACAAGCCTGTTTTTCTCTTCCTTTCCGCCACAGCGGGTTCTTCCGCGATAAACACATGCACACACTCACGCACTTGAGACGCACCGCGAACTTTGTCGTTGAGGGCAGCCGCAAACATGTGGCTGATCGCTGTGGCTGGTGGCCGATATCCGCTAAACAAACCGAGAGTGGAAGAAAAAAAAAAGTACGTCACTGAGAAGGAAGTGAGGGAGGGGAACATCGGTTTTTGGCTTTCCACGGGCGACGCCTAGAGGGGGGGGGGGGGGGGGGGGGGTGGGGGGGAGTGTATGAGTTGAGAACTCCCGTTGCGAGCTTCGATAACGGGATCTGGGCCTAACCACTCCACTGTGTACACCACAGGGGTCAGTCCAAGGTCAGGGCACAGTTTGGCCCTGGCTGCAAACATTGACCTCTGAGCGAAAAACAACGTTTTGTGGGGCGGCGTCGCTGAGTGGATACGCGTCGTCTCAAATCTCTCCTTCTGGTTTCTTCGTTTCTTCTTCGATTTTCTTTCTTTTTTTGAAGAGGCGCTTCTCTCGCTCGGTGTTTGCGAGGCGGTCCACTCTGGAAAGCACACACACGTGCGGGCATGTACGAGCTGGCTTAGAAACACGCGGGCCACGTGTAGGAAAATGGTGGAGGAGAGAGAGTGTTTAGACATATCCACAGGAAGGCTGCGCCGTGTGTTCGCATTTAAAAAAAAAAAGTGCAAACGTATTGGATATGACCAATTCGGCCACTTTTTCCGGCAAGTGCCTACGTTGGGGGTCTGATATAGCGGAAGTCAGGTTTGAAATGTTATTTCCTGTATAAATACACGATTACTACATTTTATGAAGTACCTGCTTTGTTATATGCGTTTCTGTTTAGTTATGTATTACTAGTTGTAATGTATTTTGTAATATTATACTGATCGCTCCTACTGCTCAGTGCATATTGTATATGCGCACTGCTCTATATTGGCGGCCCCAGATAGTTTAATTTTCGAGCCTTCAAATAACATCGAATGAACTTGAACTTCACCAATGGTTTTTCAAAAAACACACACGCGCCCACACAATGCAAAAACGCGGCTTCCTACATACTGTTCGCGCCTTTTCTGACTTCCTCGGTCGTTTACTTCCTAATATTTTTTCCCCTGCAAAATGTTAAGCCACGAAGACTTTAGCAGCTAAACATTTTGTAAGTATGCGCGTTACGTCTCTCCGGTTCCTTAGGCAGCCATTACTGGCTTCTATATACGCGTAGAATCGTCGCTAACTGAAGTATCTGAGGTGATGCACATCTACACTTCTTCCATCGCCTACAACCGACCATGCATAGAAACTACACGCATTGCTGTCCAAGCTCGGAGCGTTGTCCTGTATTTTTATGTAACACATTTGGCCGCTTCGTTCTTGAATTGTACCCGACTATAGTGGTAATGTTCAGTAGCGTGGCTTTTTGGGCTTGGTACATAGTTCCAATATACTGTAGCGCAGCAAAAGACGAGGACACAAGAGACGAGAGACGAACACCACGAGCGCTAACTTCCAACAGATTTTATTCTCCTGAAGCATCACATTTATACGCCAGAAAACGGTAATCACATGTGCGAACAGTATCAATTCCTCAGAAAAACAAGCTCTTTATCTGAGAGGAGAATGGAAGGTGTGCTTACACACGAGCATCCTGACCTATTTATCTTTTCAGCTTCGATGATTTCGCGCGTTACTCTTTCTCTGCTTTTTCCTATTACGACACTTTTATCAAAGATAGGCTTACATGTTTTTGACTTGCATGCAAGAATGTGGTCAACCAGCGACCCGCCTTGCCCGTTTCTGACGTTGCGAGCGTGTTCCAATAGGCGCTCGTTCAGACATCTCCCCGTCTGGCCGATATAGTGTTTCCCGCATGACAAGGGAATTTTATACACAACACCTTCATCGCACGTGACGTAGGGCTTCTGGTGCCTAGTTGCGCATCCGCGCGCTTTGTTGGTGTTTGTTTTTCCCAGTTTGCACAGCGTTGCAAGTTTTTTCGGCGCCGAGAACACGACGGTTGCATTCGCTCGTTGACCAATTCTTTTCAAATTGTGGGAAATCTTGTGGAGATAAGGTAATACAACAAGGTTTTTTCGTTCACGAGGAACCGGGTTTGGGTGACATTGATTTTCTGGTCTCATTTTCTTAACAAGTTTTTCGGCAACAGAAACTTGAACATGGGAGGGGTACCCGGCATTAGTCAGCCTCTTGGATTGCTCTTGAAAACTATCGGTCATCATGTGCGGACAGGATTTCTGGAGAGCATTCTGAAAACATAAATTTACAATACCTCTTTTTACCAGTTTTGAATGAGCGGAATGATATGGCATCATCGGCTTGTTGCTACGCGGCTGGTAGGCCCAGCATATGTGATGAGCGTGAAAGGTGAAGTTAATGTCTAAAAATCTAATGGAGTTATTGATGGGCATTTCCGAAGGAGTCGACGTTTTGCAATGCTCAAAGCCAGGATCTTCCAAGCTACCCCTCAAGCGTGTCGAGTCCTTCATCAAGGATCAGGACTTGGTCGTGCTGCCTGCTGACAAAGAAGGTGGTTTTGCGATTCTATCCTGTGAACTTTACAAGTCCAAGGCTGACGAAGCCGTGTCTTCTGTATTTAACTGCCGCAACGAAGTAATGATGTCAAAAGTAAAAGCTAAAGCGAAGAAGCTATGCAACAAGTTAAACCTTACCAAGCTGGCTAAAGAAATAGGCGATGCACGAAAAGATTTTTTAGACGTGTTTTTTAGTGCAAAAACCCATAAACCGGAAAAACCATTCAGGGTGATAATTTTTGAAACTGGCACATGGCAAAAAACGGTTTCGATGTACTTACAAAGCAAACTTAACCTTTTACCGCTTGACGACCCTTTTATGGTTAAAAAATCTGACGAAATTTTAGACTTTGTTCGGTCGCGCTCTGATGACAACATTGTTGCATTTTCTGTGGATGTTAAGGATCTATATTACTCGCTGCCAAACGACAAGGTGCTGTGCTGTGTAGAGGAGTGCATAGATGAGTTCGGGTGTGTTGCTTTCCAGAACGCGGCGGGTGTGTCGGCGAGCAGTTTTTTAGAAATTTGAGCTATTTACTTACAGTCAACGTACATTAACTGGGAAGGAAAACCCTACCTTCAGAAAGAAGGGATATGCATCGGGTCGTGCATAGCGCCGATTCTGAGTAATCTGTTTTTATCAAAACTTGACAAGGCTGTTTCCAGCCACTTAGACAGCTTGGTCGTAATCAAGGTCTTTAGATTTGTTGATGACTTTTTTATTCTTGTTAAGTGTGACCATGGCTCATTTGAGTCAAAGGCTCATAGCATTTTAACTATCATGAAAGAACATTTTAAACCGCTTGTTTTAACATCAGAATTGCCCATCAATAACTTCATTAGATTTTTAGACATTAACTTCACCTTTCACGCTCATCACATATGCTGGGCCTACCAGCCGCGTAGCAACAAGCCGATGCTGCCATATCATTCCGCTCATTCAAAACTGGTAAAAAGAGATATTGTCAATTTATGTTTTCAAAATGCTCTCCAGAAATCTTGTCCGCACATGATGACCGATAGTTTTCAAGAGCAGTCCAAGAGGCTGACTAATGCCGGGTACCCCTCCCATGTTCAAGTTTCTGTTGCCGAAAAACTTGTGAAGAAAATGAGACCAGAAAATCAATGTCACCCAAACCCGGTTCCTCGTGAACGAAAAAACCTTGTTGTATTACCTTATCTCCACAAGATTTCCCACAATTTGAAAAGAATTGGTCAACGAGCGAATGCAACCGTCGTGTTCTCGGCGCCGAAAAAACTTGCAACGCTGTGCAAACTGGGAAAAACAAACACCAACAAAGCGCGCGGATGCGCAACTAGGCACCAGAAGCCCCACGTCACGTGCGATGAAGGTGTTGTGTATAAAATTCCCTTGTCATGCGGGAAACACTATATCGGCCAGACGGGGAGATGTCTGAACGAGCGCCTAATGGAACACGCTCGCAACGTCAGAAACGGGCAAGGCGGGTCGCTGGTTGACCACATTCTTGCATGCAAGTCAAAAACATGTAAGCCTATCTTTGATAAAAGTGTCGTAATAGGAAAAAGCAGAGAAAGAGTAACGCGCGAAATCATCGAAGCTGAAAAGATAAATAGGTCAGGATGCTCGTGTGTAAGCACACCTTCCATTCTCCTCTCAGATAAAGAGCTTGTTTTTCTGAGGAATTGATACTGTTCGCACATGTGATTACCGTTTTCTGGCGTATAAATGTGATGCTTCAGGAGAATAAAATCTGTTGGAAGTTGGCGCTCGTGGTGTTCGTCTCTCGTCTCTTGTGTCCTCGTCTTTTGCTGCGCTACAGTATATTGGTAATGTTGTGGCGGTTGCTTTTAGATGGAAGCGAATTTGGCCTTCGGTTGATGGTGTCCGAAACTGTTCCAATTGTGTCGCATAATCTCAACAAACAAAAGGAAACTCGTATTACTACCCCAGGAGGCCAGAGTTCTCTAAGAATTTCAAAGGTAGCCTAGCCACCACACCTCTCAGGGCATTGCAGGTGTACCACTTATCCATTTATCCACGCGTTGTTTATGCTGGTTTCGTGTGCATAATTGACTCCCATGCCTCAGGAATCTATGCAGGCCCGTCGCATCCTGCGCTGTCGGCTACAGCGTCCATATCCGCCGGAGGTATGCATCTCAGATAGAGCGCCTTCGGACAAGAAAGACCCGGGAGCGTCGCTGGGGCCTGCGAAAGCCGCCACGCCTGCTCGCCTGCGATATGCACTGATGGGGGAAGCCGGACGTTCGTTAGAGAGAGCCGACTGACCGACACTTTCGTCTGTGCTGGGTTTCGTTTTGCGGACCGGCAACGCGTCGAGTGGAACAAAGAAGGAAAAAATTAAAGAGGATGGCCGAACATCCGGCCCAGCACGGGCTCCCCAAAAGCAGGCCGCACTGCGCTGTACCCGCGGTGGTGGGTTAGTTCTCCTCCCCTCCTTAGTCCTCTCTGCCGGTCAGAAAGGGGTGGCGCACGGCCGATAAAAAAGGGGGCTTGCAAAGCGGGAGGGAGGGAGGCCAGACAGGAAGCCCGGTGGAAGCAATCTGGGCCGCCCACGCGTCCCGGCCGACCACGCGCGGGATCGAGAGCTGTGTAGGGTTCCCCTGCTGCTAGGATGCGCGAGTCTGAGGGAGCAGGTGACGTAGCAAGTTAGTCCAGTGCCAGAGAAGAGTTTGAGCAAATGTATACAGGTCCATCGCTTGAAGAAAAACTTGCTTTACTCCACAGTGCAGTGGAATCACATTGACCCTGTTTGTTGCAGAAAAATTTACTTTCCTCGTCGTTCTCATATATATATGCACTCGTGCCTCGATAAACGGCCCCCGTTAATACGGACGTCACGAATTATGAACGATTTGTACGGGGATCAAACTCTTTCGATACATTTACGCTTCGTTAGTATGGAAACTCGCTTTCCGGGCAATAAACAAGAGGAAATCCGCACAGCCTTTTGAGGCCTGTGTATTTTTGTCTCGTTAATATGGGCGATGATAAGAACAAGGTCTCTGTTGCCCCAACGAGGAGTTTCATTTCCTGCATTTTGAGCGTAGGATACCATAAAAATGCTGTGAAAAAGTGCACATGATTGAGTGATGGCCCCTTTCTGTGGTCTCATGCTTTACAATGCAAAGTTGCCCAGTCGACGCGCTTAACCATTATCCGAATTGCATGGATGCCTGTGAATAAACTCTCCGCAACTTATGCCGTGCGGAAAGCCGCATTCACTAGCTGTCGGCCAGCTGAGTGCTTTTATATATTGAAGCGGTTAGTGGTGTGTGAGCAGTCGCAGTAGGAGTCAGGTTACTTAGCCATGACACGCCATCAAGCACATCATATATAGACCACTAGGCGCACCAAGCTGCACCACATTATTTCAGTAATAATGGCGACCTGGATAATGGGCTTGCAGACCCCAAAATTATGTTCATTTAAACTGTACTGGCTACCACTATGCAAAGAAGCAGACCTTAATCATAACATTTTTTTTTTTCTGAACCTGTTTCTCTTTCGCGATTCGTTATTACGGACGACTCGCTTTATGGACAGCTTTGCCCGGGAACCAAAATGTTCATATGAACGGGGCACTACGGTATAGTCCCGTGGCCATAAATCAAAAACAGCGTCGTTCATTAAAAGCAAACGTCGCAGTTCGGAAAAAGAGACAGTCGTTCCTGACCCAGGTCCGAATCTGAGACTGCAACCTGTGTACGTCCTTATCCCAAATCTGCAGTGACTCTGTAAACTAAGTAACTGTATCTGGAGCAGCTGTTCGCGCGCCGTGTATCTACAGCGCAGATATCATGCTTTGGGTGCCACCCGTATGACTGTTAAAACCAACAATAGCCTACAAAGACCAACAAGACGGTATCGTTAAAGGAGTAGTGATATAAAGATGCAAGTATTGCGAGATCGATGCTGATATAGTGTTGATACGTGCATGGTTTTCTTCATTGAAACCGTTTCCGCAAACCGTAGCATGGTATGGTATAATTTCAGGTCGGGTGACTGTGTGGCTGCGAATAAGCGATCCTCTTACTTCACAAACCACTCTCGCGAAATTGAGTCAGGCCTCTCGTCAGCTTGGGAGTCATCCATGTCCAACATTCTTGGGCAGAAATTCTGAATATCGGAAAACTTTTAAGTTTCTGTCATGAACATACTGAAGGTAATGGTCCATTCTTCCGATGTGTAGCGAAATCTTTCTTTTTCAGTGTTTCCATCGATCGCATCGAACAGTTAAGAATTCCGTATAGAAAACCAACTGGGAACGCTTTTGAGGACAGCAAAGAAGTTAATGGCAAAAAAAAACAACAAAACAATACAAGCCTGCCGACTGGAGATCTGCGAAAATATTTATTGTTACAGTGAAATCCTACAATGTACGAAAAATTTGCGTTCATAAATTGCTTCCCGTTAAAAAAAAAAAGCGTTTATTCAGAATTGTTGGGACCGGATTGCTGATCGCTACTGGCCAGTACTGGGGCCATTTATGTGAGCCGATCGCGCTCACATAAAGTCGATGAGAGTAAAATCAATAAAAGCAAATCAGTGCCACTGCGATGACGCTGGCGGGCGAAGATATACTGGCGCATCCCTTCGCACGAGCGTTGAATCATAGTAAATTTCACTTTCATTCAATGATCCCTGCTTGCTCCTTCAGCGTGTACGCAGTTTCGCCAGTGAATGAATTTGATTCGTTTGTGGCTGAAACATTCAGAATAATTAAAATCAATAAGAAGATGTGCGAGTTACTGTTTGTGCACAGTGATGTGTTCCATGGTTGCTTGCAAATGTATTTCGCCAGGAGCCTTACGGTTATTAAAATGTTGAAACAGCAATAGTTGCTTTCAAAATCGCTCGAGGTAACCAAACTGAGGGAATACGCTGCTTATGGCTTCGGTTAGGCGACCGCAGTTTTCTCAACGTCAGACACGAGACCAAACAGTGTGAGGTATTCGCATGTGCGCAGCGTGCTCAAACCTTATTGTCTTTACACGATGGGCCAGTAGCGCGGTACTTAGCTGGATACATACTTTTCGGATGAGAATGGCTGAAATACGACACCAGGACACGGAGCAAGACGGCACACGCGCTGATCGACGACTAAGAATTCATTGTGGACGTTGAAAAATATGAAGCCTCCAACTCACTAGGGGCGTACATGTCAAGCGTGCTGACCTTTTGCTGTTAAAACCGAACTTAGCAAAATATATTCAGCCTACATTTATCGCATCTCTTTTTGCTTAAACCGAAAAAGTTCCGTCCCTAAATGTATTTAAATAAATGCCCCCCTTTTTTGTCTTGCAATTCGCGTTCAATTTTTGTATTTATTTCATTTGTAGTTATATCTTTTGTTCCCCTTACTCAACACACTCGGGTTCTGTAAGCTGTTTTGAATAAATCACAGAGCTCGCAATTAACAAAAATATTCCAGGAAAAAAATCTTACTAGATTGCTGAGGATTTCTTTCTCTACTGGAAATTCTAGAGGCCCGTGTACTGTGCGATGTCAGTGCACGTTAAAGAACCCCAGGTGGCCGAAATTTCCGGAGCCCTTCACTACGGCGTCCCTCATAGCCTGAGTCGCTTTGGGACGTTAAACTCCAATAAACCAAACCAAACCAAACCAAACCAAACTTGATTTTGTTGCTTATCTCCCACAGGAATGTTTTTGGGCTCTGCAATAAGCGTCCGTGTTAGTTAGAGCTCGTCTGTTTGGTTTTGTCTGGCTTATGTTCAGTAGTTGGCTGTTGTAGTTACAAGCACATGGCGCAGCAAGGCGTCAGTGACTACGCACTGGAACACCAACATCATCAGGAGCGCCATGACATAGGTTGTTATCGTCAGTTTTTTTTTTACTTTTCACTTTCTATCCTACACTGTACGAGCGTCGGAGGAACGCTATACACTTCATTAGAAAAAAAGCTCTCAACGCGTTTATGGAGAAAAAGAGAATGGTTATTTTCTTTACTCAGTATTAGCTATGTTTTTTTCTTAATGATCTGAAGTGGGTGTTGCTGGTGACGAAAGCGGGACTGTGGCGGGGGGGGGGGGGGGGGGGGGGGGGGCGTAATTTTAAGTTTGCCTTCGGGACATAGGAATTCGAATGCAGATTTCAGTTGATGATCGGTGAGCGACGAGGTTTGAATGGTGCACTAAGCAGCTAGGCTACGTTTTAACTCATCGTTATTGATGTAGTTATTATAGAATACAGGCGGACGAGTGGTTTGTCTTCTTGTTGGCAAGTCAGGTAGATTGAGGCGAGATCTAATAGCAGAAACAATTGTAGCCCTATAGCAGTTCTGAGGAATAGGCCTACGCCGAGCAGCGCGGTTTTCAACGGATTCCACCGAGAGGGAGATAACTGTTTCTTTATTCATTTATTTATTAAATTTACAGAATATCTGCGCCACCCGGGGCAATTACAGCAGGGGAGACAGTTCTAGAAAGATGTAATTTTTCACTCTAAGAAGCAAGAATGCACAAAAACAGAGTTAACATAAACGTAGGAAAAACAACAAGTTCGCATTACAATGGTAGAAGAAAGTTTGAAATGAAAACGTTATTACTCTAACCAATACAGTCGAGCATAAAAATCATGCTTATCACAGACTGAAACACGTTTTTTTGGAAGCAAGTTTTGGGAGCAAGTGGAAGGAAGTTCTACACTTTCACTGTTTATGGAAAAAATGATCTTGCAAAACCTTTCGTTTTGCAATCATGTTCGCGCACCTTTTTGGAGTGGTCATGCTAGGACAGTAGTCAAGATAAACGAAGTAGATGATTTAAGGATGGCTGTGGCCAGCTGTAAAGCTGTTGAAAATTATCCTAGTCGCATTCAGCCCGAGCCTAGGAGTTTCAAGGGGATCAAGCATCGTCTAACCCAGCAGTGTAATTGGTCAGAGCACCGATCAGAACGAGCAGTCTCTTATTTTCACCGCAATACAAGAATTTACGGGAACATATCAGGTAAATTGAAGCGCAAAACTGTCCTCTGCGATGACCGCAGAGACTGCTGAATGACCTCTGGTTGGGGCGCAACGTAGGTATACGTATACCGACAGGCAGAATGTCGGTCTGCGAGTTAAAGGGAATACAACCTTCGTCTGCACCACTATAGTCGGATACAACTCAAGAATGAAGTGGCTTTTCCCCGTCAAAGGACCCCCCTTCCAGCCAATGGCGTCGGCCGATTCTCATGAACCTGCTAGAGTGAGAAGAATGGCCTGAGGGGCGAGTTGGTGCATGATGCTAGAGTGGTGCTAGAGTGATAATGCAGGAAGCATAGCGTTTCTTACTACTACCTAGAGGGAAAGCTGGCGGCGCTGCACTTCAGCCGCCATGGACGCCCAAAGCATCATGGGGCGGTGAGCTACTTGTTGCGGCACAGTCGTAGTTTTTCGGGAACACAGAGTGGCAGTACTAAGGCGTTTCATTTCGAAAACGTAGTTCGTGTGTGCGCAGACGACTTTCGCGCGAACGCAGTGTGCAAAAGCCATAGTAGTGAAAACGCGACGACACACGACGCCAATAAAAGGTTTTACTCTTCCGAAATGCCATTAAAAAACCTCTTAAAGTATCTAAACAACAACATTTTTTTTAAAACATATTTACTTTTAAAAGTGCGCCTGTTAATTACGAAATATTAGTTATTTTAGTGTTCATCACTTGACCAATAGGAAAGCTAGTCATCTCTTGTTTTAGGCAAACTTTGCACTTAAATGCTTTTCTGCTCGGTTGTTGCAATCATTAGACAAGATATTGAATGTTAGGACGTTTGTAGTTATCGAACAGCTTTATTCTTCTATTATTTTTTGGCCAAAAGTTGCAGTTCCGCAACAAGTAGCTCACCGCCCCATGATGCTTTGAGCGCCCATGGTGGCTGAGGTGGTCACGTGGGGTCTCCATGCAAACTCCCATAGACGGCTTGCCAGCTTTCCCTCTAGGTAATAGTAAGTAACTCTATGGCAGGAAGTGACCTATGAAAGGGGATAGTCACCTTCCTATGCACTGCCACTCCGCTCCCTGCATTATCACTCTAGCAGGTTCATGAGAATCGGCCGACGCCACTGGCTGGAAGGGGGGTCCTTTGACCGGGAAAAGCCGCCTCTTTCTTGAGTTGTATCCGTGCCTTGCAGGTAAGGATATTTATTTATTTCGGAATACTGTCAATCCCATCTTGGGATTTTTACTGGAGAGGGCAAAACATACAAATACAGGTTCAGTGCTAAATTTTTTTTAAGAGTAGAAAATAAAGGCAAAACATGCAATACAAATGGCAATAATAAAGCAATCATGTCATCAAACTGATGATGTCACTTGATTACAATAAATACACCGAGAAGAGTACTGCAATACAAGAATACGAGCAAGGTTATGATGAGAGGAATGAAAGTACAGAACTCTCAGCGAGGGTAATAAATTTGTCTATGGTGCGCTGGGCTGTGATTGACGGATGCAATTGATTCCAATCTCGAAGAACTTGTGGAAAAAAAAGAATGTTGGAAAGTATTACTGTTACAGAAATATTCTTCAAGGGTGAGTGCATGCTTGTGACGTGTTCCTCGTGTAGTGGATAGATTCTAGTAGTTTAAAATATTGCTCAAATGTTTAGTGGAATATCCCAAGGTGTAGTAGATTTGTAATCAGGGAGCAATCACCCACTGGCATCCACACAAGCGCAGGCGTACGGCTACAAAGAGTTCGTATTTAAAGGGAAACTGCATAGGGTTTAGAAATCAACGAGCTTAAGAGGGTCGAACGTGTGAAACTTGCAGGTAAAGCATGCGAAGTCTTTTTGGGCCAGCACTTGAAATGGTGGAGTAATCGCCGATTAAACTGCGGACGCCCTTCAAGCTTCTCCGCAGCGCACAACGCCAAGTGGGGGCGCATGATGACGTCATCGAAGGTATCGGTACATTTCCAACGCACAAACGCCTGCTTTGAAGGAAAAAACAACAACGCCACTGAAGGCAAACCCTGCCGAGAGTTGTTTGGCAGCGTCTAACGCGTCAGGGAAAGGTGTGGATGACGACAGCGCTAATTTGAAATTATACCTTCCGTGACGTCACGCTGAGTTTCCCTGCACTCCTCCGGTGCAATGAGGAGAAGGCCAAAATTCAATCGCCGATTACGTCACTATTTTGAATGCTAGTGCAAAAACACTTCGCATGCTTTACCTACAGCCTATATAGATTTGAATCCTTGAATATCGAGAAATTCTCAAAAAAGTGTTGCAGTTGCCTTTTAAAGAAAAATTCGTACTGGTCCGGGGTTCGAACTCGGGACCACCACTTCACCGGAGCAGTCGCTTTACGAGCTGAGCTGACCAGGACGGCAAGCTCATGGTAGGGCGAGAGCGAATTAATCAATAATTGAAAGTGGGAACTATGGTGGTCAAATGTTTAGGGGAATCCCCCATGTTTGAGTAGATTTGTAATGTAAATTTAAAATATTACGAAATTACGGCAAAAAGAAAATTTTCCTAAAGTAGCATATCTAGAATGCAGAAAATGGGCGGTGTCTCCTTCGCGTCTGTCCTAGTGCTGTCAGTGGCGCCCCCCACTTCCACCCCTTTGGCTCTGCCGCTGACTCACGCTGGGTTGGGTATGCGCGATGCCGCGAGAGAGATGCCCAAGGACCGCGCGTAGGGAGATACAAAAAGAGAAAAAGGCTCATAGGAGGTAAAGCGACAGAAAGAAGCTGGAAAACAAGCAAAAAGGCCCAAGGGGGTGGGGGAATTGGATCGGGATGCCCGGCTGGGGTTGCAGCGACCGACGCAGAGAAACAAAAGCACGGCAAACAAGACAAGGCAAAGAGTGTGTGCAGCGAACGGCGTGGATGAAGGGATGCCCAGCACGGTGCCGCCCGATTTCACGTGCAATGTGATGGACTGTCTCTTAGGAGATGCGGAGGTAGCGACGCGGGAAGCGTGTGTTCTACCGTTGGCTCCTCTCTGAGACCCTCTGAGCGTGGTCGATACGGTGGTGTCAGGCGAAGCGTGTGGGACTGCATAACGGATTGACCCGCTGAGAGTCTCACCCCCGTATTCACAAACCTAACTTTTAGTTAACTTTCGTCTCTAGCCACTTAAAAGCTCCTTAAGCTGTTTCATAAACTGCACTTACGAACAAATCTATCCTTTCCTTAAACTTTACTTAACCAAAGATCAGTCTGCGCTGCTTTACTGAGAGCGGACACACACACCGACCAAGCGTTGCGGAGAAACTTGACGTCGACAGGAGGAGATTGTCGAGGGGTTAAAAATTGTAGCTTGATGCACCAAGCTCAGTGTCTTAAGTTATTTACAGGTGTGTGCCTTTGTAGCTATGCATTAATTCCTAAGAGTCATGTGCTTCGCGCAATATTGCATTTCAAACAATTTCTTTGCGAGCATATGTCCTTAAGCTGATGACTGATGCTCTCATCTGTTAGTTTTTAATTGGTGCCTTGTCACAAAGAAATTATTTCCGCATCGTGAAGTGCATCGAGGTGATTAATGTAAGAACAACACGTAAATATAGAGAGATGAGGGTAGAATGACGACTCTCTGAAAACTTCAGTTGTAAATTTGCCAGAGAACTAAAGTCGTCATTCCTTTCCTGTAACGGGATATGCGCTGAAGCGATGACAGCTTGAATGCATAACAATTATTTTTATATCGAAAATTAATGCGATGACCGTATATGACGTTGCTATACTAGCACACATACGCTTGTCGTCCTTTAAAGGGTGCTTTATGACGTGACTTGGGTGTCTTGTGAAGAAGCAAGCCACCAAGTTGTACAATTGAGCGAAACAATTAGAATATTCCTAACGCACGACCGGAAACCCATTCGTTAAAATAGTAAACCTGCTCATGCGATGGAGTAACGTGACATTGTGCGTGTAATGTGATATGCACACGTAACGGAACCGGGTACCGGACACAGGCTGAAAAGAAAACGGTATGACCAGGGCAAGAACATATTCTGCGAAGCATTGATACTCGGATTGCCCGAGTAGTCTGAATTATTCATCTTTCAACTTAGTGACAACTTGTTTTCCCTTTTCTTACGTGTTTAGTTCTGTACTCGAGGTCTAGCAGTAGCATACCGGTGCCTCGGTTTCAGTACGGTTATCCATACAGCAAGTAACCGTCGTTGCCTTATCGGATATCTGCGATAGAATCCCCCAGTTACTTTCACTGGCCGAGAAGTTAAAACTGAGCCTTTTGTACCTTTTTTTTTAATCGAGCACGAAACATAATTTCCCACTAACGCGTTCCATACTGCCCCACTCAACGAGTGGTAGCTGTGCAACCATTCATTCCCGGCCAGATTTGTTTCGGCGGCGACCAAATGGGCGGAGTGTGTACGCGGGCCAGCGGCCATTCGCCGCCGCTCTCGCGCGAGCCCGGGGCCGAGCCCGGAGCACATCGGTTTGCACACTCACGCGAACGGCTGATCCGCTCCGCCCCGATGATGAGCCGCAGTCCCTGCTGTCACTGGAGCCGGGCGCCGCCGTCGCATGATGACCGCGTGGAGTGCGAACCCCGATCCCCACGGCAACGTCGTCGTCGAATCCACCGCTCTCGCAGTTCGCGCGTCTCACTCGTATGCCCCTCGACTACGTCTCGCAATGGGTGCTAGGGAGGAGGGCAGTGGGCATTCGGAACCCCCGATCTCCCGCAGCTCCTGATTGGTCCGCGTCGTTGCCGGTAACGCATTCTCCTCTCCCCATTGGTGACGGGCTTCGATCCGTCCGACCAATGGGAGAGGCGCGTCGAGCGCGTGCCTGGGCGCGCGCGCGGAACGCATCGTTGTTTCGTTTGTTTTCCGGCGTGCGCGCGCGTACGCGCGCCGTATTTCTTGTTGACTTCTTTCGCTCGGAGCGCACGCGGGGCGCAGACGGGGTTTTTGGGGAGACCTTCGTATTCCGGCCGAGACCTTTCTATTTAGAAGACCGTTAAGGGCGACCTTCTCCCTTTCCACTCCATCCTCCTCAGCCGGTTATGCGCGCCACGGTGACCGCGCGCAACTCTCCGCGCGCGCGTTTCGCGCGCGCCCGCGTTTTTGGCGCGCAAGACGAAGGGGGGAAAAAGAGCGTGACCTTCGGGAGCTCGCGCGGACCTCTTACTTGTCGGCGTTCGGTGCTTTGGGGGAAGCCGCGGGTTTTCGGAGTTCGAACTTCCGGTCGCGGGGCTGGCTCGTGCGGCCAGAGTTCGTTGATCTCTCCTTCCACCCGCGGTCGCTGCCCGCACGCGGTGATGACCCCCCAGTGGTGGTGGTGTATAGAGTTTTGGTTTTTGACGAACTTGAGAGTGAAAAACCGTGCGGTGGACCACGCGAGACGCGGAGAAGATGAGTTATGTTGCGGGGGCAAGAAGTGGGGAGGCGGGGGTGACCGGAGTTGGAAGTGGGGAGAGGGGTCAACTGTGACGAACGCGCGGTCGTATCGTGTGCGGTGATCGGTCTCCGAAAAGAGTCTATAACTGGACGACAAACCGCGTCGGCGGAGGGGTGGCGAGGTGGACGAAGTAGATATCGAGTGCGTAAAAAGGGGGCTCCCGACGACGAGCAGACGACGGCGATTGCTGCACTGGCACGTGCCAGCCTCGTGTGCACGTGGTGAACATGTCTCTTTCTTGCCCCCCCCCCCCCCCCCCCTCTCCCCCCCTGAACGTACGCAACCCTAGTCGGCCCCACCTTTCTCTGGTCTCCTCGGCTGACGGAGCACGGACATTAAAACCAATGACTGGCTCGGAAGACCTTGGCGAATGGCGGAGACAACAGAAGCGGGGAGGTCGGCTGGAAGAAGAGTAGAAGGGAGGGTGCGTACGGGACAGACGCAATACCGTCGAGATGAGTGCATTGTTTGCGCGCGGAGACACCAGATGCCGCGTGTGCTGCGTGCGTTGGTGCGTGCCCTACGCCGCACATGGCGGACGGAGAAAGTCATAGCGGAATGCTACACTGAGGGGACTTCTGTGGAAGGCGGCAGGAGAGAGATTGTTGCGTGGAAGAAGAAGGGGAGGGAGGCAGGGCGTCTGCCGATGCAGCCGACGTAGGGACGCCGCCGAGACAGTGATGGATTCCGGCGGCTCGGTTATGTTGTCGGTATAGCGTTTTGGCTGCGGGCTTAAGCGCTATGCCCGACGGAGAACTGAAGACAGAAGGCGGGGTAGAGATGAAGGTTCCCTCGACCGTCATTCTGCCCCTTTCTTCGTGAATTCATCTGTGTGCGGCAGTCGGCAGGTGCATGCTTGTGTTGACGACGCTAGAGGAAGGGAGAGGGTGAGAGAAAGATACTTTATCACAGTCTCCCTGCGATTCTTGATGCATCTCTTCGCGGGATGCATCCGAAGAGAAGTGTTGGCAATGAAGACATTCCTATTATAGGCAGGCATGTTTGGTTAAAATTCGTGTATCTGATCTCTCATCTCGAGTGTAGGGGTGAGAGATGTTAGTGAACTATGTTTTCCGAACAAATCAAGGTAATTCAGCGCGGATTTTATGACCATTTCTCTTGAGGACGAAAAACGCTCCAAATGACGATTTCTGGCGGCCACTGCGGCTCTGCCAAAACATCGTGCATGTGCCCAAACTTGTGCTGCATAAAAAAGCACCGGTGTTGGCCGCTGTCGGCATTTCGTTACAGTGCAAGTCTATATGTGAGTGCATGGAGCTGTGCAGCCTTTCTGATGCAAGTTTCAATCAATACTGCTTCACTTGCTTAAAATGGATAGGGCACGGTTGATGAACCCGTATTAAAAATAAGGGGGGACACTTAAGTACCGCCTAGAGGGTATGACGTGATAGCTAAGGCGCTGCTGTCCATATATGCAGAATTTTCATTCCCTACTCAAGAGTGATAGGGAAAGGGATGCGCCACTGCAGCCCTGGGATGGCAGGCACCGCCACCTGTGGGGGACTTGTGCAACCCGTGTTGCTCTTCCCGAGCAACTTCTCGCGACCAGTCATTAATTTAACTGCCTCGTTTCATGGTGCGCAGTTTCTCACAATACGGAGGGCAGGTTGCGATTGCACTACAAGATCCCGTGACCTATACGTGGCCACCCTACCCCCTCGGTTGCTTCTCTAGGGATTTTTCGTGGATTTTGCGTTCACGATCAACGAAAGCCAGATTTTCTGCGACACGCC
Source organism: Amblyomma mixtum (assembly GCF_055824585.1). Classification (NCBI taxonomy): domain Eukaryota; kingdom Metazoa; phylum Arthropoda; class Arachnida; order Ixodida; family Ixodidae; genus Amblyomma; species Amblyomma mixtum. Next base: position 14,288,972 of record NC_143019.1, read on the forward strand.
AGCCCGTTAAATTCAGTGCCCTCCCTCTGAAGCAGGGGCCGAATTACCGAACGCTCTCAATATCAAGAGTCTCAATGCCCCGCTCCTATTCGCTGGTGATGGCGACGTTCTGATCAGGGCCGACCAATAGAATTGGTGCTTTGAGACACTCTTCAGATTGAGAGCGTTCCGTAAATCGGTTCCAGATTTCAAATGAAAGAAAATCAATTCTGTTATCCGAAGCTTGTTTCGGCAACGAACAGAAAAAGCATAGAATCCAGCTGTATTTAGAAAGCGCCAGTTTCGGGTGAAGAAAAGACCGATGTCGGTGGGCATTGCGTTTGAAAGTGCATGATATACGAGGGTGAATTTGAAGGTCTTTAAAACGGTACCTTGCGTTCTTCAGGATTCCGGAAATTTTAAATTTTTATTTCACTTTGCTGAAGGTAAGGAGACTCCACTCGGACATTGTTAACAAAGCGGACTGAGGAAATCAGCGAGGCTTATAAATGTGTTTGAATACTGTTTAGTCAAAAACTTCAACCGCAAGTATGCACTAACATTTTCTCTTGCAGGCAGTTTTGTTTTCAGTGATTTAGAAGAAATATGGTGGAGCTCAGTATGGCGTCATGAAGATTTTGTAGCCCGTGATTTAACAAAGATGCTTCTGAGTCCCATCCGCGGGGGCGTAAGTCCAGAAATGCGAACTTTTTTCAACAGTGGGAATTGGAAAGGTCCGCAAATTTTATGTTCAAATATTTGCATTGCGTTATTTTTTTGAATTGATATTAATCATCTGTAAGCACTGTTCCTTGCAACCTTTTCTCGAATCGAAACGTTCCGCTGAGAATATTGACTCTGGACAGTTGAAAGACAGTGAGTGAAAAGTGGGATTTGCGTTCATTCCATAATAATTACCTATATCGCGATACCATGAAACCAGGTGAATTGCCCGCACATATTTATCTCTTTAACGGAATGACATGGAATAAACTTCCCCTGGCATGTCCTGCTTTCTAAGTGACCAAATTTAGCAAGCATTTTCGCTACCGCTCAGCAGAGACAGTACTAGAAGTTATGATAAATCAGATCGGCAAAGATGTGATAAAACATGGGCTTGTGGGAGACCATGTATGATAGAAGAGGGTGGGAGGGCTATATTCTGCGATTGTATCAATAAACATTAATATTATTACTATTCGAACAAAAGAAAGCAGCTTCAACAAAGGCATTCAAAACCGGTTCATTGCACCAGTGGCGTATTGGTCTTGTCTGGTTTGCTATAAAAACTTCAGGTCTGTCATAGATATAGTTACCTAAAATCTAACTACACACACGTTCGCTCACCGCCGGTAATCTATCCTGGACTGTGAACGTAACCGAGCCCCGGCGTGTCGTCAGTGGCACCAAAGCAAGAAAACCGGCACTATAATGCAGAATGCATCCAAGGGATGTCCCGCGAACAGCACACTTTACAAAGTGCGAAAAGTGTGCTGTTCCCGCGAGGTTTTTTGTCCATATGTTTCGAACAGCACACTTTGAGCTCCCATAAGGATCCAAAATAATGCACCTATAACAATGTCAATGTCATGGCTCTCTAAAGTTACTATTTTGTAAGACGCCAATTCTTATACGGCCCCGACGGGCTAATAAAGCCGGCGTGGAAACAACGGAAATGTACGTTTTGGGTCCCTATAGGCAATCACTCATCAATCACCATCATCGTAATCTCACCCACCATCATCATCAGCGCTGGCGGCACAAATCATTCGAGCAACAGTTCTGCACATTCTCTACATGTTGTACGTGGTGTAGATTGCGTATAAAATGCCACAATTTTAACACTGTTGCCCGGGCCCATGCTTGTGGTCTGGTTCAGCCAGTCAGCCCATGCAGCCCGTCAACACAACTTTAATAAACGTTGTCGCAGTCTGGCATACTTGACTATCGCCATAATAGTTAGCTAAATCATTTCGAGAAGCCTGCTGCCAGGCGAGCCTGTTTCTTTTCTTCCTTATTGTCGTCACCTTAATCATCAACATCGCCGCTGTCGTCATCGCCGTCATCATCATCATCTGATTTGATTTATCGGCAGGGCAAAGACCCATCAGGCTATTCTCTCCAGTATAAAGAAATGCCTTCCCGTCGGACAGAGTTCAAAAAGCATCGCCTCAGCCATCGGAAAAGAATGTGCTGTGGGAAGAAATGCTAGGCATTCACAAAAGAGATTTGTTTTTATGAAAGCTAAATAAAATACGAATAAAAATATGCTTTCAGGTTTGCGTGTTGTTTGTAGGTTTCTAAATATCTAATTGTTAATGGCTGATGTGTCTGTAATGTGTACCACTGCTACAGCCCATTTGCCGTCATTAATGCCCCGCCGCTGTGGCTCAGTGGCTGTGGCGTTCGGCTGCGGACCCGAAAGACGCAGGTTCGATCCCGGCCGCAGCTGTCAAATTTCGATGGAGGAGAAGTTCCAGATGCCCGCGTACTGTGCGATGTCGGTGCACGTTAAAGAACCCCAGGTGGTCGAAATTTCCGGAGCCCTTCACTACGGCGTTCCCCGTAGCCTGAGTCGCGTTGGGACGTTAAATCCCAATAAACCAAACCAAATCGTCAGTAGTGGGACGTTAACAAAACGCTTTTAGGAGTCCTGATCAGCTGTTGGCTGTAGGTTGCTTTAAACTTTCGTCTCGGACATCTTTGAGAGGTAAAGATGCGCAATTTCAAACAGTTTTTCGGGATAGAACCCTGTTTGAGCGGGGTTCCCTGCCGATGCAGGGTATTGACCATTGATGCCGTGCATGTGCGCATATTGACGGCTGCATTTTTCTGAACAGCGCTAAGTGGGCTCTTCAGTGAGCGAGCAAATTATCAAGCCAGCGGCGTTTTCTTAGTCGAAAGCGGGTTTTTATCTGTATTTGGATGGTACACCGAATTTGAAGCTTCTGTTCTAGATTAGATAGGCTTTTGCTTAATCAAAGATGAGGGTGATCTTGACAAGATTGCGACTAAATCGATTAATGACTTGGAAGTATAGATAATGCTTGCGGAAAACAAAAATGAAATTTTCGTATTTCCTTTCCGCGGAACTGAAAAATATTCTTGGTTGAAAATGGCCTGCTTTATTTAAATTCTTCGTATAAAAACGTGATCTTTAAATAAAAAATAATCAGAAATACGGCTACTATTTTCTTCATTAGGCTTCAGCAATGATGCTTTCATGTTAACAGAAACCTGGCTGCCTGATAATAACAATAATGTTCATTTTGCCACGTTACCACAGCTGCGTCGTGGTTTTTACTCAATAGCGGACTGAAATGTGACACTCTCGCCCAATTTTGTGCTTTCAGTGATGGATATATGGAATATTAATGGTAATTACTATCGACCACTCGCTGACAATATTTCTAGCTTTATTAATTTCACTGATCAGTTTGTTGGCTTTGTAAATGAAGAAAGTTAGATAAGTTATCTGAATCTAGGCATGATGTGTGACAAGATTCATACGCGGTATTTTAATGTGATTTAAAGCAACAACAGAGAAATTGTCATTTCGACACCTACTCATGTTACTTGTCCTTCAGAAACGCAAATCAATCTTTTTATTACAAGCTATGTTTTATGTGTTGAATCGAAGTAGTCTTTTGTGATATTATTGACGACCTTGATATATTCATGGTGGCCTAAATGCCTAAATGTTGTAAAAAATCAAGGCTATCCTATGCTACCCATATTGTCTCTGGAAAAAATTTAGAAAAGTTGCGAGATGATAGGACAGCTTTCTTTGACTTGTATTCTACGGAAGCCTGCAATATTTTTTCCGAAGTGCTTACTGACATTTTGAAAAAAAGTGTATGCAATTTTTTTTGTATATGTAACCAAAATGCTGCCGAAACGTATAAGAAAACTATGAATTGCAAGTGATTTATTCAAGCAAATGAAGGAAAAAAACAAAATATGCAACAGGTTCATTAAGTACAGGGACTCTCAATTGTTGGCCAGATTTTATAAAGCCCATCGAAACAATCTGAACACAGATATTAGTTTTCCAAGAGATCTGTATTCCTGTGAATACTTCGAAGGATGTAACAATAATTCAGACCTGTAATGAAAAAAAAAAAAAACTTAATTCGCTGTTGCAGCCCCCGAGAAGGGACAGCGTCATTGAAAGCATATGTGGTGGCAATGTGCTCACGGGGACCGCTATGTCCAATGCTTTTAACAGCGTCTTCACAGATATGACAGGCATGCTGCCTATCCCTTCATCAATGATCGCATAGGAAGTGGCTTGTTTCTTCATTGTGTTTCTGAAGCCGAGGTGTATCAATATTTCTGGGACTTTCTAATAGTTTGGTCTGCTACGCGGACGATTTTCTGGTTAGGCCAGTCGTTTCTTTATAGACACATACTATATTCTCCACTAACTTGTTCAACGTGTTATTAAATGGCGCCTTTCCAAATAAAATGCAGGTGGCTAGAATAGTACTAGTTTACAAAAAAGGTGATAAGAACTCTATTGAAAATAGCAGGCCAATTTCTATCCTCCCTATTTTCTGCAAGGGCTTAGAAAAACTTATTTTCTCCCGACGATAGAAATTCACAGGAAAATTACATAACAAGATGGCAATTTAAATTACGGAAGAATAAATAAACTGAACTGGCGCTCCTCCACGAAAAAAGTACATCTTAAACAGTTTTGACAAGAAACATGTAGTATTAAGTATTTGCATAGAACTGTGAAAAGCCTTCGACTGGTTAAGCCACAAATTTCTTATTAGGAACCTAGAAACGTGCTTAAGTAGAGGCCTTCCAATGCAACTTTTCAAATTTTATCTTTCCAATCATGCACAGTTTACAAGTGCATGATTGGAAAGTCTGTAAAAATTGTCCGTAAGTAATTGGAGTCCGGCACAAATAATTTTAAATGTGGAGCGCCGCAGGGGAGCATATTGGCCCTCTGCCCTTTAACCTATGCATTAACAACATAGAAAACATCACTGACCAAGCATAATTTTTAACTTATGCAGATGACACAAGTATTTTCCTTTCCGCGAGCGACTGCGACATCCTGACAGACAACGTGAACATTGATTTGTCTCAACTAAACACCTGGACAGAACAAATTAGGTTCAAAATGAGTGCAAACAAAGGAAAGGCTGTTATCTTCCGACCAAAGAATAACCTTCTGCTTACGAAGAAAAAATTACTAATTAATGCAGAAGAAATTGAGAATGGTGACAAGTTTGAAACGCTCGGAGTTGTCTTTATCGAAACAATGTTATGGGATCATGTTAATAACATCTTTCCGAAACTCGCTCGTGCCGTAGGCCACCTATATCGCCTCAAAAGAACACTTCTAGCGGGGGATTAAAAAGCTTGTATATAAATCGTTGTTTTCCCCTATCTTAACTACCGTCACCTTGTCTGGTGCTTGAGTACTCTAACAATCTTGAAAGAATTTATCTGCTCCAAAAGAAAATCTTAACAGTGTTCCTGTTTAGACATGCATCTTTATAATGAATGCCTCCTCAGAGTACTGCTTTGTTTGGTTTGGTTTTATGGGGTTTAACGGCTCAAAGCGACTAAGGCTATGAGAGACGCTGTAGTGGAGGGCTCCGGAAATTTCGACCACCTGGGGTTCTTTAACGTGCACTGACATCGCACAGCACACGGGCCTCTTGAATTTCTCCTCCAAAGAAATTCAACCGCCGCGGCCGGGATCGAACCCGCGTCTTTTGGGTCAGAAGCCGAGCACCATAGCCACTAAGCCACCGCGGCGGCTTGAGTACTGCTTTGTACTCCAGCTGAAAACGCTGTTACCCTCGGCGCTATGGCCCAACAAAATCTGGCTATTTCAACGAGTTACGTGCCCTGGAGAGGTCGCTTTGCCTGCAAGCTTCTCGGAAGTGCGTGTATTTTGGCGCAGTGTAGCCAGAATTTGTTGGGCCACAGCATCAAGGGCAACAGCGTTTTCTAAATTCTGAAAACTTATATGGATGTTACTTACGGTGGGCTACACGCCTCTCAGAAATTAAGTAGACTAACAGTAATAGTTAAAAGATAACTATTCTATATTAGTTAACCAGCGCGTTAGTTAGCACGCCATAGCTGTATTCTGGTGTACTACGCCGCTGACAATGGTACACCGAAAAAAAAAATCGTTCTTCTAGCTAGAAAAGCCTATTTTTTAAAATTGTGTAGAGTCTTAGATGAAACACCCTGTATACGAATGCTCGTGGCGTGAATTCCCGTTTTACAGAACCACTGTGTTGTCCACCGGGAATTGTGTTTAGTTTCAGTCTAACCTCCAAAAAAGAGAGAAGATACAAACGGGTGGATTATGCAAGTGGGACGATGTTACCACATAGTGCAATCTTCTGAGATTATCGGAGAAGGCTTGCGTACGACGGACATGGAGATGCCACGTAATATCGGACGCGAATGCTGGTCTAAGCGTATAGCTGCCATGTTTACCAACTATTGCGTGGTTTCGCTATGTTGTTGTTTTTAGTGGCTATTTATTTATAAAATGACACATACACTTTTGTCTCCGATAATACTCTACTTCTGAACTACACGCGGTAGCAGTGGCGTAGCCAGAAATTTTGTTCGCAGGGGGGGGGGGGGGTTCATGTTGCAGCGCGGCCTCCTCATAGAATTTGTGGAGAGATCAAACGCAAGAATAATAACTGCATTGCCATTGTGTATTAGTTAACGCTAAGCACTGTCAAGACAAGTGAAATATGTATTTTTTTTAAAGATAAAACAATGCATTCGTATGTCTTAAAAATCGTGGCAGACATAACTGATACCATTGCTTCCATGTTTTTGCGTATTTAATAAGTAAAGAAAATATCACACCAAGTCTAGACCTACATCAGTCCGAAACCAGCAAAGCACTGCATGCCGCTGATATGAAAAACCTAAACGTCATGAAATGAGCAAGTAGAGGGCAAATATTTTAATGAATGTTTGTCGTTCAAGAACCTTTACAATTTTGTACATATGCAACGGCCAGGGAAAAATCTCAATGACGCTGTCCTTCGTTCCAGAGTACTGCGCAGCAGCAGCTGCCACCGGTCATGTACTGCGAGTAATTGCACCGAAATTTTAGTCGCAACAGCGAGCACATGAACAAACGAGGAGTGCTGAAAAATGTACATTAGGAATGCGCAGATAAAATGGAGTATTAGAAATGCGAAGATAAAACTTCATAAACGACAAAAAAGTGTCGCTGGAAACAAATCAGTGTATGCATACACAAAACCTCGCTACAAGTTATTTAAATACATCTATATATGTCTCCATTAAATCTACGTATCTAAGCAAAAATCACTCTATATTGTGCGTCAAACAAGGCAAATAAACATCTTTCGCAATCACAGATAGTAAACTTTACAAACGGAAAGACAGACGATCGAGGCAAGAACAAAACTAAGATAGCAGAAGTCGCGATATGTACTTGGGCCATGCTGCGGTTGGTGACAGTTATAAAAACAAAGCCACATAAACCCCCGGGCGATGGTGAGACACGATTTCTTCAAAATTTGTGCATGCGTACAGTCACAGAAAAAACATTTACGCGATACGGGTTCCACGAAAAAAGTTATGTTTGCGTGGTCAAGCAAACTGTCATTAAAAATTCTCGAAACACGAGGGAACATACAGTATATGCTCTCACTGGAACGACACGGCTGACAAGGTAGCGATGCAACACAGCAATTTCTTTTTTCATGGGAGTCGCATCTCGTAAACTTCATGACCGCATTATCTGGGTCTTCCTCATATTACTTCCGTTTCAACATTCGAGCTATTAGGTACTACAGAGTGTTGTATCCTAAAGCGTCGGAAATCTGTTTGCACGCTGAACTTCCCTGAACTGCTTTTCCCCGTTAGAAAGTGTCGTCGCGCAACAACCGTATACATCCGACCGCTACATAGTAGCAGCCAGTACTAGGGACCACGAAGACTCATCCCACATCTGCAACGCTGTCGCGTAAGGTTTATAAATTACGCTGGATTTCCTGCACACAGCTCAATCCCGTCGCTCGGCTTCAGCCAGCCGAGCTTCGCGAATGCGATCTGGATCAGCCAGATTGATTAACTTATGGCGGCCGCAAGATGTATCGGACACTCCGCGGATGATCTCCACCAGACGCGCCACTCCTGCAGCGGTGAGGGCGGCCGCAGCCTTTCTTCCCCCGGATGATGCAGATCCCTGACTAAAAGGAGTCTGCGCACCGTGCGCGGCAGAGAGTACCCTCCGAGATAGAGAGAGAGAGAAAGGGGTCTGCACGCGCAACAAGACGGGAGGAAGACGTGCAGGCATGGTGGCATGGTAGGCCTACAAAAACAACGAATGATAAAGGAAAGAAAGAAAGCTTAAAGGAAGGAAAAGAATGAAAAAAGCAAACTCTCCCACTCCAGCATCGCATCCGGTGCGAAAGGAGTAGGCAGAAACAAAAAGCAGCGGGGTCCTGGACTTGGGCAGCGGAGAAAAAAAGAAGAGAAAAAAAGAAAGGAGAAGAGAAGCAGGCCGACCTTCGCGTATGTGTGTAAGGTAGCGGCGGACGCGTGCCCGTTCCCTAAAGAAGGTGAAACAGAGAGAAAGAAAAAAGAAAAGAGCGAGCAGGGAGAAGAAAAAAGGGGGGAAGTTAAAAGAACGAGCGGCATGCCTCTCTTTCGGCTCTGCTTTTTCCCCGATGGGGAAGGAAATGGGATGGCGAGGAGGGGCCAAGCAGAGTCGGAGTTTGGGGGGAGACGATGCTGCCCTCTCTCCCCTTTATCCCGGGAGACTGATGCGCGGCCGTCTGGACGCTGCCAGACGAAACCCGATCGATACCCCGAGGACGAAAGGGGTCACCGGCGGTCGGGGAAAGCCCGGTCACGCGGCCACGGCGCACACCTCGGCCCGTTGCTGGTGTGCGTCGCTGCGTAGTGTACATATACACAGCACTCGGAGAATGCACAGACTTGGCTGGAACGGTGTCAGCGTTTGCCAGGAAGTTGAGAATGAAAGCTAAGAAGAGAGACCGACTTGGGGCATTTGCGAGATATTTAGGTTGAAAGGCATCCCCGGCTGTGTTTTGAGGCTAATTGTTTTAACTAAACTTTTCCAATGTTTTCTTATTCGTCACGATCATTAGCGATTGCAAAGGTCCGGTATAAAGGAAATCTCTCCCTATATGTCTTAGTACCTGTATGGCTGAATGCTGAGACAACTCTAGCAGGTCAGCTAATGTTAGTGAAACACATGAAGCAAGCATTACAATAGCACCGAGACTAACGACAACGGGACTAGTCAGAGGCGTGGGCGTAGCGTATCTGGTAACGTCAACGAATAAATAGGATTTTTCAGTTAGAGGAGCGCTTTTTTCGGCAAAGTATTATCAGCGGTGTAGTACATCAGAATACAGCTAAGACGTGCTAACTAGTAGGCTGGTTAATTAATATTTAATAGCTAACTTTCTACATATTACTGTTAGACTCCTTCATTACTGAAAGGCGTCTAGCCCACCGTAAGCAATATCCACATCAGTTTATAGAATTTCGAAAACGCGGTTACCCTCGGCGCTGTGACCCAGCAAACTGTGGCTATTTCTGCGAGTTACGTGCACTGGAGGAGTTGCTTTGCCTGCAGGCTTCTCGAAAGCACGTGTATTTTGGCGCCATGTAGACAAAATTTCTGGGGGCACAGCGCCAAGGGTAACCGCCTTCTCTAAATTCTAAAAAATGATATGGATATTGCTTACGGTGGGCTACATGCTTCTCAGTAATTAAGGAGCCTAACAGTAATAATTAAAAAGTTAACTATTCAATATTAGTTAACCATCCTAGTAGTTAGCGCGTCTTAGCTGTTTTGTGATGCTGACAATGCTATGCCGAAAAAAGCGCTCTTCTAACTGAAGAAACATGTTTTTAAAAATTGTGTAAAATCTTAGGTGAAACATCTGGGAAAATGTACCAAAACTTTATTTTTCACAAATGTGCATACAGTCTTTGGAATGAGCCACAGGCCAAAAGCTAAAGAAAATAGCTTGAAAATGCCTGTGGCTCATCTAAGAGCCATTACAAAATAATCAAAAAATAAACACATGCATACAACGGTGGCAGGTCGCATACGAGCACACCATAGAAGGAATTTATAATATTTACGATTGAACGGATTGCTACACAGAGATGTAGTTTGAAACTAGATAAAACAATTAAAACTGAACAAATGCATTTGAAAGTTATACACTGCTGGGTTGATGACAAATGGGAAAAGGACACCGATACATTCACTAACTACAATACATGAAAAGAAGTTATGGAATATATTATTCACAAAGTACACTTTTAGATCATGTGGTCGGAGGTTATACATGCTAAGCTGGTTAGATTCGTAGCTGTTTAAAACATTAGGTATAAGAAAATTAAGTGCTTGTTTACCATAATTAGTTCTAGCGCGTGGAAGTGTCCATTTTGCAGTTTATCGGGTTTTAACATACTTTTCTATGGGCTTTAACATTGTGATATTAAGCAAAAAGTTACATATTGATGGTGAAGAAAATTTGAGATAGTATAATAGGCGGTACTCAAGAAAAACATTTACACTAATTACTTCATACTTAATAAACAATTCAGCCGTATGGGCAGTAAAACTGGCACCTGCGATAATCCTGATAGCTTTCTTTTGGAGAATTTGAATTTTCTGTAGATTCGTTTTAGATGTGGTAGCCCAAACTATGTGGCAATAGTTAATGTGTGATTTGAATAGGGCATGATAAATCATTCGTTTTATACAGGGAGGAAATTCAGTGCGGTACCGAGCAAGAAAACCAACGGAAGGCGCTAATTTCTTACGAAGATGTGTTGCGTGTGCGGTCCAGCTCATACAGGCGTCAAAAATTACACCGAGTGATCTGAAGGTGTCCACGATTTCTATTTTATGGTTCCCAAGTTGAAGATCATCGTTTAAGTTATTTTTCACGTTTTTTGGAATCTCGTGTATGGAAAGGAATCAGGATGCCTTGCTCCATGCCATCCAAAAAGAAAACGTCCAAACTTTGTTACGTGGCGTTCTTTAAATTGAAATCCAGCTTTCTTGGTGCTCACTTCTAACTGTGAGGAAACTGGAGTCTTGTAAGATACTGTTACGAAAATACCGACAGGAGTAGTCTAATCGTTCCGATGCGTAGCAAAACCTTTCTATTATAGTGTGTCCGGAGCTAGCAACCAGTAGTTAAGACTGCCATTTATAAAAGCAATGTTTCTGAAAAAAGTTAGCGCAACACACAAAAAAGCAATCACAAAAAAGAAGACAGGACGACGCGCTTGTTTTTTGTGTTGCGCTATTTAATCAGAAACAATGCACCAACTCACCCAGCAACAAATTTTACTTGAGTATAAAAGCAATGAGGTGCGTTTCTGACGATAAATAGCAAAAAACTACAATCGTCAGGAGAAGCGATCTGCGGACATGTTGATTGTTATGGTGCAATTTTGCCGTGTGCACAAAAACTGCGTGAATAAGCAACTTCTCTTTGAAAAAAAAGCGCTTATCCAGAATTTCTCAGTAAGATCTAAGAGAATGTACTTTACCCTTCAATACCGAAGGGACTCCTTCACTTTCTTTCTTTGTCGATAAATAAGTATAAATTGATGGCTATGTGCGGTTTGGTAGCCAGTTACAGTAAGGACAAACAAACTCCGTGTTGTATCCAAAGCGGTGAATTATTCCCTTCAGGCGCGGTGCAACTGTCGTCTACCAGATTCCATCCCGTGCAACAACTTTTTCTTCCAGAGAGAACGTAAATCGACAATGCTCGATTAAAAGAGCGCTTGGAAGTATCAATGGGTCCGATTTTTTTTTTGTGAGGAAGCTCTCGTTGACTCGTTGCCGCCACTGTGGATGCATTGCTATCGTTTTCATATGTTGGGTGTGGCCAACACACGTCCAGATATTCTTATGAGAAGATGCGTACACGACTCCTTCGTCAAAGGAACGCCTGCCATTTCGTGATTTATTTGAACAGCTGCGGTACTGCTTAGTAGGCAATTAAAGCTCCCAGCATATAAGGATTGAGCTACGGAAATACCTGCGCCGGTGGGACTGCAAGGCAGCGGGCTTGACGCGAACTGGACTGCTTGATACCTGTAAACGCTTAACTCTTGCGCGTTTCTTCGTATTTTTTTTCCAAATTTTTGAATGAGCTTCGAGTGGGATTTAATAAACGGTGGGCTCAGTCTCAAGGTCTTAATTCTCAACAGAAAATGAGCACCACCATCCTCTTCGCAACGAATGGTTACTCTGCGCGGACACTGTTGATGGCAACAGCTGAATCAATCTTTGAGGGAGTAGAAGTTGGCATATTAAGAGAATAATGGTTGAGGTAAGCAGTGATTTCCGAAGAACTGGCTTCTGTGGCAGTTTACTCCTTTTTGGCTTTAAGGGTAATAGCTTTAAGTGTAAACTATACGTATACATAAGCGACCACACCACATGGTTCGGTATTAAGCCATTTAGTGGGGTACTTATGGCAACATTGAGGCTCTAGATCTTTGTTTTAGGAAGCAGAACCCTTTTTCTCACCTTTAAAGACCGTTGCCCCCTTTTTGTGCTTTGTGCTTTTTGTGCTTTTCGCTTTGTGCTTTTCGCTGCGTTCCTTTCTTAATTGAAACATGAGCGAAACCAGTTCGATGTAACGAAGACCGTAGCAGAGAAGACTCGACAGCTCTGCATATACCAGCGCCGCATTTTGTTTGGTCAATTCTTTTTTTTTTTAGTTTTCCGCTGTTTTCGCACTGGTTTACACTTCTTAAGGAGGTGTTTACCACTACTCAGCCTTATGACCAACAACAGCGTCGAAAAATGGCTAGCGCGAAACATGCAACAGCTCTGAAGGAATAGCCGGAGCCAGAAACGGGCCCAATAGGATTCACTGCACCTGTTAGTCCTTGCGACGAGGAGTAACAGACGCAGTGCGCAATAAGACAACGGACGAAACACGTACGACATGAAATGTGCAGACCGCAACATGAAATCAGCTGCACGACGTTTTGTGACTCGCCGGTTTGAATGTGCCTTAACTGTGGTTGCGACTTATTTGCAGTTTTTCTGTAAAAAAGACATGATTGGACTTTAGGGACTAATGGTTGCGGCGACGGAGTTAGTCCCCAAAGGGCTACCATGTGCAGGCATTTTAGTATTTTCTGGGACATACAGGGTGCTTCACCTAAGCCTTTACACAATTTTTTAAAATTGTGCTTGCTTGCTTGCGTTTTTCGACAGAGCATTGTCAGCGGTCTATTACATCAGAGTACAGCTAAGACGTGCTAACTGTCAGGCTGGTTAACTAATATTGCATAGTTAAAATTTTAATTATTACTCTTAGGCTCCTTAATTACAGAAAATCGTGTAGCCCACCGTAAGTAACACTCATATCAGAATTTTGTAAATGCGGTTACCCTCGACGCTGTGACCCAACAAATTTTGGCTATTTCACTTAGTTACGTGCACTGGAGAGGTCGCTTCGCCTTCAAGCTTCTCGAAAGCACATGTATTTTGGCGCAGTGTAGCCGAAATTTGTTGGGTCAAAGCGCCGAGGGAAACAGTGTTTCCGAAATTCTAAAACTTGATATGGATATTACTTACGTTGGACTACACGCCTCTCAGTAATTAAGGAGCCCAACAGTAATAGTTAAAATGTTAACTTTTCAGTATTAGTTAACCAGTCTACAAGTTAGCATGTCTTAGCTGTATTATGATGTACTACACCGCTGACAATGCCATGCCGAAAAAAGGGGTCTTGTAACCCCAAAATCCTATTTTTAAAAATTGTGTAAAATCTTGGGAGAAACACCCTGCATAGAGTGAACATGCCGACTTGCCGTGTAGTGTGCGTACCGGCGAACAACGTCTCCGCGGCGCTTCAACTTGACCAGGTGAAATGCCCGCACAGCTCCGGGGCGAGAAAGCAGCAGTCGTCGCAAATCTAACGTGGACAGCGCTCGATCGGCTTGATCAGTGGAGTGCGGGGGAGATGCTTTCGCACCGGCCGAAGGTGAAGCCCGCTAAAGAGAGAAACTTTGTCGTCGACGGCGACAACGACGACCGTTCGCACAGTCCCAGACCCGACGGAGAACCCCTTCTTCCCTCCTCCCCCTCCTCCTCTCCGAGTGGCGCGGCACCCAAATAGACAGTTCCTGCCTCCCTCACCCCCCGAAACCAGACCGCTGCCACCGCTATACGACAGCGCGCGTTGTTTTGCGACTACTAGAAAGTTTTTTTCTCCCCTCTCTCTCAGATTCTCTTCCCCGCCGCTGCTCATCTTGTTCTCCTCTTGCTGCTCATCGCAGAGCAAACACTACGGAGTCGGGCTCTCGAAAACTTCGGTGCAGCACAGGGCACGCCTGCAACCTTTAACATACTGCGGGATTCAGGCAGTCAGGGGCTGAATCCACGCACACAGACTAATTCAGAGATGGTTGAGAAGGTTTAATTAACGAATTTAGCTGAATTGACCCTTTTAATGTTGGCAACGATAGCTGCTGATGACGTTACCACGCAAATTATTCAAGAATAGTAATGCAAGAGCTGAAATGATGCGAATACCTCGACACTCAGCAGGCTCTATGCAATGGTTTGGCTGGAAAAATGAAGAAAAAGGATAGCTTTTCTCGAAAATTATCGGCGATGCTATGATTTAAAGTGAAAAATGGTATCGCGCCTGGTGATAATGGGCATCTAGTAGAAAAATAATAAAAAAAAATGGACACGTCTTGCTGCACCGTAGAACGATCTGGGAATGTAAAAAAACGGCGCATTTTTCGATGATGACTCATTCAGTTGGAGAACCTCACTGTATCTAATGCCATGACCGCTGAGGCTTCAGAAAGTTCCCAGATATTGCGGCGACCTCTGCAAAACCGTCTCTTGATTGGCTTAGGCCACCTGAGGCTTTGATAGCGTTGCATCGTTTTAACGACAGACGGCATAGAAGAAGACCGGGAAGGAACCGCGAAGGGCGAAGGGAAAGAGAGACAGCGAGAGAGAGGGACTAAGAGATTTAAGAAGAAGAAACCGAAAAAATAAAATTAAGCGCATAGTGCAGCAAGCTCCCACATCCTTCGCCCGTAAACTTTTTTCTTTCTGTTTTCTTTTGTCGTCGGAGGGCACCAGAACAACGGGAACATCGGAGATCAACGAGACAGCGAAAATAAAAGCGCTGTCTTGCGCGGAGTAGGGGTAAAGAATAAACTTGAGGGAGAGAGAGAGAGAGAGAGAGATAGAAGGAGAGAAAGGGAAAAAAGGAGAAGCGAGCGCGCGAAGCGACGGCTGCCGACGCGGGGAACAGTTTTTAGCATCGTGCTCTTAACCACCGCTTGAGCACGTGCGGCCGTCGCTGCTGCCAGCGCGCGGAAAGAATGTGTCTATACCTGCTTGAGGGAGTGGACCGATATTTCACACCCGCCCGTCTGTCGGCGGTGCTCTTGCCAGCTAGGCTTGCGGAGCTTTGGTGTCACTAATGGAATCAAGGAGGCAGAGAATTGCTGCTGTGTGCAGCGATGCTCATCGCCATGAATCACTCTTGGCTTATCTCACCACGGCAAGAGTTGCCGCTAAGCATTTACCTAAATGGAAGTGGTTGCCTCGCTTTTCGCGTATACAGGGCGTTTCACCTAAGACTTCACACAATTTTTAAAAATAGGCTTTTCAAGTTAGAAGAGCGATTTTTTTCGGCGTCCGCCGCGGCGGCTCAGTGGTTATGGTGCTCGGCTGCTGACCCGAAAGACGCGGGTTCGATTCCGGCCGCGGTGGTCGAATTTCGATGGAGGCGAAATTTTAGAGGCCCGCGTGCTGTGCGATGTCAGTGCACGTTAAAGAACCCCAGGTGGTCGAAATTTCCGGAGCCCTTCACTACGGCGTTCCCCATAGCCTTAATCGCTTTGGGACGTTAAACCCCATAAACCAAACCATTTTTTTCGGCATAGCATTGTCTGCGATGGAGTACATGTGAGTACAGCTAAGGCGGGCTAACTAGCAGACTGGTTAACTAATACTGAATGGTGAACGTTTATACTATTACCCTGAGGCTCTTTAATTATTGAGAGGCGTGTAGCGCACCGTAAGTATCATCCATATCAGTTTTTAGAATTTAGAAAACGCGGCTACCCTCGGCCAGTTGGATGAGCTGGAGAGGTGGCTTTGCCTGCAAGCATGTCGAAAGCGCACATATTTTGGTGTGATTTCGGCAAAATTTGCTGGGCCACAGCGCCGAGGGTAACCCCGTTTTCGAAAGTTAAAAAAAACCGATATGGATATTACTTACGGTGGGCTACAAGCCTATTAATAATCAAGGACCCTAACGGTAATAGTTAAGTTAACTAATCAGTATTCGTTAACCAGTCTGCTAGTCAGCTCGCTTAGCTTTATTCTGATCTACTACACCGCTGATAATGCTATGCCGAAAAAACCGCTTTTCTAACTGAAAAAGCCTATTTTAAAAATTGTGCAAAGTCTTAGGTGAAACACCTTGTATATACTTTTGTTATTCTTCCAGGGCCTTTTGTTTCATTTTAAGGAATCTTAAATGCTTAAAATTTTTATTTTTTTTCGCTTTCCTTAATTTATGTTCCTATCCTAGTTTGCTTTGCATGAAAATGCTTTCTGTGGGCTTCGGATACAACACGACGTTCAGCGACTTCGTTGAGCATCGCTCTTTCAATCTGCGAGGCCAACGAGCTCGAGGTGCGATAGGTGTTCGTTGCGCACCATAGGAAGTTGAAAGGGGCGGTAAATTTTGAAGAAAATTATTAAATATTCGCATGAATTTGAACGCAATAATAGGGTGATAAAGTGATTGCACTGGTATAGATGGTAGCTGCAAATGCTTCTTTTAAATCTACTTCGCCTTGGCATCAGTCAGGAATCTGCTTATGACTGGGCAGTTTTACTACGCCGCGGGTCACACGATCAACTCGTTGCAGAAATCCGCAAGCTGCACCACGACGCCACAGTGAAAGGACATGGCATAATATTCCAGTGGCTGCCGGGCCACTGCGGTATTCATGGCACTCACCAGGCCGACAAAGCTGCCCGTTCTGCCCCCAATGACGGAATCCCTGTCAATATCCCCGTAACGAGAGCTGACGCGGCGTGTGGGCTTCGTTCTTTGAGGCTGGAGCTCACACTTTCAGCGTGGAACACGGGAGAGTTCTGCAACCGTCGCCTCAGGGCATTGGACCCTGGACTGCGCCTCCGTCTTCCGTGTGATGTAGCGCGTCGTGAAGCAACATTACTCGGCGTTGCCTTCACGA
This sequence comes from Amblyomma mixtum, assembly GCF_055824585.1. NCBI lineage: Eukaryota > Metazoa > Arthropoda > Arachnida > Ixodida > Ixodidae > Amblyomma > Amblyomma mixtum. The sequence continues at coordinate 14,306,255 of NC_143019.1, forward strand.
ATAAGTATGCTTTTCGGATCGCGATGGCCGACAGCCCTTCTTGTGCAAACTGTGCCTGTGAAGAGACAATCACTCATCTCCTGTGTGAGTGCCCTGTCTTTGTGAACGAAAGACGTAAGCTGCGTTGTGCTCTGGACCGCCTTGATCCTCGCCATTTCACAGAGGCCAACATACTCGGGTCCGTGGCCACAACAGTCGACTGCCATCAAGGCTTACAAGGCACTGTTTTTTGAGAGAGACCGCCTTGATTGACCGATTGTGACTGTTTTTCCCGTTCCTTCTCTCTTCCCTCTTCAATTCCCTCATTCGCTTCCCCAGTGCAGGGTAGCCAACCGGAAACCTTTTCTGGTTAACACGCCTGCCTTTCCCCTTCTCTGCATCTATCTACCTGTCTATCTACTTCGCCTTGAAATGTTGCTCCGAACAGATTACAACGGGGAAAAAATGTTCAAGAAAAATTATTCTTATTCAGGGGCTTCAAATGGTGCTAGCGCCTTGCTATGGCAGTCTCCTTTTTCTGTTAAAAATTTTTCTAACAGACAACGATCATGCAGAAGTTAAAAGAGGACAAAGGTGAATAGGCGCGTAAAGAGCACAACCCACACTGTTTGTACTATTCCTATATGCTACTAAGCTACCCAAGAAGGGAGGCAGGTGGCCGGACCAAGCCGAATGGTATTCAAAGCCGACATATTGTTAGCCCATTGTATTCTGGGTAATCTCACAAGATTATATATGCTTATATATGCTATAAAGCCACGTGACCTATGTGGTCCACTTGCCTCCTAGGTTAATCTCTGGGGACCACCTGCCAGAGCCATGCTGGTGATTCCTCACAACGCCGACAACGCCGACGCCGGATTTTCTCGATATTGGAACCTTTCACGCTACCGTGTTATTAGATAGCAACTTAGCGCGTTGTCAACTTTTTCCTCCACTTCTATCGACATCGGAAAACTGAAAAGTACAGTTAGTGGCCCCCTCCAAACCTCCGACCCTTGTACCTCTTTCCACACTTCTTCTCCAAGCCCCATGTGCAGTTTTCTATAGGAGCTCTATTCTGTTTGCGGGCCAACTTCTGTTGATGCAGACTGCCAATTTTATGACGATCTGGATTGTCACTCGTAATGGACTAGTGACAATAATGCATTTCACTTGCCTGCTCCCATTAACTAGGCACTGACGACAAAAGCTGTCACACTTTCGCATGTCCTGAACACTTTCGCATGTTGGACATGCCCTCTCATGTCCGAGTAGCGTAGACGCAGGATGAAGCCCTCCGCAGGGACAGTTTGTGTCGTCACTTCGTACCCGGCACAACACAAAGGCCGCCTAGGGAATGTAGCGATTGCATCGCGCAATTTAAAAAGGAATTCAGATATTACTTTAAGTGGGAAAGGTGTGTCCTGCACGATACTGACACATCAAGGAGAAAACAGCTTGAGGGGTGAAATAAGTGCAAAAAGGAGACAGATGCACTGACAATCTCCAGAATTTTTAGAATTACTTGGTCACTTGGCTGGCGCAAAATAGGAGTAGATAGAGATCAATGGGAGAGACCTTTGTCCTGTGGTAGTCTGTTGTACTCGTATATGATTGTTACAGGCTCCGTTAGAGGGCGCCACATGCATCTATTCTGTGTCACTCATTTTAACAGATATGATGATGGGTGACAGAGTATGACAAAATATAGAGCTATGTAGCGAAGCAAATAACACTGCAAGAATATAATAACAGCTCGATGCTGACAGTGATTATGAGGGGTATGAGGAGCTTGAGAGAGGTAAAATAATAATTTCTATTCCCAAGGTAACGGGCAGAGCTATGCGCGACTCCGCGCAGTGGAGACCACATAATTTTCGGACCCGTGAGGTTTTCCATGTTCACCTGCACGTAGGCACTGCGGAGTTACAGCATTTCGCTTCCATCGTCCGTTGCGGAACTCGCGACCTTGTGACGAGCAGCAGTACTGGATCTAGAGGAATCGTTGCACGTCGCGTTCATACAAACCGATTCCAGGTCATGTGCATTCGAAGCATCGCTATGTTGCTGCAGTCAAAACCGAAAAAGAAAAGCATCCTCCCTGGTCTGCCCTTCTGGCTGCGAGCGCATGACAGTATTTCCTCCATCGTTCTCTCGAGAAAATAAACCAGCAGAAATGCGAAGCATATCTGCTGAAACAGCGTCTGTGAAGCTTGAGCAGTTTGCGGAATACAGCCGCTGGAAATATGGGTTTCTATACGGCGCCAGTCTAGAAAACAGGGGCAATTGTTGCGGGACGCAACATGGAGAGGGCGGAGCGGAGTGGGTGGCGGAACAGACGCGGGTTAATGACATCCTAGTCGAAATCAAAAGGAAGAAATGGGCTTGGGCAGGGCATGTAATGCGAAGGCAAGATGACCGCCGATCCTTGAGGGTAACGGAGCGGATTCCAAGAGAAGGCAAGCGTAGCAGGGGGCGACAGAAATTTAGGTGGGCGGATGAGAATGCGTGGACACGGTGGCTGCAACTGGCAGAGGACAGGGTTGACTGGAGAGACATGGGAGAGGCCTTTGCCCCGCAGTGGGCGTAGTCAGGCTGATGATGATTAAAAACTACAAGTTGTGCACGTTCTTGCGTGGAACGCAGCCGGGCAGTTGTGCTGTCGAGCTGCTGCACAAGTTTCAGACTTTTACATCGGGGGAGGAGGATGCCGAAACGCCTCCTCTGTGGGCAGTTGAAAACCCGTTTCGCTGCTGCTTTCACTGTGTTTAAGTCAGGTGCACACAACAACCCAGCCATCAATAATGCCACGTATCATTGTAGTGTTTGTTCCTTCACGCTCAAGGCTGCAGGAAAGGGTTGTTATCACTTTTGTTTGTGACGCGAGAAGCGACCGGACTAATCTCGATTGTTCACAGCCATGAACAGCTGCATCTACTTGTTTCTAGATTACTCTAGATGATCACGACCTGTTATCTAGAAGTTTCCTTGCCGGCTTTAAATTGAACGATGCCGCGAGCAGCGGGCATTCGTAGATCGACGATTGACGAGCACGCTTGTTGCTTTAGCCGCCACCGAGTGATTCAGATCTTTTGCGGGCGCAAGTCAGCCCAAATAAAGAGCTTCGTTCGCAAGTATTTCTGGTGTCTTCCTGACCGCTGGACTGCCGTCACTACGACGTGACATCTGGTGGAGGTGCTGGGTAGCCTTCCAGGTACCGGACAACCCCTGCAAGTCGTGACGCCAGCCCTTTGAGTTATCCACCGGAGGACCTGACTACAGTCTACCACGCAGCCTCTGGAGCCTCCAGCCATGACTTACGCCGCAGCAGTGCGCCGTCCTGTACCTCGATGACGGTACCCAAGCCCCTATCGCCCTTAGCCAGCTGCGCTGGAGCGCCGCCCTCTCGCCCCAACTCGCCCGTCCTACGAGCGTCGCACCCGGCCGAGGAAATGCGACGAGTGGAGAACACCCGACCAGCGCCGCCCACTATGCTTCCACTGCGGAGAAGCCGGTCACATTTTCCGGTACTGCCCATACAGAAGAATGGGCATCCGAAGGTTTTCTTACGACGCCCCACGACCCCGACCCGGAAAGCGACCAGCCGAAATCGAGGAGCTTTTGCGTCGGGAAGAATGCTCACCGCCCAACCGCCTATCACGTTCCCCGTCGCCACCGTCACCGCGCTTGGTATCTCTTAGCCGAGGCCACGCAGTGCGCGGACGCTCCCCCAGACCCCGAAGGTTAAACTGAATAAAGCAGCCTCTGGAGGTGAGGTTGCTGATGAGCGCAAGAACTAAGATCCTCCATCAACTAAATCACAAGACTATGCCTCAACTCCGACGACCTCTACGACGACGACGACCTCTACGACGACGACGACCTCTACGACGACGACGACCCCTACGACGAGGACGACCCCTACGACGAGGACGACCCCTTCGACGAGGACGACCCCTTCGACGAGGACGACCCCTACGACGAGGACGACCCCTACGACGAGAACGACACCTACGACGAGGACGATCCCTACGACTACGACGACAAATACGACGGCAAAAAACTACGACAACACCGGCGACGACGACGACACAGCCAGACTTGAAGCTTTTACCGCTGCCCTTACACCTTATTAGGAACGTTAAAGGACTCTAAGTTCTCGAAGCATTCTCCGTGTTTATTTTCATTTTAAAGCATCGCGACGATGCTTCTTTGGAAGGGGGGTAATGCCACGTATCATTGTAGTGTTTGTTCTTTCACGCTCAAGGCTGCAGGAAAGGGTTGTTATCACTTTTGTTTGTGACGCGAGAAGCGACCGGACTAATCTCGATTGTTCACAGCCATGAACAGCTGCATCTACTTGTTTCTAGATTACTCTAGATGATCACGACCTGTTATCTAGAAGTTTCCTTGCCGGCTTTAAATTGAACGATGCCGCGAGCAGCGGGCATTCGTAGATCGACGATTGACGAGCACGCTTGTTGCTTTAGCCGCCACCGAGTGATTCAGATCTTTTGCGGGCGCAAGTCAGCCCAAATAAAGAGCTTCGTTCGCAAGTATTTCTGGTGGCTTCCTGACCGCTGGACTGCCGTCACTACAACGTGACAATATGACGAAGCCCATCATCATCATCACCCTGACTATACACACCAACTGCAGGACAAATGCCTCTCCCATGTCTCTCCATTAACCCTGTCCTTTGCTGCAGCTGCGGCCACCGTATCCCCGCCAACTTCTTAATCTCATCCGCCCACCTAATTTTCTTCCGCTACCCCCTGCCGCGCCTGCCTTCCCTTGGAATCCACTCCGTTACCCATAAGGACCAGCGGTTATCTTGCCTTCGCATTACATGCCCTGCCCAAGCCCATGCAGCCTAGGCAGCACTGATTAAAAAAATGCTCAACAGCGCAGCACGATCTGCGAGACGCTGTCTGCGCATGGCTAGAGGGCGCCCGAGAGACCAGTAGTATATCAGCAGTGGGCACACACTTGCAAGTGTACAGGCACAGATTGGTCTCTGCTAGGGCCGAAGATGCTAGCGGAAATGCGCGCCTGATGAACATTGTATGTACAACGATGACTAGGCAAGAATGCAGGTGAACGGGGGAATTTTCGGTGGCGAGCCCCTCGCATTGCGCTTTTCTGCGATGCTATCATCCACCCATTTGGGGGCCCGACTATACACCTGTGCATCTGCGCTGGTGTGCGCCTTCTCCCTAACCGACGGTTTTAGCACAGTGCGATTCGTGATTAGCAGCCGCGGTACGCTCAATTGCGCGGGGAACCAACTGCGTCTGTGAACATGCAGGTGCGCGCCCACAGGCCGCTCTTGGCTTTCTGCGCATGCGTTGGCATAGAAGGGTCAGGGTTCGGGTCAAGGTGTCCCTCGAACGTTGTGCGCTATGGATCCTCATGGCACCTCTCGGAACCGCGCATGCGCAGAAGATCCTAGCTGAATTAAGACCACGCTATCCCGAAACTCTCTAACACTACTCCGACGGTGGCGCTACTCACCCCGCACAATCCCTCATAGCGCTAGAGCTGCACAACCACAGAGCGCCGCACTCCGCTGGCAGAGCGCGAACAGAAGAGGCACGCCGCGGCGTTTATTTTCAAACGGCTCGGCGCAGGGCACAACGGTTGTGTTTTTTTGCACCGAGAGCCGCCCATTCTTAGCGTGGTGGCCCTTATTTTTGTCGCCGCTGCAGGCATGCGGAGGAGAGGGGGAGGAGGAAACGTCTTCTTTATCTTTGCGCGCCTTGATTTCCTGCGTCGGCGCCGTGCCTTTCATGTCCAGGGACTTAAGGACTAAAAAAGCCCGCGACGGTCGCTGCCGCGGAATCGGAGGCTCTCAAAATAATTGGGCGGCCGGGCTGCGGGAAAGAGGAGGAGGAGAGGTTCGAGCTCCGCTGGCTTGCGGACAAAAAGGCCGCAGCTACTCCGCTCTCTGGACCGGCAGAAGAGTGCAGCGTCGTGGAAGGCGAGAAACTGGAGGAAGCCCTGCAGCTAGCGAGGAATCTTCGTAGCCGTTGAGACGTAATAACTAACGGTTCGTTATATGCGAGGAACGGCGGTTACTGCACGGCTCGTTAACCGTGAACCCGGCTAGCGCATGCGCGGTCAGTGGGTGTAGTACATCGGCACCCTTACTTCCGACCGCTCTAGCTCGCTCTCATTCTGTAGGCGCTCGTGTGAACTCTAGAGGTAATGGTAGTGAGTGCTTTAGAGCAAAGTTAAAGCCATTGTAACTGCAAGCAGGACTGAAGGCGAGTGATTAGCTGGAAAAGAAAAAAAAGTTGTGTTCCTTGTACTACACTGGGCCTCTTACGACAGTCCCTGGCACACCCTCTGAAAGAGATGGCTTGTCGCCTGAAAAGCACAGCCCATAGACGTGCACCTAAAGATCGCACATGTCGGGTCCTTTGTCCAGTGCGTGACAACTAATCACATGAAATCGCAGTAGTGGCGTCATAGATATTTCTCAGTGACCTCCTTGAGTTTTTTGATCACGTCGTAGCACGTCATACAATCGTACTTGTCGGACGTCTTCAGTCCTAGAAAACCTGCCTAATACAAACAGTCCTGCAAAAAGGAAGAACAATTGGAAGGGACACTTAAGACGCGATAGCTTTAGTGGGTTAATGCCCATTTATGCAGAATTCGCAATTCTCTACTTAAAAGTCATGCATCCCTGGGAGTCCTCATACCACTCCTTGCGGAATGGTGCAGCAGTTAAGCAATGCGCCACTGCCCTACGATGGCAGGTGCTGCCACCTGTGGGGCTTGTGCGACCCATGTTGCTCTTGGTGGAAACATCTCGCGGGCAATCATTAATTTACCTGCCACCTGCCAGGGTGCGCAATTTGCTCACAATCCGATGGACATGTTCTGATGACGCCACAAGGTTACGTGACAAAGGTGGCCCACCTGCCTCCTTGGTTGCTTCTCGGGGAATTTTTCGTAGATTTTTTGTGGATTTTTCGCTCATGGGCAATGACACCAGATTTTCTGCAACACGAGTTTCTTAACGGTGTCACGTTACAAGAGATAAATAAGAGTTCATGAACCCTAGCATGCCTTAATTTTTGGCCATGGTGCCGAACAAGCTCCTCACGAAGGACGACGTCTGTAGTTTTCCCAAGGCTGCACAGTTCTCGGTGAGTGTATGCGAGCGCGGCGGTTGGGAGGAGTAGGAGGACGAGGAGGATGCGCACACAATGAAAAGGAAAAGACTGCCGGCAGAGAAAACAAAAGGATAGCGGCGCCTAAAAAAGCTGCCTCGGCTGGCACTCGGTGCTGAGCGGCTGTCGCCTTCGCTCCGCGAATTCTGCAGCGCCGCCGCGCCCGCGCGATTCATGGTGCGCGGTTCAACTGTCAGGGCTGCGCCGGCGAGACAGACCTCGGCCGTCCTGCAGCCGGATAGCCCGATAAGAAGGCAGCGCTCTCTCGGTTTGAGGTACAATGTCTCCGGTCCGGCATCCCACGTGAATACAAGCTTGCCTCCGCATTTGGCGTCGTGCCAAGACCGAATCTCGAGGGAGCTAGCGCGGATTTATACTGAGAAGTCGCGCGGAGAAGAAGCCGAGATGGGAGCTTTTTTTTTTATCTTACCGAGGCATCCAGCAGCATCCAGAGCAGGCTTCCTGGTGGTTTGTTGCACTCTCATATCGGGTGGCGGTTGACTGCTGTGGGCTCGCTTCTCAGCGTGCTCTAAGCCAAAACCTGCAAGATGGGACTTACTGCCCACGCCGTGGTGGCTCAGTGGTTAAGGCGCTCGTCTACTGAGTCGGAGTATCCGGGTTCGTACCCGACCCGCGGCGGCTGCGTTTCGATGGAGGCTAAACGCAAAAAAATTGGCTGTTGTTTTAAGGATTGCGAAAGCAACATCTTCGCGTAGCCATATATTGTTGCGTGAGCTACATTGCCCACAGTCTCGCCGTTACGCGTGCTCTTGCAAGACCATACTGCGCATGCGCGAGGAGCAAGTGACGTCATAACGCACAGCTGCCGTGCCTCGCCGCGCGCGCGCGCTCGCCTTCCTTTCCTTAAAATGATCGCAGTGTAAAACGGTCACAACGCCAACGAACGCAATGAATGCCGATGGCATATATGGCTTCAGCGCCGCGTTTCTGGCCCAACATTGTCAATGCCAACGCATGCAACGCACAACTGTCACTACCACCACTTAGCTTAAAGCATGGTTGAGGTGTCGACTGTTCCAAGAGGGCAGTTATGCGCCTTCCCTCTGGTTCTGGTGTCCACCGACATGTGGACACCTCGCCCTCACCTCATGCTACATATATCCTGACATAGCAGAGCTATCTGTTCTCGCTTCGGCGAGCGCGGCTTCGGCCGCTTATCTGTTTTTTGAGCAGCGTCCGTTCCGGCGGACGCAGTTGTTGCTGCGACGCGCGTCTTTACTTTCCTTTTTCTCTTTCCTCTGATCTCTTAACTCTCCTCTATCTGCACGTGGCAGCGGTGGTGGCTTGGCTGGAGCCAGTAGCAGGCCCGTGCAATTTCCTTTTCATCCTTCTCTCAGTCACAACAACAACAACAAGCAACTGCCAATCTTATATACAACACAAACCACGCAGATGGCGATGCGCAATCCTTACTGCGCATCAGAGAGGGAGAGAGAGAGACTGTCGGCGAGGCGATAGAGAGCGCGCGGCGGCGGCGGCGGCGGCGGTGGCGGCGGCGGCCCGGCGCGCCAGCTGTGCGCCGCGTGACGTCACCCGCTCCTCGCGCATGCGCAGCTTGGCCTTTCCAGAGCTCCGCGAAATGGCTCGGCGACTAGCGCAGTGTTGCTTTCGCAGCAAAGGGCGCCTGTGTGCTGTGCGATTCAGTGCACGTTAAAGATCCCCAGGTGGTCGACAGTACGCCAGAGACCTCCACTATGGCACCTCTTTCTCCCGTTCTTCTGTCACTCCCTCCTCTATTCTTTCCCTTACGGCGCGGTTCAGGTGTCCACCGAGATGTGAGACAGATACTGCGCAGATTCCTTTCCTAAAAGAAAAACAACAGTTCAATTTTTTAACTGCAGCGCTTATTGCTCGCGAAGACTGCCTATAGTCAGCTGTGGAGAGAGAAAGAGAGAGAAAAGGACGGAAAGGCAGGGAGGTTAACCAGGCGATGCCCAGTTGGCTACCCTACACTTGGGGAGGGGAACATAGGGGAAAAAAGGAAATCCGCTGTGGAGAATTTTGTAATAACCCTGCCTATGACTCATTATACACTGTCCAGTGACCCTCTTCAATTTACATGTGAGAGAGTGATACTTGGTCTTCTGATAAACGCCAGCGCACATCTGCCACTCCTCCATTTGGGCGCTGGGCACCGCAGCGGTCATTATTGTAATTTTGTATTGGAGAATTTTGTAATAACCCTGCCTATGACTCATTATACACTGTCCAGTGACCCTCTTCAATTTACATGTGAGGGAGTGATACTTGGTCTTGTGATAAACGCAGCGCACATCTGCCACTCCGCCATTTGGGCGCTGGGCACCGCAGCGGTCATTATTGTAGAGCAATGATTTGCATCATAACAGGTAGCGATTCCAAATTTCAGCGCTCCGAAAAATCACCACTTTAGAAAATTCTGTGGATTGGTAGCCTAAGTTCATACAACGACAGGTCTACAGGAGCAAAACACTTGGCGTAGGTATCAGGCTCCAGAGGAGGATATACGTAGAGATTTTGGTCCAGGTTTCCTCATCGGTTTATGTGGACACACTAAGACCGGTGCAAATCCAACCCAACTCACGCAGAGGAGGCAGCTATTGCATTAGCTGTACGAGGGGGTACCCAAAAGAAACCGGACTTATTTTTGTTTGAACTTATTTGTTCACATTTTCAGCACAGACCTTTAATATCCTTCAAAGTACTCTCCACTTACAATAATACATTTGTCGAATCTTTCATTACATTTTTCAAAACATTTTTTAAATTCATCTTTTGTGATGCTTGACAGTCCCTCCGTCGTTTTTTTCTTCACCTCAGCAACATCAGCGAAACGCTTTCCATTCACCTGTATTTTCATTTTACGAAACAAAGAAAGTAGCACGTGGCAAGGTAGGGTGAGTATTAGGGTTGAGAAACAGAGGTCATGCATTTTTGGTCCGAATTTGTCGTAGAGACAGGGCTGTGTGAGCAGGGGCATTGCCATGGTGGAAAAACCAGCCACCCGTCTGCCACAAATCAGGCCGCTTCCACCGAACACTGTTGCCCAATCTTTTCAAAACATCCAAGCAGAAAGCCTGGTTAACTGTCTGACCCTGCCGAACAAATTCTGAATGGACGACTCCTCTCACTTCGAAAAAACAAATCAGCATTGTTTCGAGGTTTGGTTTCACCTGACGAGCTTTCTTGAGGCGAGATGAATTTGAAGTTTTCCATTGGCATGACTGTTGCTTTGTTCAGGATTTAATTCAGGAACACTTGAGTTGTCCCCATAGCATCGTCCTTGAACGTCTTTCTGAATATTTCAAGAGTTTCCGTTCCACTGTTTTCGAGAAAAAATCTGAATTTCACCGGCGCATGCTGTTCAAGAACATCAGCCATTGGAAAAACGACACTCACACAAAACAGTCGTCACTCTAAAACTCTGCCTAAACTAGTCTGACCTCCTTCAGCGACGGCACTCGGCTTACTGACTCTGAAATGTTCGTTCTACGCGCTCCTAGCGGCAAAACGCGGTACCACAGAAGCTGTGCCGATTCAAAAAATTAGTCCGGTTTCTTTTGGGTACCCCCTTGTATCTAACCCCAACGCCGTTGCCCAGAACACCTGTCGCAACTTCAGTAACGGATTAATTCAGAGGTGAGGGTTGTCATTGCTGACTAAGCATCCACCCAGCCAAGCCTCAGTCATGTCGTTTCCCGGTCACCTGGAAGTACCAGGAGGAAACGAAGCCGCTGACAGGCATGCCCGAGCTCTTCTACACCGGGCGCCTCCCTCTGTTGACCATGAAGGGTGCTGCGACCGAATAGATTTAGCAGTGTATGCTGACAACCTCGCGCCATACAGAACAGCCAGGAAGGAGTACCTAACACCATACAAATAGTGCGGTGAGGTGGTGGTGAAAAACATTTATAATACAATAAATATTTACAGAGAGGTGATTGGGGTAGGCCCTATTGGCCCTTTCCCCTAACAATACTAGGTGGAGCCCCTATTCCGGGGCCCCATTGGCAAGCAACGCCGCCCGCGTTCGGTGAACCAAGGCCTTTTGGGTCTTGAGGTCCTGACAGCCGAGCAGGGCCGCCTCCCAGTCCTCTCTGGTGGGGTTGGGGTTGGGGTTGGGGGGGATAGATGGGTTTGACTGACACGCCCAAACCATGTGGAAGGTGTCAGCCACCTCCCCACAGAACTGGCACGCGCCATCAAAGGATGTATTGAAATGTTTAAGCACCGCCGGGCACAGTACAGTGGCACAGTACAGCACCCTGGAGACGCGCCCTCCGGGTCCGACCCCTTCCCCGCAACATGTCCAGAGAAGACCATAGCGGTCGTCGCCAGGCGCGCGCGGAAGCGTTGGCGCGATACTATGGTAACCAACAACATGTGTATTACGTGGACGTTGCCGGCCCACACCACGGGGTGTGGTACACGGCCGCAGTCGTACACAACACAAACACAGTCAACGGGCTCACTTTCAAAGCCTACAGCGCAACACACGCGGAGGAGATTGCCATTGCTCTTGCTCTCACTACTCCCAAGTCGAAACACATCATCACCGACTCGCGAGGGGCCTGTCGGAACTACGAGTTGGGCTGGGCTCCCCCGCTTGCCTGGCGCATACTGGAATATAGCTGTCGATCTGAAGATCCAACTCCACGCAACCTGATTTGGGCCCCCGGTCACCAGGGACTCCAGGGAAACGAACAGGCCGATCAGGCCGCCCGCGCACTCTCTCCCCGGGCTATCTCCCTGTCCTTGGAAGGGTACTCCCAATCAGACAATCTGGCCATTACATTCAAACAAATCACCGATTACTACAAGGAGGAGCACCGGCGCTACCCGGCCCCTTGTAAGGGTCTGGATCGCGCTGACGAGCGCCTCCTCATCAAAATTCTTACTAACACTGTACTGCGGTGAGGCGAAAGCCTTAAGCGCGGTGTTGTGGCTTGTTTTACTGATGCGTGGTTAAGATGATAAGCTTCGCCTCTAAGAGTGGAACGCCACAGCGTCTTGCAACGCTGCCAGGGAGTCCACAGAACGCCATCAACCGTTCGGATCTACGCCTTGCTCGTCGGTAAATTGGTTTTTGTGGAAAGGAAATGTATCTATCTGTCTCGCATACCTCGGTGGACACCTGAACCTCGCCAGGAGGAAAGGGAGGAGGATGGGAGTGAGCGAAGACACCGTATTCACTAGACGCGCCTTTGTTCTCTCCAAAGCATTGAGCTGGCATGGCGGAATGGATAGCGTGCTCGTCTCGTCTCGCACACCCCGGAGACCATGGTTCGATTCCCCGACTGGACCAATTTCGATCTCTGTTTTATTAAGGCGGAAGACTTTAATGCCTCATACTGTCGTTAGCAGCCGTGTCGACAGCCGTGTCGGCAGATGTGTCGGCAGGTGTGTCCGTGTTTTGACGGGTGTCCACCGAGATATGCGAGACAGTTACTACGTAATTTCCATTCCTCAAATACAATTTTTAGTTCCTTCATTACGGCCTCTCTTTCGTTTTCTTCTTTCACTCCCACTTTCTCCCTTCCTGTACGGTGCGGTTCGGGTGTCCACCGAGATGACCGAGAATTACTGCTACACTTCCTTTCCTCAAAAAGCGTTGCGTTCGAAGGGCAAGGCTTCGCGCCGAATGGATAGTGGCGTTCCGTGGACTCTCTGGCAGCGCTGCAACATGCTGTCGCGTTCCACTCCTAAAGGCGAAGCTAAAGCGTCATTACTTAATAGTTAATTAGTGTTTAGTCATTAATCAGTAATTAGCTACTAATTAGTAACTTGTCATCACTTCGTCATCAATTATGCGTGACGTCATCCAGTGGGGACGTCACCAGTGTCACATAGCCAAAGTGGTGCGGAAAACGCTTTCGCCTCTACGCACTTTAGACAGCCAAAGTGCCCCCTGAATTTTTTTATTTATCTGGTCTGACCAGGAAGGTTAGTTAGGCTAATTGGTTAATTAAGCAACTAACTAAACTCAGTCTCTCTTACTTGGAGCATCACTATACGGTCCCTTTAATTGGCTCCATGGTTACTAGCCAAAGTACAATTGGCCCCGTTTTAAATTCGCTCACTGTGACGTCACGACCATTTCGACCAACTGAAAAGCGTGACACGTCTGTCGACAACTCCTGCTTACAACTTTGAGGCATTAAAGGCTTCCGCCTTAATAAGTTAGAAGAGAATAAACAACCTTATGAGACTACAAACCAACACATACCTAACGCAAGCTAAGTTACACCAGTGGTACCCTACACTATACTCTCCGCAGTGCCCACACTGGAGAGGTAGCTAACCTCTACCACACGGTGTGGGCATGCCAATTTAATCCCATAGTTGACTAAACCCCTCAGAGGAGCAATGGGAGGCTATTCCGCTCAGCGATGATCCTGACCGTCAGCACTGTCTGGTGGGGAGGGCCAGCGCAGCAGCAATAACCAGTAGACTACCGGACTAGGCGGCCCATGCACATTTTCTACGAATATTCAGTAAATAAAGATGTTTTCAATCAATCAAATCATAATCACAGTTTACCTTCTCACATCCAAAAATGCGAATTTTTTTTTTTTTTTGAAAGAATAAACGGGGTGCTGACGCATGGAGTCCATGCACGAGCTATTATTGCCTTCACTTCGATAATCTCCCTTGTTACTTTGCGGTGGTTTTTAGCCCGGATTTTGCAGCCGGGAAAGTCGGGTTTGCAGGCTGGTTAATGCTCGCATTAGCGGCAGTGCTTCGTAGATTGCGAGCACAATACACATAGAGCCGTTACAAGTAAGCAACCTATGGGTGTATCACGTGCACCCATGCAGACCTGAGGTCGCATGAAAGATGCACACACTGTGGGGCGACAGGGAATCTCGACCACATAATTTGGGAGTACTCAAATCCTCCTAGGGCAGGCAAAAAATATTGATAGTAGAGAAGCCTGGGAGACCCTGTAAGAAGCCCGGATCTTGAGCTCCAGCGCACTGGCATTCATCTGGCCGGAGAGACTGCTACCAGCCAAGGACTGCCAGCCAGCCTGTAACCGCTGACATTCAAATCCCCGTCTTCCAGGTCTGCGTGCCGGGGGCGTGGAGCAACTTCTTTTCTGGTGGAAGTAAAAGTTCATCGATGAATGAATAATGAATGAATGAATGAATGAATGAATGAATGAATGAATGAATGAATGAATGAATGAATGAATGAATGAAATACTGAGTTGTGAAACATTCGCCGAGGTGAAAAAGGGCTGAGGCTTAACTTGGTTAAGCCTGGAGAATGCGAAGCATCATCGTGTCGCGTAATTTGGAGGCGCACAACCACAGCGACGGCGCGAGGTGGGCCCCCGTTTCTGCACTGTCGTGACGTCATCAAGTCACGTGGTGTGACGTCATGTATCACGTGATTTGGAGGCGCACAACCACAGCGACGGCGCGAGGTGGGCCCCCGTTTCTCCACTGCCGTGACGTCATCGTGTCACGTGGTGGGGCATCATCGTGTCACGTGATTTGGAGGCGCACAACCACAGCGACGGCGCGTGGTGGGCCCCCGTTTCTCCACTGTCGTGACGTCATCGTGTCACGTGGTGTGACGTCATGTATCACGGGATTTGGAGGCGCACAACCACAGCGACGGCGCGAGGTGGGCCCCCGTTTCTCCACTGTCGTGACGTCATCGTGTCACGTGGTGTGACGGCATGTATCACGTGATTTGGAGGCGCATAACCACGGTGAAGAGCTGAAGTGGTAGCTAAAGTAGTATGCTTCGCATAAAAAATAAACTGAACGACCGACTGTTCGAAGCAACTGCGTGCACAACCCGAACTTTTAATCGCGACAACGCTGAGAACCGTCCATCATTCGCGTAAGAATACCACCGATGGAGCCGACCAGCGTGTGACTACAGGATCGATGATATTCCAAGGAACGCTCGTAACTGCACTGAAAATATCCAGGGAACCTTGCGAATTCTTTTCCAAATTCCATCGGCTGAGTGCATGGCGCGTGCAAAATTTGAGCATTGAACATACTGCGTTAGCTTGCAAATAAAAGTTTGCACTTCAAAAGAAACTTTCTCATGAAACCAGAAAAATTGCATGTATGGCATCAGTGCATAACTATCTAAGCCCATGTTACCCAGGAGTAAATTGGTAAATTGTTTTTTCAGGAAAGATGAATGTCTCGCATATCTCGGTGGACACCTGAACGGCTCCGTAAAGGAAGGGAGGGATTTGGAATGAAAGAAGAAAGAAAGAGATGCTGTAGTGGAGGGCGGAAAATTGAGGGGGCACTTCGCCTGTCTAAAGTGCGTAGAGGCGAAAGCGTTTTCCACACCACTTTGACGGCCTCTGTAGCACTGGCGACGTACGTCACACATAATAAATGACGAAGTGCTAAGTAATTACAAATTGCTATTTGCTGGCTAATTACTCAATAATGAGTAAATAATAATTAACTGCTAATTAATTAGGCTTAAGCTTCGCCTTTAGGAATGGAACGGGAAAGCGTGTTGTAGCGCTGCCAGGGAGTCCACGGAACCCCACTACCCATTTAGCGCGATGCCTTGCCCTTTGAACGCAACGGTTTTGAGGAAAGGAAATTGCGCAGTAACTGTCTCACATATCTCAGTGGGCACCCGTTAGCCGTTTGTAGGAGGAGGGAGGAAGTGGGAGTGAAAGAAGAAAGAGGGGCAGTAATGACGAAAATGAAAATTGCATTTGAGGAAAGGATTTTATGCAGTAACTGTCTCGCATATCTTGGTGGACACCCTCACCTGTTTAGTAGAAGGCGGGGGGAAGTGGGAGTGAAAGCAGAAAGAGAAAGAGGGGCAGTAATGACGAAAATGAAAATTGTATTTGAGGAAAGGATATTATGCAGTAACTGTCTCACATATCTTGGTGGCCATCGTCATCTGTTTAGTAGGAGGAGGGAGGAAGTGGGAGTGCAAGAAGAAAGAGAAAGAGGGCCAGTAAAGAAAATTGAAGTTGTATTTGAGGAAATGAAATAACGCAGTAACTGTCACATATCTCGGTGGACGCCCGTCATCCGTTTAGTAGGAGGAGGGAGGAAGTGGGAGTGAAAGAAGAAAGAGAGGCTGTAATGAAGAAAATGAAAGTTGTATTTGACGAAAGGAAATCAAGCAGTAACTGTCTCGCTTATCTCGGTGGACACCCGTCAAAACGCGGACACATCTGCCGACACATCTGCCGACACGACTGCCGACACGGCTGCTAACGACAGTATGAGGCATTAAACACTCATTCTTCCCACTAACCATACGCGAATGGAATACCCTTGACCCAACCATCACAAGCTGCTCATCATTAAATACCTTTGTAGCCCTCGTCGAACACCAACTGGGTTACGTACTTTTCATATGTACCCGCCTTCCAGTCAGGCACAAATCGTGTTCATTGTGTGTGCTTTCCTATATGTTCTTCCGTTGCATTACCTTCCATTTTTGCCTATTATTTTTAAAATATTGATTCATTGGCTTCCAGTGTCTGTTCTGTTCCATGATTACTGTTTTCTGTTCCGTCCATTTGAAAGTTTATACCCCTTTACTTCTATTCTTGAGTTTCTTGTTAAACATCTTACCCCCACAACGCTGTGTTTACCTTTTTATTATGCTTGCTTGCCTTATTGTGCTTTAGACTGTTCAACTTATGCCCTTCCTGTTATAATCCCATATGGGATTGACAGTATGTACCAATAAAATAAATAAATAAAGGCTATCGCCTTAATACAGCAAGGCTGGCTGGCACTCCCAGCCTGCCTCCCCGCACAACAAGGAAGCGGGTGTGCCAGCGCTGCAGAAAGAGCGCTTCTCCATCCTGGTCCAGCCGGTCGGACAGAAATGTCCACAGGAGGAGGCGCAGGTTCTGCAGCGCCGGTTACATTGGCCGGGCAGGCTGCCTGCGGGCCTCGGCTAAGCAGCGTCGCCGCCACAAAACAAAATGCAAAGTCGCGCAAAAAGACCGCGCCGGGCTCCGAGGCCACCGCGAACGGAGAAAATGCGCCGAACCAGGCGCCACACAACACGCTCAGTGACCCGAGCGTACCACCGACGGAGCCGCAGGGTGCGTGACCGCAATGCTATTCCCAGGAACCCTCATAACTGCACTGAAAGACCCATCTTGCGAATTCTTTTCCTAATTCCCGTCGGCTCAGCGCGTGCGAAATTTGAACATTCAACATTTTGCGTAAGTTTGCAATTCAAAGTTAAAAAGAAAGAGCTTTCTCATGAAACCAGAAACCGAGCAGTAAATTGGGAAATTGGTTTTTGGGGAAAGGTGCTCTGTGCTGTGTGATGTCAGGTGGTGATGAAAAGATTTTGATGAAATAGTTTAGGAGCATGTAGCGGCGGTTGGAGCTCTCAGTCCGGCACCATTCCACAAGCATGGAAAACAGCCAATGTACACTCTATACCGAAGCCCGGGAAGAAAATCAGCATCGAAAACCTGCGCCCCATATCCCTCACGTCGTGCGCAGGCAAACTCATGGAAAAGGCAGTCCACACCCGTCTCTCCAATTATCTTGAGGACAACGAGCTACTGCCACACACGATCTTTGGGTTCAGGGCACACTTGTCCGCCCATGATGTGCTGCGATGTCAGGTTGGTTGTTTGGTTGAAACACTTATTGCCAAGTAATGCAGAGGGGGCAAACCCCGCCTCTCCTTACGTGGCACGAGGGAAATCTTAAAGGGTTGCCCTTAAAGGGCAAAGGACAGTCCTTGGAGGGCTATCCGCTTCAAGGCGGCGGTAATTATCCGGCGCTGGTCAGCAGCAGCGGAGCTGGCCAGGATTGGATTGGATTGGAGCAAACTTTATTTGTGCCTGCAGTTGGGCGTTCGCGCGCCCCGACGAGGGCCTACGTCGTCTACGAGGCTGCCGTTACTCGGCGCGGGTCTCCGCTCGCCGTTGCCGGCTCGCTGGGTCCCTGCCTTTCGAGCGCCCCGAGGACCTGCTGGACGGCCCATAGCTGTTGGTCATGGTCGTTGCTCTTCGCGGCTGCCTCCAGCCGCGGCGGGATTGTTCCTGATCTTGCTTCCTTTGGATTTCTGATGCAGTCCCACAAGATGTGCGTGTGATCTGCCGGCTCCCTCCGGCAGGCTCTACACGTATCGGTCGGGTAGGTCTCGGGGTATATTAGATGCATCAGTCTCCCAGTAGGGCTGACGCAGGCCTACAGAGCCTCACACCAGCTCTACGAGCCGGAGTACCCGGGTTCGAACCTGACCGCGACGGCCGCGTTTCGATGGAGGTGAAACACAAAAGAAGCCCGTGTGCTGAGCAACGTCAGTGCAGGTTAAAGATCATCTCGAGACAGATACTGCGCCATTTCCATTCCTCAGAAACCAATTTACCATTTATATCTACCCCCCCCCCTCCTGCCCCACCCTCCCTAGATAACAAACACGCAACACTCTGGCGCAGACTACAAACACACTCTCTCCCCTCACCACTTACCCTTGCCCATCATCATCCCTCCCACCCCACTCCTTCTTGCGCCCTATGCCCATCACCCTTCGCCTTTTCCCTCCACATCCTTTCCCTCTGCCCGGCGGACCCTCCCCCGCGGGGCCTAGAGAACCTCAAGACCTGGGGAGACTGGGAGACCCTGCTGCGCTCGGAGGACCCGGCCGTGCAGGCCATCGCCACCGGCCGTGCTGACAGTGTTATAGACCTTAGGAACATGAACACTTGAGTGCAGTGCGGGGACCCTGGGGGCGTGCCCCGAACTCCTCTCGTAATAAACCTTTCCTCTCTCTTTTTCAAAATATTACTTGCACATTTCTGACACTGTGCACGGAGAGCGCACCGCCGATGGAGCCAAAGGATTGCGTCACTACAGGACCAGAGCTATTCCAAGGAATGCTCTAAGCTGCACGGAAAGATCCTGGCCATCTTGAGAATTCTTATCCCAAATTCCATCGGTTCTACGCATGACACGTGCGAAATTTGAACATTCCAGATTTTGCATCTGTCTGCAAGTCAAGTCAAAGTTCGCACTCACAAAAAAAAAAATCTTTCTCATGAAACCAAACAAATTGCTTGTGTGGCATCAGTGGATAGTAATCCAAGCCCATGCTACCGATGTGTGTCCGTATTTAAATCTGGAGACGTCTTCTTGTTAAGAGCTCTCTGTTGACGAGTGATTAGCTAGTATTCTTGGTTTGGTTTGGTTTATGTGGGTTTAACGTCCCAAAGCGACTAAGGCCATGAGAGACGCCGTAGTGAAGGGCTCCGGAAATTTCGAGCACCTGGGGTTCTTTAATGTGCACTGACATCGCACAGTACACGGGCCTCTTGAATTTCGCCTCCATAAAAATTCGACCACCGCGGCCGGGATCGAACCCGCGTCTTTCGAGTCACCAGCCCGAAAGACGCGGGTTCGACCCCGGCCGCGGCTAACGATTCACTCAGCACAGATTTTAACAAGAAGACTCCGGGATTTAAGTACAGACACGCCACGGTAACATGGGCTTGGATCGCTATCCACTGATGCCATAGTAGCGCCACTGCGGTGGCTCAGTAGTTATGGTGCACGGCACCTGACCCGAAAGACGTGGGTTCGATCCTGGTCGTGGCGGTCGGATTTCAATGGAGGCGAAATTCTAGAGGTCCGTGTACTGTCTGATGTCAGTATACGTTAAAAGACCCCAGGTGGTCGAAATTTCCGTAGCCCTTCACTACGGCGTCCATCATAGCCTGGATCGCTTTGGGACGTTAAACCCCATAAGCCAGACCAAACCTTAGAATAGTTGCGTAAGACCATACAGTAATGGCAGTTGGGAAGAATATTAGTTTTTGAGAAAAATACATGACACAGTAAGTGTCCCATTTCTTTGTGGACATTTCAACCGCGCCGTGAGGGAAGGTAGGAAGTTTCGAGTGAAATGAGAGATAAAGAGGTGCCGTAGTGAAGGGCTGCGGAATGATTTCGTCCACCTGGGATAGGATAGGATAGGAAAATATCCCGACGGAAAGTTGGTAGCTAGAGGGCTACGCGCCTAGACGACGGCCGAAAGGTGGTTTCGGCCAGTCGGACGAGTCGTAGTCGAGTTTCCGGCCCGAAGTTGAGTAGTAAGGCCTCCCATTGATCTTTCGTGTTTATACCTCGTCCTTCCCGGGGGGCATGAGGAACACTCCCATAGTATGTGGTTCAAGGTGCCCTCAAGTTCGCAGTTTGAGCATTTTACTTAAAACTGTTCTCGGAATCCCTACATGCACTGAACAACCAGGAGCGCCGACTCAACTGCAAGACAGCTGATTTCGAGGAAAACTGGCTTCTCGGTAGACACCTCCATCATACCGTGAAGGAAGGGATGGAGTGAAACAAGGAAGCTACAAAGAAGTGCCCTTTTGGAGAGCTGTGAGATAATTTCGACCACTTTGGCAGTGACTGCAATTCCATCATGTTATTGCTCTCAGCAAAACTTTATTGTCCCACTCTGTCTGAATATGTTAACAGGCATTTATGGTCGCGAAAATTCCATATAAGACTGTTCTCGCCAATGGGTTCGAACGTGTGAATGGCGGGATGACATACCTTCAGGGATCCCCGTCCAAAATTCGCTGTCTACGCCCATTGTTTTCTTGTGTTTTCTTGTGCAAGTGGCCGGTGATGTTGATACTTGAATTACGTTCTTTTTTGCTTCCTTGTTTGTCTAAACGCAGTTTTCGTTTATAGTGGTCTCTGCGTCGTTAGAACACCGTCGTGCATCGATGCAGGCCAAATTCAATCTGCCTTCTGTGCCCTGTTAACGTGCATTGAGGTGTAATTTAGTTTCACAAGAATAAGCAGATTTTCTTTATCAAATCCTCAAATTTCTGCGAGAAATAGCACTTGTATGCCAGAAAGTCTTGATCAACGATTATGTAGCCCAAGCAGAAAGTCGGAATTGCGGCGTTTCGGAATAACGCTGTGACGGCACGAAATTGAGTTTCAGACTCAAAATGGCATAGCTACATGACCCGAAACGGGAAGCTAGCATCGAGGCACCCTTATCAGTCGCTTAATTTCCAGCCAGGTCAAGCAAAAGGCAAGGAATATTGAGTTGTGTCTATAGTCGCAGGGTAGTTTTGTGAAAGGTCTCGGCGGCAAAATAAAAAGGCAGTTCTTAGTGATTTACCTCGATCGCATCGGTGAAGCAGATGCTGGGTAAAGGTGATAACGGAAGCAAGGGCCAGACCAAACCAGCAGCACCAGGGAGTATACGGTGGGATAGAGCGCATACGGCGGGCAGTCAAGGTCCGTATTTCGAATATGCCCAGAAAGAGCACAAGCCCAAAGTCTGTTGATTTAAAGGATATGAGGCAGGCTATTGCTACGCCGAAAGTAGTTTGGCATTCTGTATCCGTATGCGATGCAGTACAGAAAGATTTTTGTAGCGCGAGCTACATTGGCCCCAGTATAGCCGTTTTGCGTGCTCCCTCGTCGTACGCATGCGCGAGGATCGAGTGACGTCACTGCGCACCGCTGTCGCACCTCGCCGCTGCCGCTGCTGCCGCCGGCGCAGAGCCACGTGACGTCACTGCTCACGCTACGTATATCCTGGCATAGCAGAGCTAAGCCACTGCCGGCCTCGCGTTGACAAGGTACTGGCGCTCCAGCACCAAAGCACCCACGAAAGATAAATTCGTCAAACAGAAGGCTCCTGGTGAAGGACGCCAAGGTCCGTAAGTTCTGGCCCGTGTGGCAAAAAAATATGCAGGACAATAAATCGCATAATCAAAGTGCATATTGTGGTATTTAACGTCCGGAAAGAACACATGAGCTATGAGGCACGCCGTACTGGATGGCTCCGAATTTAGATCACCTTGACCTCTTGAACGCGCGCGGATATCGTACAGAGCACAGGCGCCCTAGGTGTTTCGCCTGCGTCGAAACGAGGCCTAAGCGGCCGTTATTGAGCCTGGCTCCTCCGGCTCAGTGGCCGAACGCGATAGCCACTCATTCATAGCACGGTAGGAGAGGCGGCGGGGGGGATCATGAGATCGCTGATTGGAAAAGCACAAGAGGTAAAACACCTGGCACTAATCATCCACCTTACCATCAGTGTGTAAACCCGATACCCTCGATTGAGGGCCTTTAGGGGTTTATTGAATAAATAAATAAATAAACGACAGGTTTCTATTGTTGCTTATCTATATTTACCCGAATTAGAGCTGTTACGTGACTTTTACCGCTAGCTCTTGTCGTCGTCGGAAAAATAGGTTGTGCTTCAAGCGCATTTAAACCATACATCGTGTTAGTGCGGATACTGCGCTTCTTCGCGGAGTGCGCGTTTTCGATATGCGTTTACATAGTAGACCAAACAACCTCTGACTTGAGATAGCTGCTCTGTATTTATGCATCAATGTCTATTTTATATTGTGCCCATCTGACCCTACGAAGCTAATTTCTATGTTCACAGAGTCCAAGTTGCGATGGACAGTTCCATACCATGTGGAGGAGAGTAGATGCATCTCCACAGGCCTGGCACTCGTCAGTAGGATACTTGTTTGGCCGGATCTTTGTGTGAAGAGCGAGATTAAGGAACGTCTGCGCCTGGAAGTTTCTCCAAATTGTGACTTCCATTCTAGTGAGGGCTTTGTGGCGTGGTGCAAATTTCTGGCGACGGAGTCTATGAAAGAGAGAGAGAGCCGCCGCGGTGGCTCAGCGGCTATGGTGCTCGGCTGCTGACCCAAAAGACGCGGGTTCGATCCCGGCCGCGGCGGCTAGAATTTCTTTGGAGGAGAAATTCTAGAGGCCCGTGTACTGTGCGATGTCAGTGCACGTTAAATAACCCCAGGTGGTCGAAATTTCCGGAGCCCTTCACTACGGCGTCTCTCATAGGCTTAGTCGCTTTGGGACGTTAAACCCCATAAACCAAACCAAACCAAAGAGAGAGAGAAAAAAAAATGGCTGAGGCTTAACTTGGTTAAGCCTGGAGAATGCGAAGCATCATCGTGTCGCGTAATTTGGAGGCGCACAACCACAGCGACGGCGCGAGGTGGGCCCCCGTTTCTACACTGTCGTGACGTCATCGTGTCACGTGGTGTGGCATCATCGTGTCACGTGATTTGGAGGCGCACAACCACAGCGACGGCGCGAGGTGGGCCCCCGTTTCTCTACTGTCGTGACGTCATCGTGTCACGTGGTGTAACGTCATGTATCACGTGATTTGGAGGCGCATAACCACGGTGAAGGGCTGAAGTGGTAGCTAAAGTAGTATGCTTCGCATAAAAACTTCACTAGGCTCGTTAACACCACTCTTCGCGTGAGCCGTATCGCCCGGGCTGACGACAGGCACGTCGCAGGCTACTGCGCATGTGCGCCGCCGCTCCTCCTCCTCGCCACCGTTTGACCTTTCGCCGCAGCCGTGCGCAGTGCGCATTTGAAAGAAGAGGTATATAAGGCGTGCTTGCCTGTTGTAGAGATCGCGGCTTCTGCCGCTTGTCTGTTTTTTAAGCAGCGGAAGCGGCTGTTGGTGCGAAGCGCGTCTTTTCTCTTCTTTCACTCTTTCCTCTTATCTTTCAACTCTCCTCTATCTGCACGTGGCAGCGGTGGTGGCTCGGCTCGAGTCAGTAGGCAGGCCCGTGCAATATCGTTTTCATCCTTCTCTCAGTCGCAACAACAACAGAACAGGCGCAGACACTCGCCATGGAAGGAGAACAAGAAGCAACAGACAGTGCGCCAGGAAACTGTCATATCTCGGAGGACACCCGAACCGCGCCGTAAGGGAAGGAAAATGAAAAGAAAATTGGTTTTAAGGAAAGCAAACGACGCATGTCTCTCTCGTATCTCGGTGGATACCCGAACCACGCCGTAAGGGCCTTAAGGAAAATGAAATGTAATGAAAATTGCTTTTAAGGAAAGGAAATGCCTGTCTCTCATATCTTGGTGTACACCCGAAAGGAATGCACACCACAGTACATGTCTCTAAAGGAAGGAAGGAGAGAGAGAGAGAGAGAGAGAGAGAAAACTTTATTACAACAGGAATTCGGGGCACGCCCCAGGGTCCCCGCACGACCCCACTCCACTCAAGTGTTTAGTTCCTGAGGTCCATAACACTGGCAGCCCGGCCGGTGGCGATGGTCTGCACGGCCGGATCCTCCGAGCGCAGCAGGGTCTCCCAGTCCTCCCAGGTCTTCAGGTTCTCTAGGTCCCGCGGGGGAGGGTCCGCCGGGCAGAGGGAAAGGATGTGGAGGGAAGAAGCGAAGGGTTCTGGGCATAGGGCGCATGCCGGAGTAGGGAAGGAGGGATGATAGTGGGCTAGGGTAAGGGGCGCGGGGAGAGTGTGTGTCTGTAATCTGCGCCAGAGTGTTGCGTGTCTGTTATCTAAGGAGGGGTGGGGCGGAGGGTAGAGCTGGCGTGAGGCTCTGTATACCTGGGTCAGCTCACTGAATGAGTGCATGCGCTCCTTCGTGAATCCCGCATCCGAGGCCACCTGAGCCCGGTTTAAAGAACCTCGGGCTAAAAGGTTGGCGGCCTCGTTTCCGGGATTCCCGGAGTGCGCAGGCACCCATATCAGCTCCACTTGGCGGGGCGGGGGTGCATCGGGCGACTCCAGTATGCCAAAAGCAGGGACATGGATTCGGCCTCGAGCAAAATTTAAAATCGCAGTTTTTGAATCACTGAAAATGTACCGGGCTCCCGTGCGGGTGATTGCGAGTGCAATGGCGGAAAAACTTTATTTTACTCTAGTCCTTTTTCCTGCGGTTTGGGGGCATCTTCAGAGACGTTTTCTCTCTGATTCTGCCCCAGGAGTCTTCTCTGTCGAAGTCGTCCGCCTCTAATCAGTGGTCGGTTGCCCTCAGTCCAGGGCTCCGCTGGCCACTGCCGCCCGTTGAGCTCGCTGTACCAGACCTTCTTGGTCTTCAGTCTTCACAGCGGTCGCTGGACAGCAGAGTCTCCCACTGCTCCGCACTCGGGTTTTGTATTTTGGGGACCACGTCTATGTTTTGGCAGGCTCATGTGATGTGATAGAGAGTAGGCTTTCCGTCGCACCAGGGACACTTGTCCGCGTATATGGTAGGGTGCATTTTGTTTAGTATATGTAGGTTTGGGAAAGAGCCTGTTTGTAATTGTCTCCAAGTGACAGCTTCCTCTCTGCTGAGAGATTTGTGCGGTGGGGGATATCGCAATCTTCTGCCTCTGTAGTTTTGTAGTATGGCCGAGTAATCCCTGGGTGCTGGCGCGAGTTTGATCGCATTGAACATCAGGCGATCATGACTGCTCTATCCCCATTGAATGTGGGTGTGCGCACGTATGCCTACATTCAAGCATTCCTGACTGACCGCACGGCTGAGATACACTTCGGCCCTCTGTCTTCCACCTCCTACACACTTCAGAGTATCGGCACCCCTCAAGGGTCCGTCCTTTCCCCCTTTCTCTTTAACATAACCCTCATACCCCTCGCCCGGAAATTGGCAACTATTCCCCACCTCAAGCACACTCTTTATGCCGACGATATCACCCTGTGGACCACCCACGGCAGTGACGGCGACATAGAGAACACCTTACAGGAAGCAGCCACCCTCACCCAAAATTACGCACGGACCATCGGACTGTCTTGCTCCCCAGAGAAGTCCGAACTGCTCCTCATCCGGCCTAAGAACCACCGCTGTCCCCGCTTCCCCATTGCCATTGAATTGAATGGTTACCCGGTACCTGAGGTTGGCACCCTCCGTGTATTGGGCTTGCACATCCAGAACGATGGCAAGAACACCACTACCCTCAAGAAACTCAAGCAGGTTGCAGGCGCGATATCGCACCTCATCCGCAGGGTTTCGGGACATCATAGAGGCATGAAGGAGCGCGACCTATGTCGCCTCATTCATGCCTTTGTCCTCAGCCGTGTACTGTACACTACCCCATACTTAAAACTATCCAAACATGACATAAACGCTTTGGATGCTTTGATTCGCAAGGCATTCAAGGTAGCACTTCATCTTCCCCTCAACACACCCACAGACAGATTACTAGGCCTGGGCCTCCACAACACGATCGGGGAACTGGTGGAGGCCCACCGACAGGCCCAATACATCAGGCTCACAAAAACTTCCACAGGTCGGTATATCCTGGACTCCCTGGGAATCAAAATACCGGCCAACGACCCAACCCTTCTCGCCATCCCACGATCCCTTCACCGAGAGCTTCTCATCAGGCCGCTCCCGAGGAATATGCACCCGTCCCACCATGAGCAGCGCCGCAGAGCCCGTGCGAAGGCACTCCATCGAGCGTACGGCCCCCAGCCGGACGCCGTATGGGTGGACGCTGCCTGCACGGGTGATGAAGCGACAGCAGCTGCGGTGGACTCCTCTTCATCCACCCTCCTCACACTACCTCTCCCTCCAGATACGTCCCCAGATGCTGCAGAGGAAGCCGCCATTGCACTTGCTATAACCCGCACGGAAGCCCGGTATATTTTAACTGACTCTAAAACTGCGATTCTAAATTTTGCTCGAGGCCGAGTTCATGTCCCTGCTTTTGGCATACTGGACTCGCCCGATGCACCCCCGCCCCGCCAAGTGGAGCTGATATGGGTGCCTGCGCACTCCGGGAATCTCGGAAACGATGCCGCCAACCTTTTAGCCCGAGGTTCTTTAAACCGGGCTCAGGTGGCCTCGGATCGGGGATTCACGAAGGATCGCATGCACTCATTCAGTGAGCTGACCCAGGCATACAGAGCCTCTCGCCAGCTCTACCCACCGCCCCACCCCTCCCTAGATAACAGACACGCAACACTCTGGCGCTGATTACAAACACATACTCTCCCCTCGCCCCTTACCCTAACCCACTATCATCCCTCCTTCCCCACTCCAGCATGCGCCCTATGCCCAGAACCCTTCGCCTCTTCCCTCCACATCCTTTCCCTCTGCCCGGCGGACCCTCCCCCGCGGGACCTAGAGAACCTCAAGACCTGGGAGGACTGGGAGACCCTGCTGCACTCGGAGGACCCGGCCGTGCAGACCATCGCCACCGGCCGTGCTGCCAGTGTTGTGGACCTCAGGAACATAAACACTTGAGTGCAGTGGGGTCGTGCGGGGACCCTGGGGCGTGCCCCGAATTCCTTTGTAAATAAAGTTTTCTCTCTCTCTCTCTAAAGAAACCTTCTAAGACAGCACCGTATTCACTACACGCGCGGCTCCTCCTCCGCCTCGCCGCAGCTTTTCGCTTCGAGATATCCAGGCATAACATTACGTAGTACACTCCGTGCGTTAAGGATATCTGGGCTGTGATTATGCATTAGACTGCATTGCAACCGTGCCCCCCTCACCCTACGAACATACAAGGAAACCTGCTCTACCAATGTGAAATAATGACAGAGCTCTCTGACATACCGCGAATAGTAACGGTAGATGTCATGCTATATGATATATGCTATTCCTACGAACGCTCGTAGCTGCTCTAGAAATGTCAGTGCGCCTTGCGCATTCTTTTCCCTGTTTTTTAATCCGTTCCAACATGGCACATGCGAAATTTGAACATTACACGTTCTGCGTTAGTCTATAAGTCGAGCTACACTTTAAAAAAAAATCTTTTTATGAAGCCAGACAAATTGCTTGTGTGGCATCAGTGCATAGAAATCCACCCTTGTTAGCGAGGGGTCGTCTCGTTAAAGGCTACATGTGTGTTAAGTGAATAGCTAGAAGACTAGTGTATAAGCCCATCCGATAATGACTGTAGGGAAGTACGGAATTTTCGCTTAAAGCAAGAGGAAGATAAAGAATTGCAAACGAAAATGTTAAGGTATAAAATGCCTTACTCCGGTGCTAAACGTCAGGGGAGGTGGTGACGAATCGCGGCTACGGCCGCTTATCTGTTTTTTCAGCCAGCGTCCGTTTCGGCGGACGCGGTTGTTGCTGCGACGCGCGTCTTTTCTCTTCTTTTGCTCTTTCCTCTGACCTTTTAACTCTATCTGCACGTGGCAGCGGTGGTGGCTCGGCTGGAGCCAGTTGGCAGGCCCGTGCAATTTCCTTTTCATCCTCTCAATCGCAACAACACACAACAGCTAAACGTCATCATTATTTCAACGTTACTGTGCTCTAGTCAGACCAGATAAATAAAACCGAGTAGGAAATTGGTGGAGTTGGGGAATCGAACCAGGGTCTCCAGAGTGCGAGACGAGCGCGCTAACCACTCCGTCGTGCCACCTCGATGGTTTCAAATGAACAAACACGCATCTATGAATACGTCGTCTTCGTTTACTTCCATCTTCCTCC
Organism: Amblyomma mixtum; assembly: GCF_055824585.1. NCBI lineage: Eukaryota > Metazoa > Arthropoda > Arachnida > Ixodida > Ixodidae > Amblyomma > Amblyomma mixtum. The sequence goes on from NC_143019.1 coordinate 14,334,623, forward strand.
CTTCCGGTTACGGCGAGGTTAAGGTGTCCACCGAGATATGCGAGACAGATACACTTCCGTTCGTCAAAAACCAATCTGCCGACGAGCAAGGCGTACAGCCGAACGGGCGATGGCGTTCTGTGGACTCCCTGGCAGCGTTTCAAGACGCTGTCGCGTTCCACTCTTTGAAGCGAAGCTTTACATGACCACACATCAGTGACACAAGCAGCAACAATGCGCTTAAGGCCTCACCGCACTTTAGGTCAACAAAGTGCCCCCCTGAATTTTATTGCGAAAGCAATACTGCTAGTACTTTTCTGCCGTCGGTGGAGGTCGTTCCTTCGCTCCGGCGCACGACCACGTGACAGCGTGACGTCACGACCAGAGGAGAGCAGGGGCCCCAACTCGTCTCTTCGGCCGTAGTCGTTCCTTCGCTCGGCGCGGCGGCTACCACGTGACGGGCTCCTCGGCCCGCCCACTGATCTCCACTAGGGGAGCTGGATGCGGCATCGTGCCCCCGAAAGTGAAGCCACCAGAAGTAAGCGGACTTGTCCCGGAAGTCAGCCTTTGGCAATGTATGAAATCGGACCTCAGCACGGTTTTTCAGTTCCAGTTTTGTTTTCCCACTTAGCATTTCATCTTTTCGTCATTCTCGTCTTTTTACATGACAATGCCTACCTGTTGCGCCGTCAACTGAGCGAGAAGACCAGCGAATTCTTCGGGAAAGACGTTTCAAAAATAAGGGTGCATTGCATTGCAATGGGACGACACTAGCAGATGACAGGACATCGCTACACGCAGCAAGTATGGAGCCTCGTCTACTCGGCTCGGTGTCGTCTCGTTTGCCTAGCTTCGCCAACTCTGCTCTTTACTATGATGTTTGTTCCCATGCTCAAGCCCAAGTTATGCTATCAATGGGGGATAAATTTAAGAAAGAATAGGTTGAAACATTCACCAGACAGCTTACTTTGCCATGACCAATTTACCGAATTATGTTTAGACCGAACCGGAGCGAGGGCTAGGCTACTGTCTTGTGAGGTGTCGACGGTGTTCGGTTGGTTCAGATTAGCGCCTCCAAAAGGTATGGTACTGCTTTTTCGACGGAGCGTGTCATGTACTGTTTCGTATTGTAGCAAGTTAAGCTTGAATGGGCTTTTATTCGTGGTGCTTGGTGCAGTTGACTTCTAACAGCTCTTCTCGCGCGCACTGCAGCATTCGTCTTTCTTGTCAGTCGTTCCTCTCGCGCTGTGCCTTTTCTTTGCTGCACGAAAATTCGGTTTTGTGATGATCTATCCTCATCGTCATTCCACTACTTCTCCTTTACGCTCGGAAGGCAAGAACCAGGCAAGAACATAGTGTTTAATGCACGTACCCCTTTGCCGAGGCAGGGTGAGACCTGCATGCCTGGTTTCTTGGCTTTCGCAGAAATTACAGGGTTCTGCACACAATGCTCACATTTCTCGCGTTCAGCTTGCTTGTTCCTTTCATATAACAGCAGACATTACACGAGAACAACGCAAAAAACTGAGAACGAAAGGGCGAAAGACGCGACTTTTTGCATTGAAATACACAGCAGACACCCGACTTCCGGGACAAGCCGTCCAACTTCCGGTGGCTTCACTCGCGCTCGTCTCGGAAAGCGGGAATGCGGCATCCAGCCACCTAGTGGAGATCAGTGGGCCGCCGCGTGAGGGCGCTCGCTAGGAGATGATAAACGCGGCGCCGCAGGCGCGCTCCGCTTAGTCATGTCTGAGGAGTTGTACAAGGCGTCGCTGGAGCGACGTGCTGCGCGCAAACGCCGGCGCCGTGCCGAGGAGACAGACGAAGAAAGGCAAGAGCGGTTGGCTAAGCATCGCGCCTATGCCGCAGAATGGCCAGCCCGGCGGCGGCGAAGTCCTGACCATCTTGTCAAACGGACTGCCGAAGCGAAGTGATAAACGAATGGTCATCTGCACCGGAGACTACAACAAAGACCCAACGAGAGACCCAGAATTCATACGAGCTCTCGACGACAAGTACTACCTTCAGCTATGTCTTCTCCAACCAAAGAGTACTATTCAATCGGGTAGCAGTCAAGACTTGGTGATGTATAGACATTCGGACGACTACGTAATTACCAGTGTTCAGACCAAGAGTCACTACTTTACGGACCACCAAAGCGTGTTCATAGGAATAAACAAACAGTAGAAACCATGTTGTGTCCTGAGTAAATCCTTTAGTTGCACAAAAGGCGAAGCCATGCCAAACCACCAGCAGAGCCAAGCGCAGCCAGGGAGCTATTGCTTTCGCAATCACTCAGGCTTAACCAGAGCTAAGCCACAGCTAATTTTCTTTCTCCATGGAACAAGGCACAGTAGCTGTGTATCCCTCCACGTTTATACACGCGGCGCAATCTCCTCGCGCATGCGCAGTAGCCCGCAGCGGCGAGCGCGCGCGGCGAGGCACACCAGCTGTGCGCAGTGACGTCACTTGCTCCTCGCGCATGCGCAGTATGTTCGACGGTGGGAGCACGCGAAACGGCGAGACTGGCCAATGTAGCTCACGCTACGAAAATTGCTGCTGGTTTAGGATTGCTAAGCACCGAATATTGAGCGAAAGCAGGTTTTTTCAGGAGGACACCAACGCCATGTACGCACATGAAAGCGAGACGGATGTCCAATGGCCCAAGGAGCCAGCTGTGCGCCTTTTCTTTCGTGAAAGTCAACGAACTCTATAACGCTAACGCCAGTGAGCGCCGACGGCCCACTTGTTTTGTTTGGTCTGGTTTTTGAGGAAATGAAATAGTGCAGTAACCGCCACATCTAGTGGACACCCGAATCGCGCCGTAAGGGAAGGAAGAACGTTAGAGATCACTGCGGCACCCACACTGGAGAAACGCTTAAGCATGTTTTTTTCAAACTTCACGTCACGCTTCCTTTTCAAATTTGGCGCCACACGTTGGCTCCGTCCACACTTCCGGTCACGTGGTGGCACACTTTTGGCATTTTAAAATTTGGCGCCACTTTTGCTCCGGCCCCGCCCACTTTTTGGACATTTTTGGCTGTAATTAATTGACTAATTAACCCAACTCAACCCCCCAATTTCCCTTACGAGATTTTTTTGATGCTCTATCCTGTGGTACCATTGTTTTCCGCATAAACCCATTCGTTCGGACGTAATCGCCCGGGCAAGGTCTTGATGGCACGAAGCAGCAAACATAGCCATACAATGCTTACGCATTAATCAAGAAGGGAGTGAAAGAAGAAAGGAAGAAGGAAATTGAAAATTGGCTGTTTTTGGTGGTTTAACGTCCCAAAGCGACGCAGGCTATAAGGGACGCCGTAGTGAAGGGCTCCGGAAATCTCGACCATCAGTGACGTCGCACTGACTCGCACAGCACACGGGCCTCTAGAATTTCGCCTCCATCGAAATCCGACCGTCGCGGCCTACCTTCGATGAAATGTAAGCGGGGCGACTGTCTCACTTCTTGGTGGGCGCCTCGACCGCGCGTGGGAGAAGGAAGGAAGGTGAGAGTGAAAGAAGAAAGAGAAAAAAATTGGAGGGGCCCCACAAGCTCGGCCTGCCTAGTAGCCGAGCGCACTAACCACAGAGACACCGCGGCGGGTAAATTTTTCTTTTGCTTGAACGTCCCGATGTATACTAGGAAAACCATTAACGTGGGACCATTGCCGAAAAACATGGACCCCAATCTTCACGAAAACAGACGAAAAGCGAGGGCCGAGTACGTGGAGAGAACGCTAGCCCAGTTAGACAACACCGTATACACGGACGCTGCCGTATATCCGCGCGAGAGAGAACGCGTAGCCGCGACGGTAGTGGTAAACAAGGAAGGAAACATGATCACGTGTGCCACGGCAAAGGTGGCCGGCAAAGCGGAGGCCGAAGAGATTGCCGTTGCGCTGGCGGCAGCAGAAGGCTGCAGAACGGGCCGATCTCTCAACATTCTGACGGACTCGAAGGAGACGTGCAGGAACTACACCAGAGGCAGGATCAGCAGAACAGCCCTTAAAATACTCAGCGGGGTAACCTCCGCCGAGGAGAAACCCAGGCATAACCTAATCTGGATCCCGGGCCACGCGGGCATAGTGGGGAACGAAAGGGCAGACAGCCTAGCTCCAGGTAACGCATTCCGAGCAGGGCAGTCAAATGCTCCGGAGCTCCGCCTACAGGCTTGCGAGGGGGGATACGCAGAGACCTTGCACTTGCATAGGGGAGCTAGAATTAGATATTCACCGCCACACAAAGCCCTAACAAAGGAGGAAGCGACCGGCTGGCGCAGATTACAGGCCAACTCCTTTCCTAACCTACACATACTTAATAAGATGTTCCCGACACAATAGAGAGCCACCTGCCCTTGGTGCGATGCCACACCATATAACGTGGGAATGCGAACGCAACAAAGCATTCCACCAACACGAACACCCGAGTGCGGAGCAATGGGAGAGTCGGCTCACCAGCGGCGAGCTCGCGACCCAAAGGGCCTTAGTGCAGCACGCGAATGATGCAGCACGACTCAGTGGAGCCTTGCAATAGGGGCCCACCCTTGCTGACGAGAAGCCTCAAGTCGCCAGCGCCAGAGAAGACGACGGAGACTTCACAACCGCGAAACCCTTGAAAGATCCAATAAAGTTTTCACTCACTCACTCACTCCGCAAGGTGTCGCTCACGCGTCGTGCCTGATAAACTTGGGCTACAGAAAACACATAGTTGGATCGTGTAGATAATCTCGTTCATACGAAGTTGTGGGTACCACATCAACAGCGCAAAATGGCAGCTCATGAGTTGCGCGGTGAGCGCTCGCTTTGTTACACTCAATTCGTGTCTGCAACGGCGACAGTTTCGTGTCTCAGAGGTTTGCAGGGAGGGGGGGCTCGCTTATTGTCCGTTCACGAAACGCCAGCTTGAACCCCGACGCGTGAAAATTGCACGTACACGCGACATACGGTTCTCGAGACGAGAGAAACAACATAAACCTATGTAGTACGTATACTATAGGAGCAGGACAGTATATATATTTTGACAGCTGTCAGCGCCCTGTCGCGCACAGAATATCAAAGCGCTTTCAAAGGGCACGCGTGTGTCCATTTCAATGTCATATAACCCCCCCCCCCCCCCCCCCCCGCACACACATACACACCCTCTAAGCGAGGTTTTACATTCTCCCACCAACCGTCCGTCCTTTCGGCGGCATGTCTGAAAAAGTTCGGGGGTCAAAAGACGTTCCCGACGCACGCGTCTCGTGAATATCATTATCGGCCCCGCTTTCGTGACTAGGTGTAGCCGTTAACCGCGGACTAAACTAATAACTAAAAAAGGGAAGCAAACACTCCGATCACAACTTACAATCGACTGGTTTCTCGCTTCATCTCGTCTGCTTTCGAATCCGAAAATCTGCGAATGATGTCGTCAGCCACCACGTTATTTGCCCCCCTCGATATTTCTCGACGCTAATCCCTCCTTCCGTCAGCCTGTACGGAATTATGTAAGAGGTATTCTTTCTTTTTCCTTCCGAATTTGTTTTACGGTGCTTTCCTTCTCTATTCTTTTTTTTTAGCTTTTGTGATTCATGTCAATCCCTCTGGTCGGGCTTTCAAACTGGGCGTGACGCGTTTCAGTGCCGTCGATCCGTGAACGTCCGTCGCAGCAGGAGTTTAGGGAACATAGGGATTGGGAGGCGGGATGTACAAGAGAGAGTGCTAGCAACCTTGACATTCACGCCCTTTCTTTCTTTGGATTTTCACCACGTGTAGGTAAGTGAAGCATGCGGCATAAATCAGCCAGGGCACGAAACAAAATTGTACAGGGGGGTCAAGTTAAACGACAGATAGGTGGCAGTTCACGTGGAAAGTGTATAGCGCGCAGCGACAAAATGCGCAGCCGTAGGGAAAAAAACGACGGGCTCCCTCCCGTATACGTGTTACCGGCCGTGGGTGATGAAAGTATATACGGGGGTAAAGAGGATTATGTCACCGTCGATCCCCCTGTGCTGCGAGTGGAGTTGAGATCAGCGTTTGTTTTTTTTTATTTTGCTACAAATGTGCAATAGCTATAGGCGTGTTGCGGGTTGCGGACAATTGTATGCTTCGATTGAAAAAAATATGAGGCGGAAGTAATGTTTGTGCTACCGGTCGCTGTATCCGTGTGAAGAGAAATATTGAAGTAAACCTCCAACCACTGATGACGTAGAGGAGAGGTAGAACGACTCCCACTATCCGAACGCTATCCTCACGGTACACGAGTGTTATCTGCTTAACTGGTACTCTGTTCACATTATGAATTAATGAATTCTTATCCCAGAAATCCGCAGTTTCACCCCACAAACGCTCCTCATGACTAAAAGTTACTTTATCTTGTCAGAAATGAATCAGAATCAATCAGTTAATCAATCAATCAATCAATCAATCAATCAATCAATCAATCAATCAATCAATCAATCAATCAATCAATCAATTTACTGCCATCACATTTTGGCCCACTGGGCATTTGATAACTTTTTTATTGCATTTAATTTTATTTGTTCTTAGTTTTCTGTGTACATAAAGCTAAAGGATCAGGAACAAAAGGTAATGTGTGCCTGACTAGGTCCCTAAACCCTTAGTTTGTTCGAAAACAGTGCAATTTTTCAGAACAAAAAACCCAAACTTCGAACCTATAGGGAATTCAGATGCAGCAACTATAAATACAGCACTAAAAGAACATTACATACAGAATTAATAAAGCACTACAACAAGCATATTATACTTCAAGCAAAACAGTAATAGAACTATTCAACAAAGCAGACATAATTCACCATGTAAAACAACACAAACAGGTCTTGCACGAAAAGGGATCATGTATTAATAAATTGAAAAGTGTTATTAAACAGAGGTCATCATTACAAAGACATAAATTCATCAAAACATATCAAACAGCGGAACATTGCTCAAATAAATATTTAACTAAGTCTCTCTTAAACACTCTGGTCGAAGAAGTTTCGATTGCAATGTCAGTTTCTTTATTTTGATTTAGAAGAGAGGGTAATAAGTATTTAGAGCTTTGCTGGCCATAGTTGATCCTAAGTGTCGTCCTTTGCGGGCTTCCTTTGTGCTGTCCTTGATAGCCGCGTGTCTTCGAGAATTCCTTGCTTATCCAAGTCACTTTCACTTTTACTACATAAGTTTATCAACATTAACAAAAAAAATGCGTGTTTTGCACATGCATGCCTCCTTGAAACACCCAAGGCAGCGTTATCTATAGCCTGTTTGATGTTAAACGTGGCAGGGCATTAGCTCCGCCTTAAGGGAATGACGCGATATCTTCAGTGGTTTAATGTCCATAAATGCAGATTTGCTCGTTCTCTACTTAAGATCCATAGATGGCGGTGAGTCCTCATACACCACTACCAGCGCAGTGGCGCAGCGGTTAAGTGATGCGCCACTGCACCGGCAGGTGGCTGTTCCTGTGACAGCCACCCGTAGGGATTGTACTCTTCCCGAGCAACCTCTTGTGCACAAGATGAAAAGATGATAAGATTCTTGTTCGGGGTTTGTAACGCCCTCACGCACTGCGAATGCGTGAAGGCAAAGCGAAGGACAAAGCTCTAAACAACAATCAAATCAGAGCTATACAGGGGGTGACAACATCACAGCAAACGCCTCTCCCGCACAGTGTATACCCTCACCTCTACCAAGCGTGAGGCCGCATACGTGCTCTAGTCTGGACGCTGAAATGTGCGGAGCTGAGCAGAACCATGTCACGCCGCAGAGCTCGGGTATAACGCGTGTGTATACGCGGAGATCGCAAAAGCATCATCGTTCTTTCCGTGCGTGTGTACGTCCTCTACAAGCGTGAACGGCCCAGCCCAGGGTTCGCCGACAGCCGTGGCGTCATCCATCAGACTTTGCGGGTCGCCGCGCCAACAGGTCGCCGCAGCGGTTTACCCACGCGACAGACGCAGCGCGGAGACGTCTGCATCAGCCGTCAGGGGGGGAAGAGGGCGTCGCCCCTGCAGCAGCAGACTGCGCCCGGTGGACGTGGGTGTGCAGTGAACAGGCAACGGCCGCTCGCACTGTTCCGTGCAGTGGTCGAAATCATGTATGACGCGGCATGGCTTAGCACGAATACTGGGAGCCTTAGTGTGTTTTTTAATGAGTGAACGTGTTCACAGCTATTAATTCCTACAGAGTACGATACTGAAGTAACTCCTTTTGACAGACCAGCTGGTTCGTGGCTCTGAAATTAGTTTTTGGTTGCGTAACGACGACAGAACAGACGTAAACGACGAAAGTGGGGCGTTTTGTCCTCTTTGTCGTTACGTTTGTCCTCTCTGTCGTTATCACGTCAGCGTAAAACATATTTAGAGATTACGGCACTCTCTGAGCAGCAGATTTTGTTTGCATAATGCCTTTATAGGAATGCAATTATGATTGTTCAGTTTAAAAATTTGCCGCGTTTGCTTCTATTTTTTTTTTGCTTCCATTCCTTGTTTTTTGCTGCTAGCCCTCCGCAAACCTATAGGTTTTCTATCATCGTTAGAGAAACACACTGAAGCTTCTAGCGCGTATTAGATTAAACTGCAGCACTATTTACAATACCGACCAATATGAACAGAAACTAAAACGCGCAAGGCAAGTGTCGGTTGAGTGTTCTTGCTCGTGCTTCTCGTTTCGTTGTAGTCTTTGTCAAAGGTATACAACCCAAGGGTTTCGATTCCAAGCCTTGTAGCGGAGCTCTTAAACATATCTGACAGTTCTAAGCTAGGGAGAGTTGAGGACTTAAATTCCTCCCACGTTCGAGAGCTTAGGGTCCCTGAGTATGCCAGAGCAACCGCGCTTCGGAGCCCAGAAGCAGACCCCCTTGGACTGTCTTTTGACAGAGACTGTACATATTCGCCTCCTGTGAGTACACCCCCGTACTTCACCTCGTCTTATATAGTCGCTAGTTGTTGAGTTTGCTGAAGTGCAGCGTGTTCCTAGAACCTCTAGGTCGTGTACTGAGTGCACGCTCTGGCTCTGCAGAACCCTGCGCTACACAGCTGCATCGAGTGAAGCGGACATTCCAAGCACGTCTGTTTTGATCAACAAATCCACCTTTGAGGGCTGTTATAGGGCTCTTATAAGCTGATTTAACCTCCTTACCGTAAATTGATGAGCGTAAATTAGTAGCGATGCGACTGTAAGCGTAAGCCGCCGCTATGGCTCAATAATTATGGTGCTCAGCCATTGACCTGAAAGACGCGGGTTCGATCCCGGCCGCGGTGGTCGCATTTCGATGGAGGCGAAGTTCTAGAGGCCCGTGTGCTGTGCGATGTCAGTGCACGTGAAAGAACTCCAGGTGGTTGAAATTATCCAGAGCCCTCAACTGCAGCGTTCATTACAGTATTTGCTTCTTTCGAATGTTAAACCCTATAAAACCATATTTAGTTTAGTTTATTCGACCACCTGGGGTTCTTTAGACATCGCACAGTACATGGGCCTCTAGAATTTCGCCTTCATCGGAATTCGGCCGCCGCGACCTGGATCGAACCCGCGTCTTTCGGGTCAGCAGCCGAGCGCCATAACCACTGAGCCACCGCGGCGGGGGAAAACCATATTTAAGACGACAAGGTACATGGCGTTCTAGCGCGAAGAACATGTGGAGGTGAAGCGAACACACCCGAACTTCTTCAGCTCTTCGCAGTTTCGAAGGCGCAAGCCTTCTGTTTTTATTATATCATTTTGTTTCAGCGCAGTCGGGTGGTATCCACATAAAGCGTGTCGTGAGAATCTAATGCCTGTTAATGCACATAGTGCAGCATTCCCAAAAGGTGTGCAGCCGCGAATATGCTCTAGAAAGTACGTAGCATTGCCTAATGAGTTTCATTCTTTTGGCGATGTATATAGCTGTTCATTACAGTCATTTACCAAGGCGGAGAAAATAGATATGAGGGGCGATGACGACTTATACTGCTCACTCGGCGGGATGCAAATGAGGTCTAGAATTATACGAACTGAAAAGCTACGTGAGTCGATATGTCCATCCGTAGTCATTAACTAACTGGTTCGTCTTATTTCGGCAGGCAGAAAGGAGTTGATATCCAAGAACCGGCCGAGTCACGCAGTAGTCGTAAACGCATCTTCTGGCCCCTGAAGAAAAACACATATTTAGATATGAAGAAATAGACTTGCACACTAAATATTTCTAAACAATCTATACCTTTAGTGTGCGTACGCGTGACGTTCTCCTGTCTACTGAAGACAAAATATGTATCAGCAGCGCGAACACAACACAGGAAGAAGAAGGAGAAGATAGTACAGAACGCTGTACTAGTATCAGCGCTCTGTCTAGTATCTAGTATCTGTCTAGTACTGCTATCAGCGCTCTGTACTATCTCCTTCTTCTTCCTGTGTTGTGTTCGCACTGCTGATACATATGGATCGCAATCAACCAGCAAGGCAGATGGTATTACTGAAGACAACCCGCGTGCGGTGAAGTTCCCAAGTGAAGCGTTTCGGAACTTACCGCAGCGTCAAGCTTTGCTCTTCCGAAGCACGTACACATCATGCTCCAAAATGCTGCACGCAATCGTCGGGACTTACCCCGCGAGAGAGACTCGGCTTGGCGTGTACGGGGGCCTCTATCACGGAAAGAGTTATGGCCTCATCGGTGGGGACCGCGCGCGCAACCCGAGCATCGCCGGTTAGCGGCCCTAATAGCCGCGCAACCACAATGGATTCACCCTGGCGCGGTGTGAAAAGGCGGCGGAGGAGCGCGGTTGAGTGTTTGCGCCACCGCGCGAAGGGAGAGACCAAAGGGGAGTAAAGGATGCCTGCGACTGCCGTGTGCGCAGCAACGGAAGGCTACCAACCTCTCCTCCCTTAATTCGGGAGTCGATGCGTGGGTGCGCCATACATTTGAACTCCGCGTGCCAGACAGCTGTCATCAGCGAGGCCAGACGGCATACCCTGTGGGTCGTCCCCGCACGAAACAGGGGGGCCGGGTTCGTGAGGTGTAATGAGCCACTATGCGAGTTTTAAGCCGGTACAAAAGCGAGAAACAAGATTAAACAGGATGACTACAGTGGCGATCAACGTTGCTACGAACGCACTAGTGTGTGATTTCAGATGTTATCGTGATGTCAAATCGTGGTATTCAAGATATCGTAGCCAGTGTTGAGAAAGCACACGTAGCAGATGACGTAGTGCACGCGAAATAAATGGACACCCGTATGCACACTAACGGTGGCCGTTACTGTGCATGCTGTGCATGAGCTTATATATCGATGGCGTAGTAAGTGTAAGTTCTCCGAAAACCGAAAGAAAAGCGAACTTTGCCAGGGACACATTCATCCAGAATTCGGGGCGAGAATCCTGCAGTATTCCACTGCGGGAACAGTATGTCGAGGATTTAAGATGCTCCTCTGGACCGTAAATTTTTGGCGCCGGATGTTCTGCACCGCGGCCAAAGTGTGGCGACAAAGTGTGCTATGTTGACTACGTAAACAAAAGAGGTGACGAGGGCGTTATCTTTTCAGCCATTACACTCTATCAACACGCCCTTCCTTCTTTCTTTCTTTCACTATATAGGAGGTCGGTCCGAATGGTAGAAGGCTCGTCACCTCGAACTTATACGCCTGTCAAGCGTGCAAGTTAAGTGCACTTACGGGGAGTGCGCTTCGGCATCTGGAATGATACTTCAGGCTACGCGGTGCTAAACGGGAAAGCCAACTGCACTCGTAAAGAAAAAATTCAGGTGGCACTTTGACGGTCTAAAGTGGGTAGAGGCGGAAGCGTTTTCCGCACCACCTTCGCTGTTTCTGTGGCACTGGTGGCGTCACATATATTTGAGTACTAATTACTAAGTGATGGCAAGTCACTAATTAATTGTTAATTACTGATTAATGCCTGGATGCTAATTAACTGCTAATTAATGACGATTAAGCTTCGCCTTTAGGAGTGGAACGCGACAGCGCGTTGTAGCGCTGCCAGGGAGTCCACGGAACGCCACCACCCGTTCGGCGCGATGCCTTGCCCTTTGAACGCAACGCTTTTTGAGGAAAGGAAATGGCGCGGTAATTCTCTGTCATCTCGGTGGACACCTAAACCACACCGTAGAGGAAGGGAGGTCGGAGTGAAAGAAGATAGATAAAGAGGAGTCGTAATGAAGAAAATGAAAATTGTATTTGAGGAAAGGAAATTACGCAGTAACTGTCTCACATATCTCGGTGGACACCCGTCAAAATTCAAGGGGGCACTTTTTTTACCTAAAGTGTGGTCACTGATGTGTGGTTAAGATGTTAAGCTTCGCCCCTAAGAGTGGAACGCGACAGCGTCTTGCAACGCTGCCAAGGAGTCCATAGAACGCCATCGCCCATTCGGTTCTACGCCTCGCTCGTCGGTAAATTGATTTTTGAGGAAAGGAAATGTATCTGTCTCTCATTTGTCGGTGGACACCTAAACCTCGCCGGAAGGGAATGGAGGAGGATGAGAGTGAGTGAAGACACCGTATTCACTAGACGCGCCTTTGCTCATTCCAAACCATCGAGCTGGCATGGCGGAGTGGATAGCGTGCTCGTCTCTCACGCCGAAGACCGGGGCTCGATTCCTGAGCTCGACCAATTTCTTAATCGCTTTTATTTATTTATATGGCCTGACTAGTAAAGCTAATTAGGCTAATTGGATAATTAAGCAATTAACTAAGCTCAGTCCCACTTACTTGGAGCATCACTATACGATCCCTTCAATTGGTTGTATGGTTACTAGCCAAAGTGCAATTGGCCCCGTTTGAAATTCGCGCACTGTGACGTCACGACCGTTTCCACCAATTGAAAAGCGTGACATTTTCTGTCGACAACTGCTGCTTACGACGATGAGACATTAAAGGCTTCCGCCTTAAAAATGAGACAGAAAATGAGCAAAATTCTTGGAGAGTCCGATGAAAAAGAAAATAAAAAGCGTTTAAAAATTTATTGTCTTAAGTGATAGCGCAAATAAACCAACCTTAAACAGTCTTTAACAATGAAAAAAAAATGAAGAAACAGCCAGGACAAGCCAGGACTATCCAGAATTTTGAGAACATACAAGATGGCGGCACGCTACGTAATTGCATCTGATCTTGCTCTTTTGTTGCCTTACTTCACGTGTAGCTCTAACAAAGAAATCTTTTTTCTTACACAGTGTTACTGCAAGTAAAATAAAAATTTGAGCCCTTTTTCATGCACTATACATAGTGTTTTTGAAGTCGCCGCTGGATACGCTAGGCACTCGACCCTCAAAAGTGTGTTGTGAACGCACTCCCACATGGGTGCGCACTTCAGCGAGTGCACTTTCGTTATGCCGTTTAGCTGTGCTACAGTGCACTTCTAGTCGCTCTTCGTAAGTGCACTTTATTCTGCGAGCTTGGGGTATTATACTATACACCCGAATGCGATTACACTGCGTTCGCGCAAGCTTTCATGCTGAAAAAGGCGACGAATTTTTTTTTTACTTTATATAGAGAAGAATCCTTGTGATTGACTCAATTATTACTATGAAACTATGAACTTTCCAAGAGAATTTTATTGAACCCCATGGTTACACGATAAGGGACCACAGTCCGTCAAAAAATACAAGGGTACAGTTCACGACTAGTGTCGCTCGATTACGGAAAAGCGATCACTCAAGACACGACGGCGACGTCTGTCGCCCTGCAAACAAAAGTCATTCACTGCACGTAATAATGTCCACGGTGTCGATAATGTCCGGATGTCGCGGGGGAAGCACGCTCCCTAACTAAATACGAAACGCGCAACAACACCGCGCACTGCACAGACTCCTGGACCAGTAGGAGACCACACTGGAAGATTTTTTTTTTTTGTAATAAAGTTGTTTCAATCCATCCATCCACTCAATAAGGCAGGAGCCGTACGGACACGCGGCCCCTGCCGACGGCGATGAAGCTGCTGCAACGGTACTCAGCGCTAGTGACTGTTCGCCCATAAACCCCTTGGTGTATTGGGCTAAGATATTGTGACGCTCTCTCTAGTACCAACTCTTCCTTCCATTTTAGTATGCGCTTTGTTTTATCCACATGAGCTGGTCACATGCAATGAGTTACGCAAATGGAAGCGTATATTAAGGCGAAAGTCTTTAATGGTTCATGCTCGCCGTGTCCGTCCTTGCGCTGGAATCGTGCCAACTGTGGCCTCGCCTCCGCGCAGCGGCGCAAGCTCCTCCGTAACTTCCTTTCCTCAAATTCATTTTCTTCACTACGGGCCCTCTTTCTGTTCCTTATTTCACTCCCACTTCCTCCCTTCCTCTGCGAACGGATGACGGGTGTCCAACGAGATATGTGAGACAGTTACGGCTTAATTTCCTTTCCTCAAATACAATTTTAATTTTGTTCATTACGGCCCGTCTTTCTCTTTCTTCTTTCATTCCCACTCCCTCCCTCCCTCCCTCCCTCCCTCCCTCCCTCCCTCCCTCCCTCCCTCCCTCCCTCCCTCCCTCCCTCCCTCCCTCCCTCCCTCTACAAACGGATGACGGGCGTCTACCGAGATATGCGAGATATTTACTAGTAATTTCCTTTCCTCAAATACAATTTTCATTTTCTTCATTACGGCCTCTCTTTCTCTCTCTTCTTTCACCCCCACTTCCTCCCTTCCTGTACGGCGCGGTTCGGGTGTCCACCGCGACGGTTGCTAGGCAACCGCTCATATACGGCCGCATCAACAACACAACAGCGCGATTCAGGCGTCCATTGAGCCAGGGAGCCAGTTATGCGCGCTTCCTTTCCTTAAAATGATCGCAGTGTGAAACGTCAACACCAACGCCAGTGAACCCAATGAACACCGAACGGACAACGGCGACGGCGACGCCGCGAAACGGGTGCTAAAGAGCTGCACTCTAAAACACTACAATAAAAAAAAGAGCGACCGCAGTCGCCAAAGACAATAAAAACCGCACATGCGGGAAGCCCGCCATGCGCCAAGCGGTTCAGGGAAGCGGTAGTGGGTTGACCACAAGGATTTCGCCAAGCACACTTTAGAATTTTCAGTGTCTTCGGTAATTTTCTGTGCTACATGTACCATCGTGATAGTGTCGTTGTGTTGTCAGTAATTTATTTTGTCCCGAAATAAGCCAGTGAAGTAAACCCTAATTGAAGGAGCTTTTCAAGTATATAGACCATAACTCGCGAACACCGTTAACTTAGGATGTAAGCTTCATAATGTACAATCGCTTGTTGTCGCGAGCCGCCGCGGTTGCTCAGTGGTTATGGGGCTCGGCTGCCTACCTGAAAAACGCGGGTTCGATCCCTGCCGCGGTGGTCGAATTCCAGTGGAGGCGTAATTAATTCTAGAGGCCCGTGTACTGTCGGATGTCAGTGCACGTTAAAGAACCCCAGGTGGTCGAAATTTCCGTTGCCCTTCACTACGGCGTCCTTCACAGTCTAAGTAGCTTTGAGACGTTAAACACCCCATAAACAATAAACTACAAGTTTGTTGTCGTGACACAGCTAGCCCTGTAGTGACTAAGAAACACTGTCATCGCGACAACCGTCAGCATCACACGGTCGAAATTTTAAGGCGGAAGCCTTTAATGCCTCATCGTTGTAAGCAGGAGTTGTCGACCGGAATGTCACGCTTTTCAATTGGTCGAAAGGGTCGTGACGTCACAGTGTGCGAATTTCAAACGGGGCCAATTGTACTTTGCCTAGTAACCATACAACCAATTAAAGAAATGGTATAGTGATGCTCCAAGTAAAATTAATAAATAAAGCCGAGCTCGAAATTGGTCGAGTTGGGAAATCGAACCAGGGTCTCCGGAGTGCGAAACGAGCACGCTAATCACTATGCCAACTCGATAGTTTGGAATAAACAAAGGCGCGTCTAGAGAATATGGTCTTTCCGTACACTCCCATCTTCCTCCCTTCCCGTTACGGCGAGGTTCAGGTGTCCACCGAGATATCCGAGTCAGATACATTTCCTTCCTTCAAAAACCAATTTACCGACGAGCAAGGCGTAGAGGCGAACGAACGATGGCGTTCTGAGGACTCCCTGGCAGCGTTGCAAGACGCAGTCGCGTTCCACTCTTGGAGGCGTAGCTTAACACCTTAACCACACATCAGTGACACAAGCAGCAACACTGTGCTTAAGGCTCCCGCCTCACCACACTTTAAATCAACACAGCGCCCCCCTGAATATTTTTTTTGTTTATTGGGAAGAACGCAGCTGTCGTCATTTTTAACAAGGCAGAGCGACGACCGCTTAATCCGCACAGCGGTGCACCAATCAAGCGTTTCAACACCGTTACTCTCAGCAACCAGCTGCAGCGCCCTTGAGAATGAAGCGGGTTTAAACCAACCGGTGTCGCTTGACCGGGCTTTCAACTCGGCCAGCGGGACGCGGGGGTCAAAAGTCTCGCGCGTGCCCGTCGCGTGGTCGGGTCTCTAGGCCGGCGAACCGCCCGCGCTACGGCGGCGTTGAATGGGACACGCCGAACCCTTTCCATTGCCAGCGACCGCGCACTGATCGATGACCGAGATTAGCTCCAGGATTCGGGGTTTCAGAGGAGCGCGACGCATCGAACGGTGACCGCGAGTGAGGCACCTGGAAAATGACCGGTTTCAAAACGCCGATTTCTAAAGCGTGGCTGGATTTGTCGGACGTCTTTTAATGTATATATTTTTGGCCTATAGGATCGGTCGGAGTTTGCGTTTGGTTATACTAGTAATGTTCAACGGGTGTCGACCTCTATGTGCGACTTGAGTGGGCTCCAGTTCGATGAAAGTCAATCAGAATACAGGGTCTGTTCTGAAAGTAGTAGGACTCATTATTTTTTATAAAATTTATTCAAGAGAATAGTACAAACGATTAGAATTTTTCAAAGTAGCACCATTCCGCACCTACATGCTGCTGCCAATCGATTTTACAGTTTTCGTACGCCTCCAGGAACGCCTGGACCGGAATGCTGTTTAGCTCCCTCGTCACGGCCTGTTGTACCGCCTCCACCGATCCGTGATGTTTCCAACTGAGCGTCGATTTTATTCTCGGGAATAGAAAAAAGTCTGGCGGGGCCAAGTCGGGGCTGTAGGAGGCCTGAGGCAGCGTTGCTGCCTTCTGCTGGGCAAAAAATCGGGTTCCTCATTCACATGATGAAGATGATCCTGGCAGATCGCTTTCTGGTTGGCCTTTAGCTCCTCTGACAACACTCCCGGCACCAACTTCGCGAGCACTTTCCCCATGGCTAAGTTTTCTCTCACGATCTCAAAAACTTGGATTTGAGGAATGCTCATGTCATCAGCAATCATTATGATACTCATCCTACGATCACTGTTCAGTAAATGTTTCACTCGCTACACATTTTCGTTCGCCTTGCTGGTCGAAGGGCGTCCGGAGCGGTCGTCATCTTCCACTCTTTCCTTACCTTCTCGGAACCGCTTGTTCCACTCAAAAAACACCTGACCTACCCATGGAAGCGTCACCGTAGGCCTCCTTAATCATGTCGTGTGTCTCTTTGCCCATTTTACAAAGATCTACACAAAATTTGACCGCGTATCGCTGATCCAGTAAACGCTCTATGATTCTGCGTGACGAGACGTTTCGACAGGGGTTCAAAGTACAAGCGACCTGCTCTCTTCAACGGCCGAGAGCCGACTGCCGATTTTCCACAGCATTCTCAATATCCCCCTTCAACGATCCTGCACGCGCAGACCGCCTCTCGTCCACCTGTTCGCCCAGGAAAAAAACCAGTCCTACTACTTTCAGAACAGACCCTGCATCATCAAGTGTTCATCCCCTGCAGGACGCTAGTCTATGCCACTGATTTCTAATTATAATTCACTGGAGTTTGTCTAGTTATCAGTTATTTAGGAGGATGACCATTAAACCTGAGTTTGCTTTCTGATCCAAGCTGCTGTCTTGGCCCGAAATCTGTGAGATTTAATCCGGAGGCGCCTTTGTAGTGCGTCACAAGCGAAAGCTGCAGCATTCACCCGGGCCCGTGTCCTGGAAGCGCGCAGTATGAGGGCATCGGCGGAGTTCCAACTGTTGACGTTCTTTGGCTACAAAAACCTTCAAACACCGTCGCCGTCTCCGATTATGTAAGTTACGTAGGAACTCCTCTCAGCGATTGCAATCAAGCCCAACAATTCAGTTTCTGCTTTAGAAAACTTTAATATATATCGAAAGCTTTTAGAACGCAAGATTTGTGATATTCACTTTTGCGCAGCAATTACTGAGTGTAATTTTGGCTGAGGTCACTTAACAGGAAAAACGGGTGTGGGGTCGCCATTCTCCGTATTTCAGGATCCAACCAGTCAGTTAGGTCCGAAATGGACATCTTCAACCAGGGTCCCCTCTAAAATATGGGCTCTGCTGGTAAAGAGAATTTTTATTTATTTATTTATTTATTTATTTATTTATTTATTTATTTATTTATTTATTTATTTATTTATTTATTTATTTATTTATTTATTTATTTATTTATTTATTTATTTATTTATTTATTTAAGAATACTGCAGCCCTCACTTGGGGGCCATTACAGGAGAGGTTTTTCTTTCAATTTTTGCGGAACAAAAAATCTCAGGCACCGACAGTACACAGCAAAAAATAAGATCAAAGCACGAATACAGTACCAGCAGAGATGGAGAAAGAATTTAAAAAAGAGAGAGAAAAAGCAGCACCAACGAAGTACACGTGAAGCACTAACAAAGATGCGGGAAATCATAACAGCAGCATGATCATTTGTCAATTCTCCTGTTGCCTGTAATACAATTCCAAAAGGCCCTCAAACTCTCTGACATTTTGAGCTGTGACCCAAAGACCATTCCACATATTAATACATGAAGGGAAAAAAGAGGTTTGAAAAGCATCTAGGTGGGTTCTGTAAGGCCGCGTATTGCGGCACTGTGGTTTAAACGCGCACTGTGTTTTAGAGGGGGTGAATATATGGCTCTTCTTTTATTTTTAGTTGATTCCTGGCGATTTGGAAAAACAGTTTCAACCGTTGTTTTTCGCGTCGCGTTTCGAGCAGTTCCAGGTCGCAGCATTTCATGATGTCTGTTACAGAATCGGTATTCTGACAACGCAAACAAACAAAGCGCACCGCGGTTCTCTGAATTTTTTTCCAGTTTATCGCGCAAGTACACTTGATGGCGGCTCCAAACGGGGGAGGCATACTCCAAAACCGGGTGGATGGAATGTTGTCCGGGTGGAGTGGGATATCTCGAAAGTGTCATGTCATGTCATGTCAGTCACGTCCTTGTAGGCGCTCTCGATGGGTAGGGAAGGAATAGAGGGAGAGAAAGTGTGGAGGCCGACCTTAAGAACAGGCAGCTGGCTTGCTGCTGCGGGCAGCTTTGACAGGGAGAGAATAAAGAAAGAGAGAAAGAGAAAGAGAGAGAGAGAGGCGTCTCTATCGCTGTTACTATTCCTTCCTATATGGGAGGGCGCCCGAATGTCAGGGTGTTTTTATCCAGTCTACAGGCGCGCACTCCAACGGTGGCCAATACCCTGGGAAGCGCCAGACATCATGTACACCTTCGTCAACGTCATCACCATCAGCCCAATTGCGTTCACTGCAGGTTACAGGCCTCTCCCATGTACATCCAATCAACCCTGTCCTGTGCCAGCTGCTGCCACCTTAATTATCACCGCAATCTTCCTAATCTGATTAGCCCACCTGACTTTCTACCTCTTCCTGCTGCACTTGCCTTTTCTTGGAATTCATTCCGTTGCCCTAAGCAACCATCGGGCTATCTTTCCTTTGCATTACATGTCCTGCCTGATTTCAGCTAAGATGTCATTAACCCGAGTGTTTTCTGACCCACTCTGCCCTCTTCCTGTCTTCTTACGTTTCGCCTGTCATTTTGCTTTCCATAGGTGTATTTAACATATTTGTATGTACTGTTTGTTCGTTTAAATAAACTGATTCTGATAGCTCGCTGCACTGCTCTCAACTCAATTCTGAACCCTTTTCGTTAGCATCCAAGTTCCTGCCCATGAGTAGTGGCGAGATACAGCTGTCATGTATACTCTCCTTTTGAGGAATACTGGTATTAATGGCCCGAGAGTGCCTGCGAAATGCATTCTATTCCATTCTTTATCTCCTGGTTATTTGAATGGTCACGGTTGAGATCTGTGGTCACTAACTGTCCTAATTTGGACATATTCGCTAACCTCTACTGCTTCGCATCCTATTGTAAAGAGTTTTTTGCCTCTCAAACAATACAATATTACTTTGATTTTCTTCCTATCAATCTTTATACCGTATACGTTCTGCACTGCCATTCTAGATCCTTATAGTACGCCACGAAGCTAAAAGGCCTTGATGGATTTCGAATAACGCCACATGTACTTTATTACTTTTTATTACCTGCTTCGTTGAAAGCAGCCACGTGGCATAGCTTGCCCGCCATCAGCAGCGTATTATTTTTGTATTCTGGAGCTTTCACCGAACCACGGGCTATCGCGGTCAAGTTTTCATTGCTTTACTTCTTGAAAATAACACCCACCGTTTCACTCGCATAATTATGTATAACGCTGTGCTGTGTAGGCTATCCCCTTTTCTGCCAACGGCTGTGGTTAGAAATTCGGGCTGTTTTGAGCAGAATGTTTCAACCGTTGCGAGACTGCATCCTGCAAAAAGAATCGAAAAGAGTGTTTGTAGAATTATTATTATCACATGCGGTGCAGGGGGGACTTAACATACATGCCAAAGCAGCTTCTCCGCTCCGAACGGGAGGGACTGCTTCAAGTTATTTCGAACGTGAAATAAAATTTCGGGCGCTCTTGACAACTCCGCGCAAGGAATGTTCAGTTTTAGCATGCTCAGTGGGAAGTTTTAATTTGCTAAAACTGGCTGCATAATACGTGGACGGAGCTGCGGCGACTCGTGTCTATAGACCTTATTGACAGAAGCCTACAGTATGGAAAGAAATTTTTGTAACGGTCATAGAGACAGACGGCAGGCTGAATAAACAAACCGGCAACTCCGAAGTGCCTGTGTAGGATCTTCCATCTGCAAGGCCACGCACTAAAAGCAAAGTAACTGTGTTCTGTATGCATCCCACTGCTCTCAGGATGCCACGTCACATTTGTTCTTGAACTGTGCTGTTCTGGGAGATGTACAGCGTTTCCTTTTATTGTGCCCATAGTTTTGTGATCACCGTGAGATATTACTGCGCAGCCTCAGGACAACAGATGTGCCACTGAACAACGTCGCTCGCATGCTGTTCGTGCGGGTTCATCAACTGGGAGGCACGCGGTATAGCAAAGCTAATTTTGAAGTTTTTATAGGACACTGGCCCTTCGGGGACAGTGAGCATATTTCCTTTTTGTTATGACACAAAGGTTGAACAACTTCTCACGTAATGAGTATGAGGTGCATCCAGTCTGCACCCTAACACGACCACTGCTAAGGCGATTCCCACTCTTGCCGGCTAAGTGTAAGAAACAAGTCGTCTTCGATTCTTCCATGGTAAGCGACGAGTGTTTCGTGCCTGCACCTTTGATCCTTATGGGCTCTGCGGCCGCCGCTGTGTCTCGAAAGGGGCTGACGAGCCCGTTGCGAGAACCTTGGGGCTCTGGCGGCCCGTGAACAATATTGATGAGAGGCGGGGTTTTGTGGGCTCTACCGATGCACGCGGGGCTCCTCCGAAAGCTCCTGCTTGCGCTGAGTGCATCTTTGATCGTCCAAGCGAGACCGCCGACAGGGAACTCGGGAAGAACTCGAGCGAGTTAGGCCTCTTGGCTTCGCTATGATCTTAGCCCTGCCTGTGTGTCGTAAGCTGCTCAAAGGGTGCTGATGCAGTGTTGAGCGGAAAATTGCAATCCCGTCTTATTTTGATTAAAAAATTGAGGAGGAGAAAGATATCTATTACAAATTCACTGATATGAAAGAAGAAATGGACAGCGCATGCAGTGCGTGGAATTTACATAACAGATGGTGTTTTACAGTCGCAGAATGCTTAGCGTGCAAAAGAAAACGGAATGAAAGGTGACGACAGACAGATGGAGTGGCAAGGTTTCGAAAGTGGATTTGGAATAAAGTGGCCACGGCTTGGGCAAATAAGGAATACTCAGAGGAGTTTGGGAGAGGCCATTGTCCCGCCGTGAACATAACTCAGTTCAAGAGGATAACAAGGGGGTAATTACCAAATAGTAATTATTCTACTGTTAAAGCCTATATACTCTACCTTAGCAGTTTTCCCTAAAAAGCACTTGTTCAGAGAAGATAACGTTCGAGATTGTCGTTGTAGTGGTGGAGTGATGGTGATGAAGATGACATGTTGAAGTAGCCACACCGTGCAATGTAATGACAGCGCGTATGACACAACGCTTCCGCCCCTATGGTCATCGTGTTACTGCGACGGTAACATTCTCTCTCCTCACTCTTTGGCTGCAGTGTCCGACTTCGGAGGAGTTGGAAACTTTCAGAAGGAGTGTCATTCTTGGCGAGAATGCTGGAGGCAGAGTGTGGGCCGCTTGACATGAACTAGCTCCACACGAAGACCACAGCATTGAAAAGGAAAGGAGCCTTACAGCCGTTGCAGCGAAGACGGCGACGTCGAGAACAAGAAATGAAAATTCCCCTCGCGGAATTTATCTTTAATAAAAGGCATTATCTATCTATCCCTATATATACATATTGAACTCTTGAATGTTTTGAGACATCCTATAATCAGTACCAAATTTTCAAATATTTTGAATTCGAAGTGTGAAGCCAAAAGGTCACAGTGACCTCACTATAGCCAAGCATTTGCACCTGTGAAACAGAAACCTAATTAAACGGATGAGAACTAAGTCTAATCTGACGCAACGCTACGGCAAACGCGCCACTCTATCCTACCAAGGGTAGGGTAGGCGGATAGAGAGATGACTGGAAGAGGGGTTTTCTCTACTGTGTGCATCATCAGTATTGTGACGATGTTCTTGTTAGTAAAGGAAGAGCAAATATTTATTTTGAAAACTTCAGTTTGCACGACCTCGTAGATGTTCCAAAAGAATAAGCTCGCATAGCTGGCACATGCCACTTTCGAGGCCACTTTTGCGATGTGTATCGCTCTCACCCAGTTGTGCATTGGTAGACATCGTCGTCCCTCCCTCCTCTTCATCCGGCGCACTTATTCGCGGACATTCTGTGCGTGAAGTATTGTATAGTTTCCGGATATATCTCGCGCACGTATACGGAGCAACTCCATTTTCACTGGCGGGCCATCGACGAGCGACCCCTGGAGGCGGGAATCAAAGCTGCCCCCGAGGAGGACGCTTCGAGTACCCCTTTTTTCCCAGGAAAGGGGAGGTCTTCGCCATAAAACCCGAGGTCACACGATTATCCCGGCGGTGACGGCGGCAGCCAACCTCTAAAACAAGAACACAGAGACACTGCACAACCCAGAGCGGAATATAAGAGAATGACGACTATACTATAGCTGAGTCACGCGTCTGTGTAGTGCGCCGCGCTCGACGAGGGCTGACAGACGGCTCGATCTGGACCGTACCCTTCCGACCTCCATTCCCCTCTCCGATCTCTGCACAACCGCTTTCCCTCCCCCTTCCCAATCATGCCGGCCGTCGCAAACACGCGAGCGGTCAACCAGCGCGCCTGCGGGAACCTTTAAAATGGAACCACCAGCGATCCCCTCGAGCGATGGTCACTGCCGACTGGGGGGAGGGCAGGCCATTGAGGCCCAAGCCTGGAAAGGCTGCCGGTCTCTCCCGAATTCACTTTGAGCGTTGCGCAGATGTATGGCTCCGGAGATTGGCTCGGCAGCCGAGGCGGCGGGAAAGAAGGGGGTCGCGATCACCACCACCGCTACTATACCAGCAGCACGCGGGACGAAACCGGCGAGCTGACCAACGGTCAGCCACAAATCATGTCTTGGACTCTCTCCGGGCAGCGCGCGCACGCGTCCTCTGTGTATGCGTTGCCGTCGTGGATGCCAAATATAGCGCTCTCGTTCCTCTCACAGCGGGAGCAGAGCCACGCGCACTCCCTCCGGGCCCGCGGAGCTCTTCCTCGGGGGGACAAAGGGGGGAGAAGGGACCGTCCTCCTGTGGCGGCGGCGGCGGCGGCGGCGGGCTAGCCGGATGCGCGGCTGTGGTCGACTTGCTGCTGACGCCTATACTCTGCGTTTGGTGAACTGGAGCATTTACAGTTTTAGATGGGTAAGAGGGAGGGGGAGGCTTAAATGGCAGTGGCGTCCGAGTGGAATGACCGAACCCCGACGTGTGAGCTCCATCCGAGGGGGACACGTACTCATCCGATGAGGGGGAAAAAGAAAATAGCAAGGTATCTGTATAGTGAGCTGGACATGCAGCTTTCTCGATACTACTGTCCAGATTCGCTCTAGGGCACTTCAACATAGCATAGCTGAGCAGCTATATGTGCAACTGTGCTGATAGTTATAAGCACCTGGTGGTTGATCTCTGACGATTTAGTGCAGTGCTTCGGGTCAACGACACGTGACGTTTGAACAATGAAGCAAGATGAGACAAAGCGCCCGGAAAAGCCTGGAAAAGGGTGGTTTCATGTATATTCACTTCTACGAGGTCTGTTAGAAAAGTATCCGACCTTTGGCCGTTAAAAAAAAACTTGCATAACTGGAGCGTTGCAAACCTAGTCATCTTTAAAGTAGTCTACTTGGGACTCCACACACTTCTCCCAGCGGTGCTGCCATTGTGGGAAGTATTCCAAAAAGGCCCTTTTCGGAATGGAGTTTAGCTCAGCTGTCGTTGCAGCCATAATGTTCTTCCTTGTCTGAAATCGCGCTCCTTTCAATGGCCTTTTGATTTTGGGAACCAGCCAGAAATCGCAGGAACCATATCAGGACAGTAAGGAGTCTGTTGAACTACAGAAGTCTGGTTTTTCATCAAAAAATCTGATTCGAGTGCGAGGAATGTGCAGGAGCATTGGCGCGATGGGTGCGCCAATTTCCTGTTTACCTCAGCTCCGGGTTCTTGCGCCGCACAGCATCACGTAGGCAACGGAGGACATCCCTGTAGTACTCTTTGGTCATTGTTTGACCCTGTAGAGTGCGTACTCGTGGTCTGCCACACAGAGGGTGTCAAAGAAAGCAGTCAGCATCACTTTCACATTGCTGCGCAATTGGCGGGCCTTCTTAAGTCTTGGTGACGTGGAATGCTTCCACTCTGACGACTGGGATCTGGTTTCCGGGTCGTACCTGTACAGCCAAGACTCGTCACTAGTGATTATGATGTTGATGAAGTCGGGGTCACTGTTTGCAGAATCCAGCATATCCTGTGAGACTACAACACGAAGCTGCTTTTGCTCCACCGTGAGCAGCTTCGGCACGAATTTCGCCGCAACTCCCTCCATGGCCAAATCTTCGGTGATAATGGAATGTGCGGAGAAATTGCTCATGTCCACCTCTTCCTCAATTTCTCGGATAGTCACGCGACAGTCCCGCATCACCATAGCGTTCAGCTCGGCAATGACCTGGTCATTTTGGCATGTTGATGGCCGATTGGAGCGTGGCTCGTTCTCCACCGATGTGCGGCCATCTTTAAAACAATTGTAACACTGCTTAAACTGTGTGCTGCTCATAGCATCTTCACCGAAAGCCGTCTGAATATTTCGAATGGTTTCCACTCGGCTGTCGCCAAGTTTATGGCAAAATTTGTTGCAGTAGCGCTGCTCCTTTCACTTCGCCATTTTCCTTGCAATAAAAAACCGACGAGAGCACTGCACACTGCCTCACTCAAACGCTGCTTCCCAGCGACTGACGCTATCGGCAGGCGGGAAAAAATTCATGCATGCGCATGAAGGTTCAAGGTCGCCTGATGCAAGCGCGCTTGTCTCATATCTATCAGGTGTTCGCAAAAAAAAAAATAAAGTCGGATACTTTTCTAACAGACCTCGTATAGAAAACACAAATTTCTGATTTCTCATTAGCTTTGCGGCCGGTCCTCGCTCAGCCGAGCCGGAGGTTTTGTACACCGTGGTGAAGGCCAAAACCTGGGACTCCACGTCCGTATCGTTTTTAACTGCAGTCGAACCTAACTATAAAGAAATAATAGATATAACGAACGAATGACGATTCTCCTTGGAAGTTCAGTCAGTATGGGCTATAATGACGCTACGGCTATAACTAAGTAATTCCTGGGCATGTTCAACTATAACGAAGTTCAACTGTATAGTTATGACACCGCAGCAAGATCATTCTGCCGTGCGACAAAGCCGGCCTGCTTGAAAGCTAAACTTCTCTCGCTTTCTCCACTGACGTCACGCGACGAGGCCCTTTTAGTTTACCGCCACGTATCTTGCAACCCACTCTAGATCTCGCTGCGTCACTATTCGGCTCGGTTATGGGTGGATTAGTACCCTTTACATGTACTGAAAGTGCACAAAAAATGAAAGTGCACAAACGATGGAATGAATGAAGCTCCGAGTTTCCACCAGCGCCAGTAATGCGGTTTTAGCCAGTCAACATGCACCACTGCCGGCCATACATGTGCGCCATCTCTGTGAGGGCGTCGACCCGTCTGGAATACATGGCGATAATATAACGATTCTCTTCTAATTCTACTTCACATTACCACTGGCTCAAGCGCTACCACGCCCTTGTTATCGCCGTTATCTGCCAGTCGGCGAGGCCGTGATAAGAACGCAAAAATTTCAGGGGGGCACTTTGTTGACCTGAAGTGCGGTGAGGGGAAAGCCTTAAGCCCGGTGTTGCTGCTTGTGACACTAATGTGTGGTTAAGATGTTAATTAAGTACACAATTATTCGTGAATCTTAAATGCTGGAGACACTGAAGGGCGTTGGGGAGGCATCCGTACGATTCGACGCCTTTCTGCAAGCACTCTCCAGGGTCCTCATATGCGTTGGCAGGAAGTAGCGTAGGCATTCGCACGCTCCGCTGCGGAACGGAAGGATGGTGGTTCGAATCCCATCGTGCACAAAGATTTTTATTCTGGTCTGACTCGAAAAAGAGTGACACCTCTGCTGACAACCTTCTGTCGACAGCGATGACGCATTAAAGGCTTTCGCCTTAAAAATTGCTACATCATACGAGCCTAGGCTTCGACTCCGTGTTTGCATGAGGTAACCACTACAGGAAATACAGTTCTTTGCTGCTCACGAGCCGCGCATAAACTTGCGACACTAGGGTTATGCACATTGCTGGTTAACACGACAGCAACAACAGCGAAAAAAACGAACGTGTAAAAGCTTACAGCGGAACGGCGGTCAGCTTTAATGGCCGTACGGCTCGAATCCCTGACCCCGCGTATGCTGCTGCCGTTGTCCGCGCGACGTGGGCATAGAGCGGAGGCGTGAACCGCGCGCGATGCTTCTTTGATGGATGGGCCGTGAATGGGCACTGGACACCCTCCCCAACCTCCGGTGGCAGAAAAGGGGGGGGGGGGGGGCAGACTGAGCATGGCTGCACGCTCGGGCCCGCAATGGCGTGAACGGCCTTCGAAAGAAAGGGTACGGTACACGCGCAAAAAAAGTGTGAACGGGAAATCACGCCGGTCCGGACCAGCCAGGGGCTTGGCTGTGCTCCCCACTTGAGGAAGCAGACCTATAAACAAGCAGCAACAGCAACTCGCCCCAGGCACCCACGGCCGCGCTCCATATATGCATGCAACGGTGTACCCCCGGATAAGAGCGGGCCATGCTGTCCGGCCTTTTCTTTTTTGCTACTCCTTTCTTACTCATTTATTTTTTTACCGCCTTATGCCAGTGGCAACCCTCCGGTTCTATTTTTTCTTTTTTTTTATTTTCGTACCCCGAACCCTACCACTAAGGATAAACAGTCCAGTTGCCCCGACGTACGGTATCGACTTAGGCAAGTACCAAAAGGGGAGGCATGGGAAAGAGAGGGAGACAAACAAATAAATAAAAAAAAGTAAGGGTGGAGTGGGTGCGTAGATAGTGCATAACGGAGAGGATTCAGGAATAGAGGTTCTCTCTTTGAATGCGTCCTTTCTGCTGGTCCATCCGGATAACAAGTTCTTTTTGGTCTTTTTTATTATTATTATCACTATCTTAACGGCCACACCTGCATAGGCTCCACAGCCCGTTGTAGCGACCGGACACGGTTTTTCTGAACACTTCCTGGCTTCCCCTCATTGTACAATACCATTCACCTATTCTCGCCTTCCTTTTTTTTCTGTTCTTGTTTTTTCCCCGCACCGCTGCCACGAACGTGCAGCAGGGGTGTGAGTCGGAAGTATGTATTTTGGAATCATAATCACTGCCCTTCGGGCCTCGCGCCTCGATCCCGCTTGTCCCTCGGATAGTTTTTTTTTTCTCTCGGCCTGGCCCCCGACAAAGAACTGGTCGGCAGGCGTGTGATTGGAGCGGATGCAATCCTAGCCGCGGGGATCGGTAATGGAGATCGAATGGACTTCACACCCAATGAGACATCGACATCATCCACGGCTGGATGAACGAAAAAATCGTAGAGCTGTCGTTTGCTGTCGTACCGCTGACACGACCGCGTGCGAGTGAAGGCGATCGATGTCCGCACGATGATGATGGATACGCACTCATTTTTTCCATCATTGATTCTGTATTCCTTTCCCCTCACCTTGCCTTTACGTGGATTTATTGTAACTTGGGAGCCAGATGAGACTTGCGTTGCTTGGGCCACATTACGTAGTATTTTCGTTCCTGATATGCCTCGCAACATTCACTGTATAGCGAATTGAAAAGAAAAAAAAAAAACTTGCTACCTATCTGTATATCTCAAACGCGTTCTGGGTGCTCTGGATGTTTACGAACTCAGTCAGCGGCGTCGCTAAAGGAACGGTTAGGTGGAAATTAGCGTACAAAAAACAAATACGACTTGGGAGTTGTATGCGTTGAAGTTATTTTGAAGGAACTCTGTTCTGACATTTTCCCAGTCTGCTCTTGTTCACATGCGCTCTTTCTACCGGACGCGAAATTCTAAGTTTCTGACTTTGGATCCCAGCGGCGGCAAGTGGTTGTTTTTTCTTCTGCTTTCTCAGCAATTACCTTTCAGCGATAAAAAAAATCACGCTAATAATTTCCCATTCATTAACACCCCAAACTTTCAAAGAGAGAAACATTCTCCTATAAGGTCGTTGGTTATGTGACTGCTGGCTTCAATCTTATATTTCTTCTAGACTACATTATCTATATTTATACAGAATACCCCTAAAGGCCCTCGAGAGGGTATTACATAGGGGGGGGGCACAGGCAATTGAACAGAATAAAAAAAAACCACAAATATAAAACAAACAACAAAAGCACAAATAAGACACACTGGATGAAATAAGTAAGCAAAAGAATCAATCAAAAGCACAAATAAGACACTTTGCATGACATATAAGTAAGCAAAAGAATCAAAAGAATGGCAGCGCGGCAAAGAACGAAGGTTACTGCATTATTAAAATTATATAAACAGAACACTAATACAATGAATCTTTTTAGTAACAAACCCTGCAAAAAAGGAAGCCTTGAACAAATAAAATAACAATGTATGCGAAGAGTTAAGCAGTAGTTATTGAAGATATAAGTTTAAAATATTTATCAGGATCAGTGGTGGTTGCGATATGTGAAGGCAGAGTGTTCCATATATCAGGGCTACAATCTTTTTATTGTTATTACCCTTCTGCCGCTTCTTCTAGGTCCGTCTGGATAACTTTTGCAGTCTTCCCAGGTTAAACCACAAAACTAGGAATGTGCTAACGGTTGGCCTTACGAATGCGAAGTTTACAACTGCCTTTCTCTTTTACATCTGCTAAAAGGCGCCCCAGCCTCCGGTTGCAGCTGCACTCGTAAAGGAAACCATAGAATACGAATTTAGGGTACACGAGAGAAGCAATATACACCTGCTCTGTCTGCGTAGTCCACAAGGTTTCGTTAGAGCTCACATGTAGGCCTCTTACGTTTGTCCAGATGGCACACACTGTGCTCTGCACAGAAATGGAACCGGACACTGGTACAATCTCTACAGAACTGAGGAGTAAAGAGGGAGTAACCAGTCCTCAAACACACCCGCTTTTATAAGAAGGAGCGCGATATATGACAGGTTATTCCATTTTTACTCTCGATAGTTCACATGTATTTTATATTTGGAAGTGTTTTGTTAACATGTATTGCTAGTAGAAGTTGCTGCACTTATTCTTGTACTCCGTTCCTGTACATATTCTTGCACTGTAAAAATGATATGATATGGGGGTTGGGGGATACAGTTTCATCTAAGACTTTTCTCTGCATGTAAACTCTGTTGAAACTCTGCACGAGTGTCAAACCGCTGCTTGCCACAGGGTGGCGTGACCTCGTCAGGCACTTTTCCGCCTTTTGTCACGTCCCCCAAGACAATAGTTTTGTATTATTGTCTTGAATAAAAAATGATTGATTGATTGAAAAAAATTATGTAAGAGTATTCGTGTTTTAAAGTGTAGCAGTCAAGGGGTGTTTATGCGCCTGCGTGTATCTGCACCCAGGCGCAAGCATTGACTTCAAACTCTGCAGGCGATATGCCACTTCACTCAAACCGCAGGGATCCGCGCGCATGCTCTAGACCATGATATATAGACCGGTCCCCACGTCGGTTACTTTCTCACTAACTCTGATAAGGTTTCCGGTAAAACAGTGTAAAACTGCGAGATCCCTGCGGCGACCCGCATTGGAGCAATGCGAAAGGAAAACTTCCACGTATACTATATCGACGTCCGTGGCTGTTCAGACGTCCGTGTACTATATCGACCTCCATGGATATGTTGTCGGCTAATTGGCTTTTCGCCTCTAATTACTCCACATTAACCGTAGCTTTTTGTTTGATGAATTAACGTCAATTGATCCCCTTATAATCTATTTCAAACCTTGATCCGGCTTGGTTCCGTATTTTTCCAAGAATTTCGACGTCCGTGGCTGTTCTGACGTCCGTGTACTATATCGACGTCCATGGCTATTTTTACGCCTAAGTGTATTTTTTCGCGTTTTTCGCTTTTAATTAACTGATTACACATCAAACAAATTTTCCCCACGGCAACATTTTTTCACACACTGTCTGTCACAATCACACTTTCACATCTTTATCTTCCCAGAATGACATAATCATGCGGACAAAATATGCGGACACTTTTTGCTGACGCGACAGAGCCATATAGGGCTCTCGCATTAATAACTTCCTACCAAACCTGGTTATATACATCAGTGGCTCAGTGTCCGTATAACTTTCAGGTGTGAACATGTATTTGCTGTTTCAGTTCCCGACCACGGCGGCCTCATTTTCACGGCGGCAAAATTCCAAAAACGACTGTCTGTACTGAGACGTGCGACACGTTGAAGAACTCCAGGCGGCCGAAATTAATCCGAAGCCCTGCGGTCACAATCGTCCTTCAAAGTACGAGGTTTGCCTCGGCGTAAAAGAAAAAACTATTTGCCCATTGATTACCACTGAAATTAGTTGAACAGCGTAGTTTCAACTGGGCTGATTGATGGCGCTGACTAAGGTGACTGTGAGGATGTTAACGATGTGGGAATAATAACATTCTCTATCAGCCATATTGTCAGCTTGTCGTGCGTGATGTGTTGTGTCAGCCACGGCGAGAATAGAAATAAGAAATGGAGGCTGCAGACTGCGTGGTTCGGTCCGCCTGGACGAGCAGCTTTGACATGTTGCCTCTCGTTGGCAGCGCAAGGGCTACGCTGAGGTCCGGCTCCCCTCCCCTGCCACGCTGTGCAGGGAAGCGGCAAAAAACATGGCACGTCCCTCATTAGATGCAAATGGAAGCACGCGCCGCCTTGTCCCGAGCTCTTCCCCTCAGGACAGTGGGGACAGATTCCGCGCCTTGTTTAGCGCTTGCCTCATATGTAGGCACGAGGCCAGCCTTGGCATAACGCACTCATGTAGTGAAGCTGCACTGGGAACAGCAGGAAGAGGTATGACTGTTTCGTGTCGATAGAAGCCGAGTAATATGAGTCTTCCAAAAGGATGTGTGTTTGGTTAGTTGGTATTTTCCCTGGAGCTGAATGGGGTCTGCAGGACGACACAAGAGCTCCTCTGTTGCGCATATGGTTATGGTTTCCGCTCGCCAGTGCATTGCATGCTGCGTCGGTGACTTCCAACTTACAGTGCATGCTGAATGAGCTATAGAGACTGGTACGGATAATGATGCGTCTTTTTGTTTAGTTTCATCTAAAAAATAATGGAAGACAGTTAAGCGCTTTGATTTGCATGTATTCACTTCGATGGCTTTCTTCAGCTAAAATTGGTAACTTTCTAAACTCTTTAGACGCAGACCGAAACTGTAAACAATAGCGACGACATCTGTAGTGACGCTGCATGCAATAAAATGTGGTGTTCTTAAAGTATGAAGCTCAATAAAACCGAAATATTACCTTCGCACAGGTGACGATACTGACAAGCCACAAAAACCGACATCAACGGGTTTAAAACAGAATAAATGCCTTACCAATCCTCCACCTAACTTTCTTCCTTTAACCGTTTAACAGGCCACGGACTGTTCTAATTAATTAATTAATCAATCAATCAATCAGTCAGTCAATCTTTGGTATGATCGCCAGATCTCTATATCGAAAGGTTTTGCACTGAAAAATCTTTACACATTCACTTTTGCATCTTTTCAGATAAAAGCACCAGTAATTCTCAACAGGCATGTGGTCTATTTTCAGCTAAACGCAACTTCACATGATTTCAACACAATAGGGTTGCTTATGCCAGCAACCCGAGCGTGCCAGTATACACAGCGTGCCAGTCGGCTTTCCTCATACCACACACGGGAGTTTTTGCATATCGCTTTCATCGAAGTGGGACCTCCGGTGCCTGGACTCGACCCCGGGACCTTAGGTTCAGCAGCCAAACGCCACAGATACTGCGGCATAGCTTTCCCGTCACGGCGTTACTATTCGTGACCATGCTATGATATATGGCTTCCTACTGATAACGATGTTTATGCTATGAAAAATGATGTATAATCGGAAAGGAAAGTCGTAACAAGTTGTAACAGGGGAAGCTTCAGGATAGTTGAAGGCTCCTTTGAAAAAAAAAAAAAAGAAGTGATAGATCAGGCAAAAATTATGTTCATCTTACGTACAATGAAATAGATCAAGTGTATCTGTATGCACTTTCTCTAAGCGATCTTCGATAACTGAGTAGCACCACAGTCATTTAATACTTGGTAGTACTTTAGCAGCAGGGATAGCAGTTTGCATCGAGCATTGTGTCTCAGGTGTTCGCTGCGCTTACATCTAAGACTTTGTAAGTATATAGCACTTGCGAGTTGCAGCCTAGAAAACAACATATCTAAGAGTAACAGGCTGCTTCTTTGGCCGCATTCTCAGCGCATGCTCATCACTTTATTTAAACCTCCGGACGCGATTTAGTTTCTTCGAAGGCTCTCCACTACAGCCTTTGTCACGGGTTCATGACACGAGGTGCTGTCTATACTGAGCGACATTTATGTAAACGTGTAACGACCGCGATAGCAAACCACTGCTTTGGCATGAAAGGCGTTGCTCATGAGACTTACTTGCAGGCAGCGTTAGTCGACTGGGCAGTGTGCAACCTGAGAGTGGCTCTGCAAAACTCTCAGGCAAGAACCTAACAAAACGTTACAGATCACTGCGGCGACCCGGATTGGGGGAATGCGAAAGGAATGACGCCTGCTCTATATATACTTGTCGCCTCTCTTTGCTTCACTTGGGACTACTCTTTGCCTTACTTATCATTTTGTTTTTTACTTTTGCCTCAATTTACACTTTTTAACCTGGTTTACTCTTTCTAACCTCTTTTTTTTCGTTTTGTATTATTTCGACGTCCGAGGCGGTTTTGACGTCCTCCCACTTTTTCGACATCGGTGGCTATTTTGGCGGCTAATCGATTTTTCGCCTCTAATTACTCCACATCAACTATAGCTTTATTATTTGATTAATTAACCTTAATTAATCACCTTTTAATCTATTTCAAACCTTCATCCGGCTCGGTTGCGTATTTTCCCCACAATTTCGACTTCCAAGGTTGTTTTAACGTCCACCCACTAAATCGACATCCGTGGATATTTCGGCGGCTGATCCACTTTCTTGCCTCTAATTAACTAACCGATTATTCCTCATCAAACAAATTCGGTTCTCAGCGACATTTTGTCATCCTCTATCTCGTACAATCACTGTTTTACACCTAACTCTTTATCGAACGATGCAAGGCCTGCGGGCATGTTTTGCGTCCACTAGACAGCATATGAAGCGTAAAGATGGGTTGCGCAAAAGGGACAATCACATTGAAGAAGGCGGGACATGCGATTGTTCCTTTTCCGCACCCCAACTTTACGCTACAATGAACCCACTTGCCCAGCAACTCATCTTGCAGAACGTATGAAACGTTCGAAGTCAATACAGCTAGGCTACCTTATCCCGACCTAACTTTAGTCTGCTATCCCGTGAATGCTCATCACGGCTACTATAGGCCCGATAAGAGAAAAAGTTCCCAACAAGTTTTAGAAGAGAGCCGGCGCATCTGTACATATACATGCGCGCTTCGCGGGCTGCGCGTAAACATAAGACAAAACTCTATTCGGCTTCGACCACAGCCGCGCTCTTCGAGGCGTCGATAACGCGACTCTTTCTGCGCAAGGTCCCTCGCGTCACTCGCCAGTACACCCGGCAGGCTTCTTGTTCTTCTCCTCCCTAATCTATGCAGCGCGGTCAACCTTAAACACCCCGCGGCTCCCCAACCTGCAGGAATAAAGGCAAAAAGAGGCACATCTCTCCTCGGCAAAGGGTTGAGTAGGTTCCTGCTGGACAGGCAAGAGAGAGAGTCCTTCATCGAGGACCCTGCGTCACTTCTTGCCTCGGAGACGTCGATATCGCGAGATTGTTCGCCCGCTGGTGGCGTTGTCTGGCCGCACACACGTTCGTTCGTTCAGAAAGAGTTTCCCGAACTGGCTGCTCCTCTCACTCCCCCTTGGACAGTTTGCCTCGGCAGCCAGGAATCCGAGCGGAAAAGAGGGTCTTTCCTCTTCTCTGTTTGCGCGTCAAAAGAGGGACGTCGCTCTCGGCCTCGGAGTGAGGTGGCGTCACCTAGATTGGAACCTGCCAGTTGCGTATAATCGGGCCATTCTCTGCGCGACCAAGCGAAGACCCGAGAGAAGTCCGATCGAGTGTCGAAGAAGCGTGCAGAGTGTGGAAGGCAGTGACGTACCGGGCTCCGCATGAGCTTGAAGACACAACGAGACCCGGGGAAAAAAAGAGCAAAACGATGAGCCAGCGTATGAGTATCGAGCGTAAGCGATATCGAATGAATATTGCGTCATTAGCCATGCTCGCTATTACATCAGGTGCAAATATTTCGTTATATCCGGATATCTACTTCGATGCCAGCGTATACAGCGTAAGAAGAAAAATCGTTTGACACCACATCGAATGTCCTACGTCAATTAGATTGGCCGTGATGGACGATTGAAGTTTCAAGAAGTCACGGTTTGGGGGAACCAGAGGTCATCGGTGCGAATCCCTACGATAAGCTTAGATTTTATTCGACTAGTAATCTTATGCATCGTAACACGCTGAATCGTTTGATACCACTCCGAACAATCTACGCCAATTAGGTGGCCCGCAATCTGTGTACCAATGGTACCACCCACTGGTCCCACTTCAATGACCTTTGTGCTTCATACTAAAGCGACCTTCATTAATGCACGCACTCTAGCTAACGCTCTGAAAGATGTATCTTTGTAAGGCAGGGGAAATTTCGGGGAAGACCCCCGCCTTCGCCTCTCATCTTTCATGTAATTTTTAGAATTTTTTTTGTGTTTCCCATGTACAGTGTTTCTGCATTGTTACTTGCGTGTAGTAACTCGAGCGCGGCAAGCCTGCCCGCATTAGTCATGTATAGTACCACATGCATTGTACAATTCTTTTTTTGTCCTTTTGGCCTGTAAGAGACTAGCGCTTCTGTCACGACCTTCCTTTGGTCCTGACCGTTTGGAAGTCAATGAACTTCTCTTTATGTAGATCAAATGCTATGACCACCTATGTATTTCAAGCGAAGCTTGTAAATAAAACTTCTCTTTGTGTAGAGGGATGTTTGATCGTGAGTGCAAATAAACTTCTCTTACCTCCGCCATAGTGATGTGTGCGTATTCAATGCGTCAAGTGACCCATTAAAACCGCGTTATCTGTTGGGCAATGTGACATTGGTATCACGTCATTTTATGTGGACGTCGATAACTTCAGATGCGAACGTGAAGAAGGACTGACTTTAACAGCTGACGCTATAAAAGAACAAACAAGTGAGGGCGAAATGGTTCAGACATTGTTCTATGTTATTGGTTATAACATTTTCACAAATTAGCTCGAAAACGCATAGCTCCGAGCTCTCTCAAAACGATGCGCAATTCAGAACTCACACTTCACTAAAGTTACCTCGCGTCTATCAAAGTGTGACGATGAAGTCACTCTGGGCACAGGAGAAGTCATGCCCCGTCAAACTGCATAGCAAAGAAGTAAAACGCAGTTCCGTGAACTACACGTCTGTGGGACGACAATCTAAGATGGAACTCCACATTCGACAAGCGCCTTATACCCGCGAACTACTTATGCGAGGGATTGTGCATGCGTGATTGACCCGTCGCCGGTTTGGCTATCTGCGCATCCGGAGACAGATTTCGGAGAGACCAGTTAAATTGCACACAGGGACGGTGTAATTATAGTTCATTACAATGTTCATCACCTAAATTAGGGACACTGTAGGGCGAACGCCTGACACAACAATCTCCTGTACTACTGAAATTATCATCCCTGCACAATATAGCGCGCAGTTTTTCTCGTCCCTTTCGTGCTGCACTCAACTAGCTTCCGACACAACCGTGTGCCGACCCGGCAAGGTCCTAGCTTGGTTGTTTATTCTTGGGAAGAGGGCGTCACTGTCCGAAACCCTTTTGTGCGCGGGCATGCGGACGGACGGGCTGGCCGGGGCTTACGGGCATACGTGTGGACTCCAGAGTTCGGTTAGCGTTACGTTTGTGCGTCCGCTCTTTGAGGCCGTGTGTACATATATATATATATATATATATATATATATATATATATATATATATATATATATATATATATATATATATATATCAATGCTCGCACCCGTTGTATGATCGAGCAGACGGCAGAGGAAGGAACGGGTGTCGTAAGATGAACGCCACCGCCCTGTCTGTGCCGGGGGTGTGCGCTGGCGAAAGAGTGGCCACGGCATCCTCTCGACTTCGGACTATGCGCTGCGTTCTCTCTTTGCGAAAGGAGTCCCTCCCGAGTGCCCATAGGTGCGGGGAGTAATCCCCGCGGGAGTTTGTTGCTCGGGTGCTGCGGCTGTGGACAGATATCCCGAGGGTGGACGGGAAAGAGGAGGGTGGGAGGAAGGGAAGGGAATGGAAGGACACTCTTCTGACCGGAGAATATTGCGACTGGAGAGAGGGAAAAGTGTCGGAAAAGTGGTGTTCACGGGGAAGGGTCCTCGGTCGTCACAAACATCACAGGTCATGCAATCGTGAAGTAAGACGTACATAACCGAGAGAAAAAATGAACCTTTTTACTTTCGCCCTCATTTAAGAAGCGCGCAACGACAATTACTGCGCAATCTGTACAGTCCCCAGTACTCAATCGGGAAGATGAACGTGACTTTGGGCTGCCTACTGGTTAACGCGAAGGTATTGTGCAGTGCATAAGACCCTCACCGGAGCAAAAACTCGCCGTCATCCGGCGTTCTCCAGAAACACCGTGATTGGATGGCGGACAGTGACGTCATCAGTAACGTCACCAGACCGGATAAATCCCATTGAATAAAGGGCAGTGATGTCACCAGGCCGGGGAATGCCCATTGGCTGGAGGACAGTGACGTCACCAGGCCAGGTTCGCCTGTGTTAAACCTCCACCTGTAAACAGCGGCAGGTTGCAGGTGGTGCAAGGGAAAAGCTCCGGAAGAGCATCCTGGATCTCACAAGACCCACCACAGTCACTTCCGGCAAAAACATCAACAGCTTCGAACGCTATCGCGTTGTCAACACACAATGGAATTTGGCGTCTGTGTTTATTGTTTGAGACATTACCAGGACAACGACAACACAAGCACACCTATAGCGCTGCCGCCGACAGGTATTGCGGCCTATATGCCTCAAATACGGTATATCGGTAGGTCATATTTATTTTTATTTATTTATTTCATACTGCAGATCATCTTACAGATCCAAGCAGAACACTCCATATTGAGAACACTCCAAAGCCTCTTTAGTGTCGCTGCTATCCAAGGGTCTCAAATTCTCGGCCCGTGGAATCTCCCTGTATAGCTCCCTGGCCCACAGGAGTTCACCCTTCGTACCTCAAGCGCTATGATTGTAGCATATTCGTTTCTTTTTCGTCCGATCTCTATTTCCTCGTTTTTTCTTTTCATCCGATTTCTTTCTTTTTTTTTATTTTGGAGAATAAATTTTCAGTTGCTATAGTGTGCACCTTAACGTGCTTTCGTACCTTCCCATAGCATTTTTGAAAAATTCTTACGAACCTTCGCACTACTAATACATCCCGTTTTCATCTGGATCTCATCCTTTAAAGGGAAACTGCATAGGTTTTAGAAATCATCGAGCTTAAGAGAGTCGAATGTGTGAAAGGTGCAGGTAACTCTTGCGAACTCTTTTTGGTCTAGCACTTGAAATAGTGAAGTAATCGCCGATTAAAATCCGAACGCCCTTCAAGCTTCTCCGCAGCGCACAACGCCAAGTGGGGGGCGCATGATGACTTTATCGAAGGTATCGGTACATTTCCAACCCACAAACGCCTTCTTTAAATGAAAAAAACCAACGCCACCGAAGGCAAACCCTACCGAGCGCTGTTTGGCAGCGTCTAACGAGTCAGGGCAGGGTGTGGCTGACGACAGCGGTAATTTGAAATCATACCTTCCGAACTACTTTCAAGATACCTTCCGTGACGTCACGCTGAGTTTTCTTGCACTTCTTCGGTGCATTGAGAAGAAGCGCAAAATTCAATCGTCGATTACGTCACTATTTTAAATGCTAGTGCAAAAACACTTGGCATGCTTTACCTACAGTCTATATAGATTTGAATCCTTGAATATCGCGAAATTCTCAAAAAAGTGCTGCAGTTGCCCTTAAAAACGCTTTTTGCTGTTTGACATCAGAAGGTTGCACACCGTGTCGTACTTTTAAGTCAGGGGCTAAAGATGCTTTACATGGGAATCGCAGTGTGCTGTAGTCTCAAGTCTTGGCATCGTCACCGCCTGTGAGTCAGAATTTGACTTTCGCTGTGTCCGGGAAGGCAGAAAAGGGGTCACAGGCTGTGAAGAAATTCGTTGAACTTGAATACTACAAATCACATGGACATTTCATACCGAATATGCCGGGTGTCTCAAATTATTCGAAGCAGATATATCTTTTTAATAACACCAGTTAAAGATACTTCGGTGTGGTCAGTGCAAGTGGATTGTGCGGCATGGCGGACATTATTTACTTGATCAAGTGCAATAAAGAGACGACAGATTAAATAAATTAACTACTCACCTTTTTATTTTTGGAATTAGGGCGCAAAATTACTCTGCGAAATTGAATGTGGTCAACACCGGAAGTGAGCCCACGTTCTGAAATTTCTGAATCTACAGCGGGGTTTGAGATGTCGAACGTGAAAAACAGTTGTTTAAAAACTTGTTAGATACAGGCTTCCACTTTACGCACTGATTAAATGGCGTCACTCGAATATTCGAATATTTGATGCAAGAAATACTTACGCTGTTCATGTGTTTTAAGACGTAGAAGATGTTGATGTAGTTTTCGTGACTGCGCCACATACAGCGACGTCATTTGTTGAATGCGTAACGAGAGAAAGCAAGCCTATAGGGAGCGTTTGAAGACATCTTTCTCGCTTTCAATATCTCGAACAACGTTGGCGACTCGAAAATTTTAAAAAGTGGACTGACATTCGATGTTGACGGCCTTCAATTTTGCAACATAATTTTGCTTCCTAAAACGAAAAATGTTAAAGGTTATTGGTTAATTTTGGGTAACTTTGGTTAATTGTCCTTAGGTTACACTCTATCCTGTAGATAATATCCATCATGGCGTTCAGTTTAGTTGAGGCTATTGTAAGTTACTTGCGAAATTAGCCTTGCGATCATCCTTCCATTAAATATGTATGCGCAGACCACACCGGGGTATCTTGTATGGCTTTTGAAAGCACAATCAGTACCGGATAATTTGAAACATCCCGGTATACACAGGGGCTTTGATTAAAGACTGCGTAAAGGTTGCAAAGCCGTTTCCATTTTGGCCGCCTCTTTTCTTTCTTGCTACAAGCTTAGAAAACAAGATACTGTCAATGCTGGCCGCGTGGCGAGGTGAGTGTCAGACTCCTGATGCATACTGCCGGATAACAGAAAAAAAACTTATCCAGCACTCATGCTAGGGGGAACGAACACAATGCACCAGTGTCTCACAGAGACAGTTATTCTTGGGCGCATTAACTGAACAACTACAACCGCGGCGACATTATCTGATGCTCTACAATTTGAAAGGGTCATTGTCAAACGGTATAGCAATGTTACAACACAGGAAACGGGTCTCACACTGATATCTGCAAGGTGCCTCAGTGCGTTTTTTTTTTCCTGGACTCAAGCGCTACGCGACCGCAGAAAACACTCGTATCACTCGAGGTGTCTTGTCTAGGGCTCAATCAGACTGCTAGGTTAAGGTGTAGACTAGAATCGATTCCAAAACTATTCTCTTTCGTCACCGGTTGCTGCTCCACCGCGCCCTCGTTGCCTCAAAGGTCATCTAATCGTGATGTGAGCGGTATTGGGATAAAATCAAGTGAAAAACATTTGTTATATTACGCCAGCATTAATCTCCAAGCTGCCTCGTTGACCTCCTGCGTTACTTGCAGTCAGCTGTCCTCGTAACCCGCGATCCTGGAAGCCGTCGCCATGAATTACTATGTGCATCTGCTCCTCCGCAAAGCATCGTCATCATTAGCCTGACTACGCCCACTGCAGGGCAAATGCCTCTCCCATGTCTTTCCGGTTAACCCTGTCCTTCGCCAGCTGCGGCCACTGTATTCCCGCAAACTTAGTATTAATTTCATCCGCCAACCTGACTTTCTGCCGTCCCCTGCTACGTTTGCCTTCTCTTGGAATCCACTCCGGTTATCTTGCCTTTGCATTACATACTCTGCCCAAGTCCGCAAAAGCATGCGTGTGCATTGTTTCCAGGCGCCTCCAAAAGTATATACGTATTTTAAACATGTGCTCCTCTTTGCCCTGCGACCTGTCCTCACCATTTTTTCTCGTCTTCTAGTCACGTGCCAACCTTTCGGGCTCAGCATCGCACAGAAGCTATCGGCAGGGCTGGGCTGGCAGTCTTGGCCATCATTAAAACCATCTTTCACTCTGCCATCGTACAGGACAAAGGAGCGAAGCGCAGAAACCTCCGTTTCTGCGACCCTGCGACCTCCTGCCAGCACCTCAGCGAAGCCTCGGCGCCAGGTGCCACAGCCGAGCAATACACAAGTCGTCTGCTGTCTCCACGGAGACGTGAACGGGCTAAAAAGAACCCCGCTATGCGGTCGGTCGGGCAGTGGTCAACAATGAATCTCCGCGGGAAGGATTCGGAAAAGGATGGCTTGACCATCAGGAAGAAGCGCAAAAAAAAAAATGGAAAGAAAATAGAAGATAGTAGTTGACGGCCTCGGCATTTTAGACCCGCTGACCCAAAGAACAGGGAGAAAGAGCCGCACGGGGAGGTTAAAAAAAGAGGAAAGTTTAAAAAGAAGGGGTGGCGGGAGAGTGCCCCCGTGACAGCTCGTTGGTCAAGAAAGTGAAAGCGGCCGGTCAAGAAAAAACGACCGCCCCTGGACGGGAGGCTCCAAAGAATGGAATGGACGGAGGAAGCCGCTCCCACGCTAGAAGCCTTTCGCTTTCGCAAAAGGGAAAGTTCACGGTGTCGTCCGCTGCTCTCCAATGGCTTTAGTTTTTGTTTCTTTCTTTTTTAGCGCTGACCGTTTTGACCAGTGTCCACTGCGATCACGGATCACTTCTTGTTTCTTTCAAAAAACACTTTTCTTTCCTTTACTTTTATTTTCTTTTTGCATTCCGGTATCCTTTCTTTGGCACTAGCGAGTGTGGGAACAGAAGGGGAGAGAGTGAGCGGTGAAAAACAAGTATTGTGCTTGGCTATACCGGATGTCTTGCAACACAACTGGCACGGCAACATGTTAGGAGGTTTCGCCAGTACAACCAAAGCTCTGGATGGACATGGTATCTGTGATGGGCTGCGCATCTGGCTCTTAACGACCTTCTGATGGAAAATGGCCCAAATGGCAAAACGCACTTGCCTGATGCGGCGCTTAAATTCTATCACTCCCAAGATGGCGCAGTCATGTTTACACCCGATTATTTTCTCAATCCAGCAACTGCTTATGCTCGAATCTTCACATTTTTGTCCTTCATTCTGCTACAGGAAATTGACTGGCGAACCAAACGCATGCGCCTACTGCCGACAAATTAGTATTAAGCATCGCTAGCATAGGAAAGTGTTTTGTGAAGTCCTGCTGAAAGTTGAACAAGTTAGCAGCTGGCATCTATCTGGCTAGAAAACAGAGCGAGAGACTGCACAAAAGAAATGCACACCACAACCACGCTGATCACTGAAAAAGATTTACGTTTGTTTGTTTATTTTTTCCAACACTAAGAAAGCTACAGCTCCGGAGCCGAGAGTGTCGTGTGCGAGACCCCGCACTGATGGACGAAAATTTCTCCGGCCTCCGCAAGCTTGGCCCACGCGACTCACGATGAGCAGCCACGCCTCGCCATTCCACCAACGCGACCTTTTGTAAATATGTTCCATCCATTCTGCGTTGTAAATAATGTGTAAAGACTTGAAGAATGGCTACTCCGCCCTTCTTCAAGAGAAATGTGCATGTGCAGGACATGTATGTACAAACTAAAAACGGATGCCAGGGGTCGGAAGGCGTAGTCAACGCTGGTGCCGAGAGATTCATGGAGCGTCAGGTTCAGAAAATTTGCTGGAATAACGCTCCCACGGAAGGCGCAAAGCAGCAATAACTGGATACCATTGGAACAGGCATTTGTTTCCTGTGGATTTAACTGTCCTTATGAGAACATGAAAAAGAAGATGGTTATGATGCCAGTGTTCTAAAGCATGCCTGCTGACTTGAGAAGTGCGCTGAATGCAAATAACTCTTGAGGGAGTATAGCCAACTGCTGTAACCA
Organism: Amblyomma mixtum; assembly: GCF_055824585.1. Lineage (NCBI taxonomy): Eukaryota > Metazoa > Arthropoda > Arachnida > Ixodida > Ixodidae > Amblyomma > Amblyomma mixtum. The sequence goes on from NC_143019.1 coordinate 14,377,779, forward strand.
AATCCTCCAGTCAGATCCTTCAGGTAACTCGCTGACTGTTCCTACTGTGCCATGATAAGATTAAACTAATCGTCTGACATACTCCATTCTTTGCTTTTCCTCCCAGTCTTCAACGAGGCCTCTGTTTTATAACACCTTTCAGGATTTTGATCCTCCAGACTTAATAAACACATATATCTTCCCAAGCAGCAGAGGTAATTGGCCCAATATGGGGAACGTATTGGCAAAGACCCGTCCAACAAAGAACCAGAGTGAAAGCAGCTATTTGCAATATTGGGCCAATTATCTGTGCCGCTTGGGTTAATTGAAATTGGCGACAGAAGTCTCCCGTCCGCAGTGCCCATTATATACCGATATTGCGGCATCTCCAGCTGAAGGATCGCATTGCGGTGTTTTTTTTTTGTTTACTCATTTTTCTGCTCCGACTACAGCCGAGTGTCCAACGGGTGCCGCTCCGAAAGGTTGTGCGCACAAAAGCGCCATTGGTCCGGGCGCTCCCTCCTTGACCAGCTGCTGACGGCAAGAAAGTCTAGCAGAGCGAAAAGCGGTCCACACTGCCGCCTTTTTTGTCGGGCAGCAGAGTTTTTCGGCGTGCGCCCTTCTTCAACCAGAACCGGGTTAGCGATACTCGCGGAATCACGCGTGAGTAGTTCCAGGTGACCCTCCGAGAACGGAGGGAAAAGGTGTGTCTACCTCTTGCGCCTGTCGTGTGAGAACCGCTCGAATGTGCGCATCCCACGTAACATTTCTTTTGTAAACACTGTGCTGGACCCAGCCTGGCGGTATATGGCCGTACCCAGGCTGCTCTTTGGGTAGTTTGCGTTACGTAACGTTTGGATTAGCTCTTTGAAAGCCGCCTTTGCTAAAGCTGCTTGCTTCCTTCATCCCTCTCAGGGTTTGTGCTAGTATAGGTTTTGTCTAATGCCCCGCCTTATATTGGCAGCAGTATTTGTAGTTATTTTCTTGTTTGTTTCTCGTTAACTCTAGAGGTTGTTTCTACTAATATGTGTTTACTACGATCAGACTGACAACACAGAATGTAAACCAGCAGGCTTGTCTGAAGACTGACAAAGTCTTCCTTTCAATTTCCTTTCCGAACTGCAGGACGCAAACTTAGGAATGAGAATTATCGATAATAAATAACCATAAAACCTGAGTACAACGCTCTACCCCTGAAAATCGAATGTCACCCGGTCAGTGCTACAGATAACTCTGCTGACTGCATTATTAAGGCGAAAGCCTTTAATGGCTCATATATCGTCCGTTAACAAAGCGTGTCACACGCGTTTAGCCCGGGAACTACAAAAGATAAAAGAAAGCCAATGGTTGCTTCATATAGAGGAGAAAAAATGAACCTAGAAACCAAGTTCGGTGACTGTAGGTTAATTATTTAATTTATTATAGGCAAAAATCTCGAAATTGCTTCGATATAACGCAGACGTTGATATATATAGCCATGGGAACGGCGTGACGGCACATGCACCGGAAGTCGTCACGGCTTAGCGAACATTGTCGCAGAATGGTCGGAAAAACGCTGGATTTGTGTAAATTAGATAGAAAAATGTGTAATTAAGCGTAATTAACACTTGAGATCCCCGAAAGATGTATAATTTGGGTATCGATATAGCCACGGGAACAGTGTGACGTTACATCCACCGAAAGTCGTCACGGAAAAGTGTCCTCGGCTTTCGCCTCTCAACACTTTAGTTGCCAAAGTGTCCTCGCAATTTTCACTTTCACCACATGCTATTTATAGCACAGCCGAAAAAAAAGCAGCTACGGCTCCCGAATTTGAGCGCGTTTGCCTTCCAAACTTCTTTCTGGGGCGTCATTCCCGGTCACCTACGCTTCGGTCCGGTGTCCACAGGGAGCTTACGTGTTTCCACCTTTCCCTTCCCCACACTTCACCAGTCCTGTATTTCTTTATCCTTGTTTTGCTTTCTCGCGTGTCCGCCCAGAGACGAAGGCAGATGGAGGCGAGCTGATGGTGAAGTACACACTCCGTCCGGTTCCCCGGGCGTACGTGTTGAGGGAACGGGGTTGGACTGACGCACCACTGCTTGACCCCGTATAGCGCCCCCTTTCGGACGGGGTCACCCCGCGACTTCGCACGCGTCCACCCGATGGGCCTTGTCGCGCGACAGATGCCCCGCTTCCATCGTCCCAAGGTCACCCTGGGAGAGAGAGGGGGAAAGGGGGCTCGAACAGAGGCTCTCGCCTCTTGGAAGCTCGAGAATGAGCTGCAAACAGGGCATTACGTAGGCTTCAACCAAAGGACACGACAGGGTGTCAACAGAGCTCTTACGCAGACGACCTCCTCAACAGCACGGCTGACGAGCTCAACAAGAAAAACATGGTAACAAAAGCAGCCACAATTGAGAAGCATGTTCACCCTAAAGTCCCCTTGGCACACCCCACACGTAGGTTATAAACATGGTGCTTCGCTGTGCGATTGTTTTGAAAAGTGCTTTGTCTACTCTTCTCAGGGGTAGCTAAGAAATTTCAAAACCAATTATTTCTTTTTCATTTCGGCGCACACATTATGGTCCCCGTTTTCACTTTTACACCACTCTTCTGCGATAATAGGATCGGATAACCCCGTCGACTTCTTCAAAAGTTTCGACGTGTACACAGTGGGTGTTGGGATTCAATTTTTGTGCACTCCACTCAAACAATATTTATTCGTCAGCGAAAAGCATTGTTAGTCAGCTCTCCCCCCTTCCCCCCTCCCCCTAAACACACACACACGCGCGCGGTACAAGAAAATTGTATTGGACTCCACCCCAAAAAACATTCTGGATACGTGCCTAGCGCAGTCAGATGTTTTTCAAGACGATCTACAAATTCTGTATTGGTATTTTGTTCCTCAAGCCAATAATTAAACAGCCAGCTAAATATTCTTTACTAATTAATTAACTTTGAAGAAAGAAAAATATTAGACTAGGCCATGCGACTCTGAACGATGCTCAGTTGGTTTCACTGGGTTTGAGACACACCACCCTTTTAAAAGCTTAGTTACATTTAGCTGGGACACTTTATATGAAGGATGCCAGGCGTCATCGGAATTAAGGAACGCTTAATTGAATGCAATACGAGCTCCTCGTTTCCCTGTTCGTGTGTGCTGTAAAGCACGGTATACGAAGAGGTATACATAGTGTTCATTAACAAACATTTCACTCATGCGCCAAGATAGCTTTTTGCGTGTCCTGAAGCCTTTTGTCGCAAATAGCACTACAGATCACTGCACTTGTGCTATCACTATTGTCCTAGTTTTGCAAATTTTGTAAAATTTCAAAATGTTACTGAATTGATTCGTTTATTTTTACATGCGAACAGCAGGCCTTTGTCAGGTATTGCACAAACGCATTTAGCCTGATCTCTATCGGTTTGTAGTCAGTGTATTGGGAAAACGAAATAAGAAAAAAAATAAAAAAATTACGGAACGATCAGACACCTGATGCACAATTCTGCGAAAGCAGTTGGATTTTCCCTGACGAAAACTTAGGCACACACAAACAAAAAAACGGGGTGTGACAGAGACAGGACGTACCCTGAGATGGCGATGGTGGTAACAACTTTAAAGAAAAAATAAATAATCTCGTCAAGGGTGGGCTGCTGCTTGTCCAAGAGTCCGTGAGCCTGGGCTTCACGGAGAGCTCTTTCCACTCGCCATATTTGGTCAGTTGGTTCGGTCAGATGGGTTTACTTCAGTGATATGAAAGAAATATTTGTCCTGCAGTTACGTAGTTAGCTTCATGATGTTTATGATGGGGAGAAACAGCGTGAACGCATTTTGACTGGCGTTACAAGTTGCAAGACAAGCTGCTAGCGGCATTGAAGTAACGTTTCGTCCACAGTCGTCCTTCAGAGGCGCGATACAGTCGAGCCCGGTCATACGCGTATCGAACTCAAACATTTTGAATTATCGGCTGTATCGAATAAGCAGATAATCATCTTGAAAATCCTGTGCAAAATAATAGAAAAGTCTAGTTGTACGTCGAACTCTAATCTCATCGGTCATTCGGCATTGATTGTAAAACATTTTATTCGCCGGAAATAGCTTGGTAAGAGGTCGCGTTAAGTGGTCGAGAGTACGCAGCCCTCGACGACTTTGTCAGCCCACTCCACACTCTTAGAAAAAAGGTAGTAGTACTTACTAACTTTGGGGTAGTAACTGATTGTCACATATGTTACTACCCTGTTAGTAACTGCAGTTAGTAACGGGGGGGTTAGTAACAGTTACTAACCCATTGAGTTAGTAACGGCTGCTACCCGCAGTTAGTAACGGGAAGCTAGTAGTATTTACTAAGAAAATGAATAGAAACTCGCATATGCTGCTAGGTTGGTGTGCTGGCATGGCTTGTCTCATTTGTACGTACTCGAAAAATAAAAAAGCTTCACAGTCAATGTGACTAATTCCGGAATCCAGACAGAGCTATTAGAACGTGCTGGCAGTAAATCACACACTTAGGTTTAAGCTTACCGCGCATTACATGTAGAAATTATGCGAGATGATGGCATCAGTGACCTTACCGCGCGCACACAAATATTCAGAAGGCAGGAAAAGCACAAATCAGGAAGAGTCACACACACGCACTGCGCGTGCACATGTAGGGAAATCTTTCTCAGTCTTATACTCCGTGAATCAGACTCTCATTTACGGGCTAGTGGCTCGTACCTGACCTGACCGCATGCCCCTGCAGAAATGTTTAATTACAAAACCAATTTATTGGCATGACAGTCTGAGCTAGTTACATTCTTTGACTATATTTTGACTTTATTTTGGGGTAAAAGGAACGGTTACTAACTAGGTAGTAACTGGCGACTACAGTTAGCAAAAAGGTAGCAAGTGCTACTTTTACTAACTATACCTCGAAGAGGGTAGTAAGCAGTCAGCAAAAAGTAGTAAAACGAAGTCAGAGTTAGTAACTGCTGCACTTACTACTAGGGGTGAGCGAATATTCGAAATTTTCGAATATATTTCGAATATTATATTTTTAGTATTCGTATTCGATTCGAAATCCAAGTAATCGTGTTGTTTCGAATATTCGACCTGACGCGAATATTCGTATCTAGCCGAATATTCATTGTGAGCACCGGCGTTCATTTCGGTACGCAAGCCCTTTCGACAGATACGTAACATGGTGGCGCCCAGAGCAATGCGCATGGAAGAAGGAAAATTCTTCCTTCCTTCAAGTGCCGTAGCAGACTGCGCTGGTGAGCTTTTTTGTGGCTATACCTGCGAAGCTGGTATAGTCAGAGCTGTGTACGAAGTACCTCGCAATACGTGTCAGGTCAGTGCGAAGTGAGAGGGCATTTTCTGTGGCTGGAGGAGTCGTTTCAGCTAGAAGGGAACTACTTCAGCCTGACCATGTGGAGCAGCTGGTTTTCTTTCACGACAAACTTTTATGTTCATCCCAGCAACGCGCTTTTGCGCTGATGGCAAGCTAGCCTTAATCAATGCTGTGTACCAGCCATCTTCTCTGATATTTCCACTCTTTTAAGAACAATGTTCGAGACTTTGGTACTTTTTGTGCAGCCACAGACACCTCTGGTGTTCATTTAATCATCGATAGTTGAGCTGTAATGTTCTTGGGTGCTGAAATAAATGTTTTGTAGTGGTTAAATGCGTCTGTCCTTGATTATTCGATACTCGATTCGATATTCGGAACCAAGTATTCGTATTCGATTCGTATTCGAAAAATTTGATATTCGCCCACCCCTACTTACTACCTTTTTACTACCCATTTACTAACATTTTACTAACTTTTTTTAAGAGTGGTGCTCCGCCAAAACTTGCGTTCTGCGGTTAGAGCTAATCAAACGGCGCGCTGCGCCTCTGCAAATGGAGCTTCTCTTGAGTGCGCCCGACCCCTTTTCGCTCGCGAAGATGGGTCAGCTGCTTGAGCTTGTGCGCTTGCTGGTAGCGCGAGCGCTTCAAAATCGCGCGGCCAGGTGAACGTGGGATATGCTTGGAGGTGGCCTCTTGTCCCTCGTAGTCATTTTCCATGCTGCATCGCTGTCCTGCCAACCCCTGAACAACTACAGTCTAGCGGCGTGCTTCAATAATGATAAAAGAATTTCCACATTTTATTCCCCCTCCCCCCCCCCCCTAAAAAAATAAATAAACAAGCGTTCTCAGCAAATTGTCTTCTGCGGCAAAGAACCAAAAATTGCCAGAAAAAGCCCGAATTATGGACCATTTCGCTGAAGAACTCTATACGTACCTCAATTCAAGCTAAAAAAAAAAAAAAAAAACAACCGATTCCGACTCCCCGAATTCTGGAAAAAAATAAAACCCCGAAGTGAAGAGACCTATACTCCTTTCCAGAAGTTGATAACAGCGCTATGAAGGCTATGAGCGTGAACAGCTGGAGAAAAGGAGACGATGAGGCTCGTTGTGACACCTATAAGTTAAACTTTCCGCTCTCCTTATTGGTTTGCAAGACGTGTAGCTCTTTTATAGCGCGGTGAGTGAGTGTTGAAATGTTGTTTGCGTTATCCAGGTGAATTAAAGGAGGAAGCAGTACGAGGTGAAGAAGAAAATATATAATCTTGACGCAACAACGACAATAAACGACAATACAACGGCAATATTTTGGCGATTGGAATGCATTTCGGCTAGAACGTCACCCATTTTCTCGGAAGTGTATGCGCAGTTTTTTTTACCCTTTACTCGAACGGAATGCTACCTGAATGAATGGCTTTATACCATGACACCAAGAACGCATCAGGCTTTGTTTTTGCTCCAGATATTATTCTTCTTTGTTCTATATATCCTGTCTAATAGCCTTGTTTTGTTGGTTTAGTGTGAAATACAAGTCCTGCTAGAGCCCATGATTCGCGGTGGCAAACAAGAGAAGAAAAAGGGATGAGATGCGGTGCATGGTTATGGTTATGCGGCCCAGTGGTTCGAGCGCCCGTCTCGGCTGCGGGAGGTGGTTGGTTCGAAACCCACCGCCGGACACCCACCGGTAAAAATGGGTACAAGCGTCCCCCGGCCTGGCTCTCGGCTTTCTTTAGGGGTGTACGTTTGGGAGAAGTCATGAAACAGGATGAAACGGATGAAACAGGAGGCGTTCCCCATTGAAAGCTTTTCCTAGTGCCTACAGGGACGCACGAGAGAAAAATACATTTCCATTACACAAATTTACGCACACTTATTATGAAAGAAGCACATGACATCAAGTTTTTTTTTTTTACCTGCTGTTAGCAGCTTTTCTTTTTAGCGCACGTTAACAAAGGCTCTACTAGCTTTTGATCAACATACCTTTCCATCGGCTTCTTTCTTTCGTCTGCCATGTTCCTGTACTGTTTATACCTTTCACATAAACCGCCACTATAGCCTGCGGAAAGGTTCCGACATCCAGAAAGTTCGGTGGCTCACTCAATATGACAAACACGCACTAATGCTTTCACTCGCTTTGTGCATGGCAGTATCGTTTCAAAATATTTTGCCTTTAAAGCCTGTCGCAGCAGTAAAACACGCATATTTAACCATCTGTGAGGCACATTCATCTCTCTTCGCGTGATAAAAACTAACTTAAAATAACAAAATCAGCGGCTGCTGTTCGATTTGGTTATACGCTACAATTAAAGGGAAACTGCATCGGTTTTAGAAATCAACGAGCTTAAGAGGGTCGAATGTGTGAAACTTACAGGTAAAGCATGCGAAGTCTTTTTGGGCTAGATCTTGAAGTAGTGAAGTAATCGCGGATTTAAATCCGGGTGCCCTTCAAGCTTCTCCGCAGCGCACAACGACAAGTGTGTGTGTGTGTGTGTGGGGGGGGGGGGGGGGCATGATGACGTCATCGAAGGTATTGGTGCAAAACATCTGTTTTGAAGGAAAAAAAACCAACGCCACCGAAGGCGAACCCTGCCGAGAGTTGTTTTGCTGCGTCTAACGCGTCAGGGTAGGGTGTGGCTGACGACAGCGGTAATTTGAAATCATGGCTTCCGTGACGTCACGCTGAGTTTTCCTGCACTCGTACGGTGCATTGAGGAGAAGCGCAAACTGCAATCGTCGATTACGTCACTGTTTTAAATGCTAGTGCAAAAACACATGGCATCCTTTACCTACAGCCTACATAGATTTGAATCCTGGAATATCGCGAAATTCTCGAAAAAGTGTGGCAGCTGCCCTTTAAGTAAAGATAAATTCTTTTTAAAGTAGAAGTGAAGACAGCCGGTGGCATAATTCAGATAGTATGGAGCACAAACACGACAGGAGGAGGTCGTGGGTTTGGTTGCCATTGGGGATAAATCTGCTCGTCAACTTTGCCAGATTATCTTCTACCTGAAATTATTATTCAATGACTTTCCTTCCCAGAGCAACAGTAACAGAAAAAGCAATGATACTGTGCAATCTCCCGAAATCTAACTCGCTTAATTTGAACATCGGGTTAATTCGAACTACACTTTGGTCCCACAAAATGGAGCTTAGATTCGAACTTCGCATAATTCTAATATATTTTAGGCCTCGTTTGAGTTAGAATCATCGAGATTTAACTGCAGTAACGTTTCTATAAGCTCTCGTTGACTTTAAAGGGCAACCGCAGCACTTTTTTGAGAATTTCGCGATATTCAAGGATTCAAATCTACATAGGCTGTAAGTAAAGCATGCCAAGTGTTTTTGCACTAGCATTTAAAATAATGACGTAATTGGTGATTTAATTTTGCGCTTCTCCTCAGTGCACCTAAGGAGTGCAGAGAAACTCAGCGTGCCGTGACGGAAGGTATGATATGTCGTCAGACACACCCCGCTCTGACTCGTTAGACGCTGCCAAACAGCGCTCGGCAAGGTTTGCCTTCTGTGGCGTTGTTTTTTTTTCCTTCAAAGCAGGCGATTGTGCGTTGGAAATGTACCGATACCTTCGATGACGTCATCATGCACACCCAACTTGGCGTTGTGCGCTGCGGAGAAGCTTGATGGGCGTCCGGATTTTAATCGGCGATTACTTCACTATATCAAGTGCTAGCCCAAAAATACTTCTCATGCTTTACCTGCAAGTTTCACACTTTCAACTCTCTTGAGCTCGCTGATTTCTAAAACCTGTGCAGTTTCCCTTTAAGGGTCGTTAACCTTTTTCGTATGTGTATCCATAGTAAGCCATATCCCTCCAAAACTCGTCTGCTCATACCATACATCAAAGAATTCGTTTTCATTCCTTGCCGTATAGTCTCAGCACTTTCCTAATTTCGCTATTGGCGCCATGTTGACGCACGATTGTGGGGCACCATCATCGGGGACCCGTTCGCAACCCTGGTCAGTTGTTTCGTTTAGCGCCTCCCGTCTCCCACTTTGAAAGGAGGAACAATGCAACAACGAAAATACAGGGCCCAGAAGCAGACCCTGGCGGTGCAGTTCCCCGCCAGAGTTCCGCTCACAAAGGAACTTGGCGCTAGCGGGAAACGGCGACTGGACATCGGCGGCGTTCCCAGAAAGCACGACCCATCTGCTCGAACTACAGCGCGAACGCTTCGGACCCAAAGGGTTACAGCTCCGGGGAGCGGTCAAGCTGTGTGGACGTTCCCGGCCCATCAGAATTGTCGCGTTGTGAGTGCGGAGAGTTGAAAGGGTTACCACGTCCGGTCCGGCGCCAATTTTCGAGTGTCCATTGTGAAGAGAGGAGGGTCCAAAGAGAACGACCATTTGGGGAAACCCCTGCGAGTGTGCGTTAATCTGCTCGCCACCCTGTAAGCGAGCACTGAAGCGAGAATGGATGAGTACGGCTGCTGGTGGGTACAAGTCAACAACCCTCGGCGTCCAGTGTTCCAGCTTTATGCTGTGCGTTTGTGTTCTCTTTTTGTTGTTGTTCAGCGGGTTATTCAGAGAGGAGCAGCAGTGGATTTCGAACCACGCTGGTGTTGTTCACTGACCGAAAATATAATGCAGTAAAACAGGCTTCACAAGAGCCTATAGCCCCAGATGCGAGTGTAGTTATGAACGTTACAATGAATGAAGAAATTGAAGTGATAATAGAGAGCAGAAACGTGAAAAAGAAATCTAATCTAAACTGCCTCACAAACATGCGCAATGTTGCGCAATGCGCCTCACAAACATGCGCAAGTTATAATGCGTAATTGTATAGTGCAACGGCTTTGAAAGTAATTTGTTGTCAAGGCACGAAAGGGAGCGTCAAGATTTTTTGCAGCGTAAATAAGAGCGCGATCTAATACGTTGTCCACATGTCGAGTGGTCGTGTCAGACAATCGCCATTCGCCTTTTGGGAGACGCATCACCTGTAGTCCTGCTGCGTACTAATGGAAGGTATAGCCCACCGTCTCGGCGCAAAGTTATTTCGAGACGATACCTCAGCGGTCAGGACACTGACACCTGCTGGCTTGCCAAGACACATGAAAAACGCTCATATGTGCCGACTGATATGCAGTGTTCAACTTTTGGGAGTGTTTGAACGACGGTGGGTGAATTAGGCACTGGTGTTGCGATATCCCAGTGAATTAGTTAGACGCGAGCGAGTGGGGGCCCATACGCTCGAAAGTCAAGTTTGAATCTAGGAAATTGACATTTACGTGCCAAAGCACTGTGAAGCATGCACTCCACGGAAAGAAGGTATCTGGTTTACTTTAGAATACTTAGACAGTAAACAAGAGTTTCGTGCATACTAGCGGACTGCCATCGTCACTGGGGCAACTTATTCATTTTTCATTTAATTTATTCATTTTTAGGCAATACAAATGCTGTCAAAGAGGCAAAACAAAAGGAGAATTTTGGCCTCCTGAATAGGTCATGGCCTTGTCGGGTGCAGCAGATGTAGTAGCATGTTACACCTTATACATACATCCTAATCGTGAAAAGAGCAGATGCTTTATAGAATTCTATCTTGAGAAAAGACAATTTGCGCGAGAAAAAAAACAACAACATCGTCCAGAAACACACACTAGAAGTACAAAAGTGCTTGCAACATTTGTTCACAAGACATAAAGTGTAGGGTTCAGTACACACGCACAGACTGTGAGACATAAATGTCAGTTCGCTTAGTGGCGGCAAGGAAAAAGATAAGAATAAGAGAGCAGTAAAACAAACAAGTGCATCAACGCTACTGTTCATGGCATGACAGGACGTATGCTCTTCGCATAAACTTGTATGTATACTGATGTGACATTTCTTTCTTTTTTTTGCAGTTTTGATTACCTCTGGATCGGAACTACAAAACGCCATAATTAATGTAGCATTTGAGTTCGGTAACTTGTTCTCAACCATTCGGCCGGTAAGAATGTGTGGCGCAACGAATAACCAGCATCTCTTTCCAGGTATCGATTGGAAAACGCCACAAAATCCATTGTCGTCTCTTTATATACAGGACGTTTCAACTAAGACTTTACTCAATGTTTAATAAATAGGCTTTCAGAGTTAAAAGAGCGCTTTTTTATTGGCATATCAATATCATTGATGTAATACATCAGAACACCGCCACGATGTGCTAACTACCAAGATGGTTAACCAATATTGATTAGGCAACATTTTAATTATTGTTAGGCTCCTTGATTACTGAGAGGCATGTAGCCCAGGGTAAGTAATATCCACATTAGGTTTTAGAATTTCCAAAACACGGTTACACTCGGCGCTGTGGCCCAACAAATTTGGCTATTTCGACGAGTAAGATGCACTGGAGAGGTTGCTTTGCCCGCAAGCTTCTCGAAAGCGCATTCATTTTGGCAGTAAGTAGCGAAAATTTGTTGGACCATGGCGCCGATGGTAACCGTGTTTTGGAAATTCTAAAACTGATATGGATATTACGGTGGGCTACATGCCTCTCAGTAATTAAGGACCCTAACAGTAATAGTCAAAAAGTTAACTATTCACTATTAGTTCCTGCTAGTTAGCACGTCTTAGGTATATTCTGACGTACTACACGGCTGACAATGCTGTGTCGGAAAAGGTGTTCTTCTAACTCAAAAACCCTATTTTAAAAATTGTGCAAAAAAATAGGAGAAACACCCTCTATATATAAAATCAATTTCAGATGATAAGAATCCATAAAAGACGATAGGTTGTGATGAGTCGTAAGTTCAGGAGAACTGACTTGTCCGTTTGCAGGCTGAAACAAACTTGTATCTTTCCTAATAAGCACGCATAAATCTTTCGCTATCAGTTTTGGCGGAAGTTCTCCATGCCAACAGGCAGTAGTTTATACGAGATTGAACAAGAGAAAAATGAAATCACTTCTTGAGCAAAACAGTCAACAGTTTATGAGGTCTGTACAACATTCCAACTGATTTGACAACTTTGATGCGAAGATTATTCGAATGATGACATTATCTATGTTTCTTACCAAAGGTGACTCCAGCAAAATGAATGATTATCAACCTGTCCAATACCTGAAGTTCAGTACGACAGTCTTACAAGATGTGATAAAGGCTTATTTTTTGCACAAAACAAAATCAAGTTCAGCTTTCATGGATAAAAATTTTGAATATTGGAGTATTGTAAGGCATGGTTATGGAAATATTGAAGGTAATCGTCCATTCTTGTGATATGTAGCGAAATAAATTTATTTCAAAGTGTTTCCAACGATCGCATCGCACAGTTAAAGGGGCACCGCGATGATTTCCTCAGTACTAGTTAATATCATTAAATAGAATCGCCATGCTTTCCAGAGACCAGAGCAAAAAGAATTATTGAAATCGGAGCACGCAAACGAAAGTTATTCCACCCTGAAAATTCAAAATGAAAAGCTCAGGCGAAAACGCATTTCACTCGCTCATTTCACTCACCCAGTACCGAGATTGGGCGCTACCAATCAGAACCGCGCCTAGCGCACACGCAGCGGAAGCGTGCATGCAGTTGTTGCTTTGTCGGGGCTATAGACAGCCGCGCGTTTTGACGGCGTCTTCCCCCGGTGTACGCGGCGCCGTAGACAGGGCAGGGGTGACTAATAACAAAGGAAGCTCCCCGAATTTAGTCGGACTGGGAGGCTGTCGGCAGTAGCCCCACTCCTCCCCAAACTCGACTCCCGTCTCCTGTCCGGCCTTTCTCTTCACAATTTTGGGCAAGGTGTGTCGACTGGCTTTTTTTTCGCTGCCGTCTTGGTATGGTCACGGCCGGTCTCGACGCGCGCGCTTTCTGGTTTGAGCCAACGTTTTTTCAACAGCGCTGACCGCCACGAAGGTTTGAAGCGGAATGGAAAGTGTCGCCCCTAGCTGTATTCTTGTTAGTTTTCGTTCGCTTTCCCTGCTTCTTTCCAGCTTTTGTGGCATCCGAAAAGCTTTCAACACTCAGAGACATAATATTTTGGATCCATTTCGCAAGTATAAAGGAACAATATGCATACTGGACGCACAACCAATGAGAAAGGCAGCGCCCTATCTGGATGCCACCTCATTTCCGCTGCCGCAAATGGCCGCCGCGTTGCGACACCATCGGCTCGAAACAAGCATTTCTAGCGAAGATTAAAATATCAAATATTATGAGTTCGGTGATCTCATTGCGCGTTCAAGACTCACAATGTCCCTTACTCTGTATACAAAGAATAAAGACCCCATGCTTTATCTACGTCGCAGGGCACCTTTAAGACTGCCATAGAAAACCAATAGGGAACGCTTTTCACAATAGCAAATACGTTAATAGAAAAAAAAACATACAAGACTGCAGTAGGGGAATCTGCGGATACATTGATTGTTATAGTGAAATCTTACGTTGTATGAAATAATTGGTTTCATAAACGGTTTCCTGTTAAATTGCTGAGTATCATCGGCATATAGCATTATATCATTAGTTAAAGAAACGTTAACTATATCCTTAATATAAATAATAAAAACTAAAGGTCGATAGAATGAATCACTGCCGAACTCCATATTTCATAACATTTATTGTGGATTGTGCACCGTGTACTTCTGTCTCGACTGAAGATAGCTACGCATTATTTAATGTGCAATACAGCTTATTCAATTTAATTCAGGTTTGCTTAATAAAATATCGTGTTTCATATAATCATATGCTTTTCAAATGTCTAAAAAATTCCTACAGTAAAAAACTTTCTCTTCATGTTGTTAAATGCGCCATTTTTAACCCACATGCTGTAATGCGAATCCCGTTGACTTGCCTTTTCTGGAATCCGTATTGACAGTTCGTTATTACGTGCGGTGTCGAAAGAGAACTTTATCAAACGGATGTATGTAACACGCTCTGCGATTTTTGGAAAAAATGACGGAAGAACCGAAATAGGCCTATATGAGGAGGAGGAGGAGGTAGAAGAGGAAAGGCAGGGAGGTTACCAATCCCCCGGCGTGGGTATGTGCCATTCAGCCTGAGGACATCATCATCATCATCAACCGAAAGAAAAAATTCAGGGGGCACTTTGACTGTCTAAAGTGGGTAGAGGCGGAAGCGTTTTCCGCACCACCTTCGCTGTTTCTGGGGCACTGGTGGCGTCACATGTAATTGAGTACTAATTACTAAGTGATGACAAATCACTAATTAATGGTTAATTACTGATTAATGCCTGAATACTAATTAACTGCTAATTAATGCCGCTTAAGCTTCGCCTTTAGGAGTGGAACGCGACAGCGCGTTGTAGCGCTGCCAGGGAGACCACGGAACGCCACCACCCGTTCGGCGCGATGCCTTGCCCTTTGAACGCAACGCTTTTTGAGGAAAGGAAATGGCGCAGTAATTCTCTGTCATCTCGGTGGACACCTGAACCGCACCATAGAGGAAGGGAGGAAGTGGGAGTGAAAGAAGATAGATAAAGAGGAGCCGTAATGAAGAAAATGAAAATTGTATTTGAGGAAAGGAAATTACGCAGTAACTGTCTCACAAAATTCAGGGGGGCACTTTTTTGACCTAAAGTGTGGTCACTGATGTGTGGTTAAGATGTTAAGCTTCGCCCCTAAGAGTGGAACGCGACAGCGTCTAGCAACGCTGCCAAGGAGTCCATAGAACGCCATCGCCCATTCGGTTCTACGCCTCGCCGTCGGTAAATTGGTTTTTGAGGAAAGGAAATGTATCTGTCTCTCATTTGTCGGTGGACACCTAAACCTCGCCGGAAGGGAATGGAGGAGGATGAGAGTGAGTAAAGACACCGTATTCACTAGACGCGCCTTTGTTCATTCCAAACCATCGAGATGGCATGGCGGAGTGGATAGCATGCTCGTCTATCACGCCGAAGACCGGGGTTCGATTCCTGAGCTTGACCAATTTCTTAATCGGTTTTATTTATTTATATGGCCTGACTCGTAAAGCTAATTAGGCTAATTGAGTAATTAAGCAATTAACTAAGGTCAGTCCCACTTACTTGGAGCATCACTATACGATCCCTTCAATTGGTTGCATGGTTACTAGCCAAAGTACAATTGGCCCCGTTTGAAATTCGCGCACTGTGACGTCACGACCCTTTCCACCAATTGAAAAGCGTGACATTTTCTGTCGACAACTGCTGCTTACAACGATGTGCCATTAAAGGCTTCCGCCTTAATAATCGGTTTGCTACCCTACAAAACAGGCCTATAATTGCTTAGATCAATGTATTGTCCCGAAGCCGTTTGTTCCATACATGCCAGTGTTAAGTGCGTAACGGACAAGCCGAGTTTTTAAACACATGATTGCATGCAGCGTTAGTTGTACCGTATAAAACGCCCACCTCCTCTGAATCACGTGACTGCTGATTAGACCCCACGTGACCACATATTATCAAAAGCGTCCGCACCCCAGCCTGCATATATCCTCAAGGCCTTGATCCCCCTGAGCCCCATTTTCCTTGGTTAGCAGGTTTAGCGCAGAAGTTTTCGATTACGACAGATTACTTTTCCTGGGGTAAACTCTCTCTCGCTACCACTGGTAAAAAAAAAAGAACCGAACCTCCTGTTTGCGAACGTCCTTGTAGCCGCGACGGCAGCGAAGGAAAATCTCTTCGTGGGTCTGATGAATTCTTTCCAACTGCGATGCTGGGTCAACACTTTCGCAATTACAACAATGAGCTGACGGGCTAGTTTAGGTTCCAATATGGCAACACAGCGCTAAGAACAATTAAGACATAGAGAAGAAAGCACAGACAAACGCTGACTACCAACTGAAACTTTATTTTCAGAGGAGTAGCAAATATGTCAATAAGGAGTTGGCACTGTCTAGAGATTACTGCACGATCAGCCTATTTCAGCGGAGTCACATCACTAATAAAACATCGGAAACTTTAACGGCAGCTCGGGAGGTTTTTTTATAGGTTGCCATATTCTATTAAAAACATATACTGCTTTTTTTTTGTTAAGTTCGCGATTCCATGGCTTCAGTTCAGTCTCTACGAGGAACACTGCATATTCGAAATCACATACCACCCCCTCCCCGCAAGTGCTTAACCGCTCTGCGTTTCACTAACAAAACTTTGAGGCTTATATCGCATCGTGTAAAACGTTTTCTGAATAGCTCACCGTTATCAGTCGCTATGCTTAAACCATTCATTACGCGTAAAAAATCTTTTTTGTTGTGATGTCTGCGGCGAGATCACACCGCCACACGATGCATCATCCCCGGACTGACTGAGTTTCGGCTTCGGTTTGCTGCTTTCGCGTTTTTTAAATGGTTCCATTCGATATTTTTGGAAAACCCTGATTATTGTGATATGCCCATCAGTTCGAAGTGCTTGAAAAACCCCGGAGTGGCCTCTTAAAAGGCGTGGAGCCTTAAAGGGGCTGCGAAACACTGCCTGGAAGAATACCGGCTATACTTCAGGTGGGTTCTTTATGTCACACAGATGCTGACTTAAAAAGAATTACAGGAATCGATACACAGGAACGGGAGTTATTCAGTGAAGAAATTTCAAAATACAAGCAAACAAAACACTGCCCTCAACTCGATTTTGGCGGGGCTTCCCACTCCTATTTCGTTCTCCCAATGACGGCACCTGGCGCAACCAATCAAAACAGCCAGCCAGAGCACGTCGCGGAAGTTTGTACTCCATGGTTGCCTGCTCTCTGTAACTCGTTCTTGCTGAGACTGGCAGCGTTGTTTCCATGCCAGAGCGCCCCTGGTGGTGTATTTTTATTTTACTTGCTTTACAGGGCTTTTATCTAAGACAATCAAGTTGTTTTTGTTGATCTAATATAAAACGCAGACAGGTGACAAAATGTGTCTCTATTTATTCACACAATTTGCAGTATATTTACTGTTTATCCGGTCATCAAGCTCGCGCCAGGTGATGTCATATCCGCTGCTAAAAACCCGCCACTGTGTGGCGACACCATCAGAGCTATGAAGTTGTTTTTGGGAGGACATTAAAATATTAAAAAACGGAATGTACGCGGTATTACCGACGCTAATAGCACCATTATAACTCACTGTATGCAATCAACAGGCAAAACAGTTAACTAAGATTGTGTTTCTGGGCCCCTTTAAAATTACAGAGGTGAAAATGCCCTTCTTGGGACCAAGCAACGGTAAAAATGGAGAGCAAAAAGTGTTAAGGAAAACAAAAACAAACAGAAGCACGGCCAGGAGGGGTAGGCCTGATTGATTGATTGATTGATTGATTGATTGATTGATTGATTGATTGATTGATTGATTGATTGATTGGTTGATTGATTGATTGAGCTTCCATTGTCGAGAATGGTCGCTGACTGCAGGGCTAAAATCAGAGGCATCATAAAGGACCAACAAAACGCTAATAATTAAAGCATTTGTTGCGAAGAGGCAAGTCCGGCTTCTCAAGGATAAGGTTACGTGACCAAAATCAAAACATCAACAGTGCGGCGAGACATAAGGCAAGCTACCGGACGCACTGTGCATGCTCAGACGCGTCCAGGAATCCTAGCTATTTTCCTGCTTGTCCTCCGAAATAAAATTTCACTTGGTAGTCAGCGCATGTCTGATTTCCTCCTTACGGCGTTGTTTCTAAAGAGTCAAAATGATGTGAAATATGACGCAAAGGAATTACCTATATGTGCTTAGGGAGGATGTGGGGGAAGGTGGGACGAGAAAGGGGGTAGAACCCGTTCGTAGTCCCACATCAACAACAGCACAAAGAAATACCCCTCCCTCGAACAAAAAAAAAAATTCCCGCGTTCTCACACTCGCAAGCTCCCGCAGCCCCATCTGTCGCATTCTCGCACGTCGGGGGCGACGTAGTGATTGTCTACCAAACCAGGTGGCCCTAGTAGGTTAGCTTTGCATAGCCTCGAGTAGAGGCGCGCCCTTTTTGAGACCGGCCGTGCGGTGCCTTTGCTAGGAACACTAGCTCTAGCTAAAGCTCCTCGATGCCCTAGCTGGGGTTCGCCTACATAGCTAGCGATGCCCTACTTACCACAGCGCAGGTAGCAGAGTTAAGCGAAGATACTCAATTATGAATTCTAAGCTCTGAGGGAAAGCCGCTCCTTGTGTGACAAGAGCCTTCATTACGGCATCATCGGTGGTGTTTGGTATACTTGCTTTTTCTTAGGGCGCAAGCTACAATGGGTCAGAAGCAACAGATTTTCCTTGTACTGTTAGCAGCCACTGATACCGCCATAGACTGCCCGCTAAACGTGGCAAAACCCCGGCAGTTCTGGTTCGCTTTTCCTCACGTGTAATGAAGGACCAATGGATGGCAAAGAAGCAAAGTATGCGGGAAGCTGAATCCACAGTGTACTTTCTTGACAATTTAACAGCGCAGAACAAAAAGCTCATGTGGATGATGAGGACAAGGGCCACAGAAAAGCAGTACGAATATGCTTGGCACAGTAATGGAAAGCTTTTTGTGCGCAAGTGCCAGGGTGAAACGGCAATACGGATCGCGTGTGTTGCTGACCTGGAAAATATCATCTGAGCAGGCACCGCCTCTACTTCGCCTTACTGATCAGTTTTTTTCATTATTTTTCTTTTATGGCATCACAAACAAAGCCTCTTTACTACAATGCTTTATCTTTTAACTCTGCGGTGCGCAGTTGTCTTGTTCACGAAAATGACAGGATGTCAGTCTTTCATGTGAATATTAGAAGTCTAAAAAATAAGCACTTTGAAATGCAATCAGCTTTGGATTCCCTGAATCACAGATTCGATATACTAGCGTACACCGAAACATGGTTCACAAATCAAAATGATGTTATCTTCTTTCGTGGCTACAAGTTTGAAGGCGTGTTCAGAGAAAACCGTAGAGGAGGTGGCGTCGCATTGTATGTTAAAGAAAACCTTGACTATGAAGTTTTATCAGATTTTTCTCTTGTCGATACCCACTACGAATCGGTTGCTATAAAATGTCATGGAACACTGATCGCTTGCATTTATCGGCCCCCATCTAGTGAAAGTGCCGAATTTATCAAGTTTGTGCGTGATCTTCTTGAATATGCTTGTATCGTAAATATCCCTGTTGTTTTGGTTGGAGACTTTAACATTGATCTTTTGACAAACAGCTCCCCGCGACGTCTTTTTTGTGAAGCCATTGATGCATTTCTCTGCACCAATGATATTCAGTCACCAACAAGAATAACCTTAGAGAGGGACTCATTATTAGATTTATGTGTTACAAATCATGAGTTATCAAGAGTGCTATCAGGTGTGCTTACATTTGATTTGAGCGACCATCTGCCTATATTCTGTTTTTTTCCTCGGGCGATAAAAAAAAGGAAGCAAGTACCAACTCCCCAGATAGTATATCGCAGTTTCAATCAAGAAAACTTAGCTAGGTTTAGATCCATGATGGAAAGCACTGCCTGGAGCGAAGTTTACAATGAGTTAAATCCTAGTATAGCGTACAATATCTTTCTTCAGTTAGTAAAAAGCAAATATGATACCGCATTTCCTTTGACAGTGGGAAAAACTCACAAAAAGTCTCGAAAGCCGTGGGTTACGAGAGAGTTATATCGACGAATTCAAACCCGTGACAGGCTTTTTGACAAATTCATCCAATCAAAAGATCCAGTCATACTTAAGGAATACAAAAAACTTAGAAATAAGTTAGGCTCTGATATTAAAAAAAGCTAAGAAACAGTATTATCAGAATAAATTTTCAGCAGTCTCCAATTGCCCAAAGAAAATATGGGATTGTTTGAGCGACCTCATGGGAAGGGCGACAACCCATATTCCCAGCACATTAACATTCAATGGTGTTGAATACAGTGGCGCTGCTTTGGCAGACAAGTTTAATGCTCATTTCCTATCCTCTGGCGAATCATCTCAGAAGCAGGATAGAAATCATGAAATTGCTCAGTATATTGCCTCTCCAATTGGTAGTTCCATATTCTTGAATCCTTGCAGCGAACATGAAGTATTCACATTTCTTAGAAGCCTAGACAAATCCACTGCGGCAGGCGCAGATGAAATTAAGGCCGAGCCTATTATTGCTGTTGCCGATCTAATTAGCTTGCCCTTGCAGCATATATGTAACAACGCGTTAGTTCAAGGTATTTTTCCAGATGGTATGAAAATTGCCAGAGTGGTTGTTTTACACAAAGGTGGCCCTTATGACAATATAAACAACTACAGACCTATATCTGTACTCCCTTTGTTTTCTAAACTGCTGGAATATTTGATCAAAATCAGACTGTGTAAGTTCTTTGACGACAGACAAATTTTTGTTAACGAACAGTTCGGATTTCGTGAGAAGAAGTCAACAGAAATGGCATTGCTTAGTATAAAGGAAAAAATATTTTCTAATATGGATGACAAACAATCTACAGTTGGACTTTTTTTAGATTTCAGGAAGGCATTTGATTCAGTTAAACATGATATTTTATTTTATAAGCTACCGTTTTATGGCATTCGAGGAGTTGCCTTAAATCTGATCCGTACTTATCTTTCCGGTCGCGTTCAGTATACATGTTTGAATGGTCATCAATCACAACCTGGTCAATTAATATACGGTGTCGCACAAGGGTCTATTTTGGGTCCAGTATTTTTCTTTCTTTATATCAACGATATAATAGCCATCCCTCGAACTCCCACAATAATTTTATATGCAGATGATACCAGTGTATTTTTTTCTGGCATGCATCTTAGTAATATTCAGGCTGAGGCAAATGCATGGTTACAAGAATTGTCTTTATGGTTGAATATAAATAAACTAGAGTTAAATGTTAATAGAACAAAGCTTATTGTATTTAAGGCACGTAACAAGCCTGATAACAGTGAAATTAATCTTACATTCAAAAATAGCGTAATTGAGCGTGTTTCTTCCTACAAATTTTTAGGCATAATCTTTGAAGAACACTTGAGTTGGACCCTGCATATTAATAAGATTCATGCCAGCATATCAAGGTCATTATGTGTATTATATAAACTTCGAGACCTTGTTCCGAAATGGCTGAAGTGGCAGTTATATTATACCCTAATTCAATCACATCTTCATTATTGTTTACTTGTTTGGGGATCTACAACGAAAACTAACCTCACGAGGCCTATAACATTACAGAAAAAAGCAATACGATATGTCGAAAACCTTGCATACAATGATCATACAGGTTTGTACTTCTCTAAGCATTCTATTCTAAAAGTCAATGAATTATTTGAGTTGAAACTGCTTTCTTATGTGTTTAACGATTTCAAACATCATCCCACTAAATATGTTCAATTAAACTCTAGTAGTGACGCGCCTTATAAATTAAGGCACGTCAGTTACAGAGTACCATTCGTAAGGACTAACTATGGAACCGAAATGCTTTCATATTTAATTCCCAGTCTTCTAAATAAACATACACAGGCCATAGAAATTATTCAGAAATCTGTTTCCCAAAAGTTATTCAATAGAAATGCTAAAGCTTACCTCCTTTCTCGCCCGAATGATTAAAATTCTTGATGTCCCTGTTTTTCCGTCAACTCTTTGAATTCTCGTGTTTTTCTTGTTGTGATGTGCCTTGTAAATATTTACTTTAATTATGTCATTGCAAAAGTATGCACCTTCCTCCTACTTTTACCTTGTATAATTATGTGTTGTGTATGAAGCTCTTGCTTCTTTTGCCGCTTGTTCTGAGCATTGTGTCGGGTGCTTGGGCCCCGTCAGGCAGAGTGCATCTGCCTTTTGCCCCTGTATCCTAGACCTTGTTGTCTAAATAAAGATCTATCTATCTATCTATCTATAACTACGCTGAAATTCCGATCGTCATGTATCTCGTCTCCAAATGCTCGGTGATTTTCCCAACGTTTGCTGCACCATGGAATTAACGGGGTCGCCAAGCATTTACTTAAGCGTTTTCTGCTTCCTTTTCTTTTTGCTGCAATACATGCTATACTAAATAAAGAGAGTTATACCGCAGCGCGATCCGCGATTAGCCGACGTGATCCGCTTTCCCGGGCCCCACTGCGCACGCGCAAAACATTATGGAGGCGCCAGATGGCGCCACGTTCCCGTCAGCTGCGTTCGAGGCACAGGAAGCTAAGAGTAAAATACTATATGAAGAACGCCTGAGGAAATTGGACGATAACAGATGGGCAGCTAAGGTATTTAAATATTTATACAGAAAGAACGTTGACTCACAGTGGCGGAAAATAACTAGAAAACTAACCAGTAAGTATGCCGGTCATGCGGACGGAGAAAGAAAGAGCATTAAACGACAGGTTGAAAACGCGGAAGTTAAAAATTGGATGAATTCAATGGAAAAGAAACATAGTGTAGAACTATATCGATTCTGGAAAAGGCAGATCAGGAAAGAAATTTTCTATGATAACTCAAGAGGCAGTGCCCTACTTTTTGAAGCTAGATCAGGGTGTCTTAGAACGCGCAGCTACAAAAAGAAATTTAACGAAGAAGATGACACATGTGCAGTGTGTGGTAGATCTGTGGAAACAATTGAACACCTTATAATCAAATGTGATGGTATCCATCCGGATGTCGATGCAGGCACAGTCACTCTTTCTGAGGCCCTAGGGTTTAAAGATAACAATGGTCATGCAAATAAATCTGCAGTGGAAGTCAGCAAAAAGCGATTGGAGGATTGGTGGCTGAAAAGCAGATATGTGGCATAAGGTTAGAATTTTAGGAAACCGTAGGCAAAGATGATGGAGAATCTTAATGAGAATTGCCAACTGCGTGTGGGCCTGCCACGTCGGGACCAATCAGCGCGTATGTAGCAGTAGCCCGCGAAAGTGGATCACAATAGCGGATTGTGGATCGCGCTATGCTATAACTATGGCTATAGCTATAGTGCATGGAATATACTCTAGGCACTATACTGTAACTTTCTTTTTATCACAGTGTGCACCGCCATCCTCATCGCCATGGAGGAAAGAAGCCTACTTCCATGCCTACTTCCCGCCGCCAGTGACAGCTCCAGTACCAGAACCCACGGGCAGATGGCGCCAGGTGTCTGCATGTGGCGACTCGGGAAAACCTGCGCATGCGAAGGCGCGCTGCAGGTGCGAAGTCTGCTGAGCCAGCATCATGTGATCTCGTGACCTCCTGATATGATATTAAGAGTTGCGTGAGGAAAACAGCCGCACAACTCTGCCCCAGAGAAAGCATATTTAACTAGCCCTAGCTTAAGCTCCTTTAGGCCTAGACAGTCACTGGAAAAAGAAAATGAAATTAGGCTGGAATCACAAGCTATCACACATATTACTACTGAAGTTAACTAACAATATTTTCAAAATCTGTTGAAGCGAAACGATATGACCTAGCAGATTTGTATTACATATTGTTATGTGTATTATGAAATTTGCGTATCATCATAATCATCAGGGTTGGGCATGGTACTTGAAAAAGTATCTTCGATTTCGATACCCGATACCATTAAAAATTTTATTCCCGATACCAATAAAATATACAGAACCAAATGGTTTCCGATACAGGTACTCGATACTTGAGCAAGGTGTGTTGCTGGGCGAGTTGGGGTACATCTTCAGAAACGCAGCGCTTGCAGACAATTGAGGACCAGAACGAGAAGGAGCGCAGCGCAGTTGTGTGTCCTTCTCGTTCTGGTCCTTTGTCTGCAAGCGCTGTTTTTCTCAAGATGTACTCGATATATACGTCCCATAAGTCTAATATTAATTAATAGAGCTAGCAATATCATTAGGTAAGCTAAGAAATTTCTCCGAGGTTTCGGGAATCTTTAGTGTATTCGATATATCGCAGTGTTTTTATTCCGGCCGCACGGATATACTTCCAATTTCTTTAAACTGCTGCAGGCGCAGTTGACTTCGTTAGAACCTTAGCATTAAACTAAAGCCGTGGTGACGTTGAAATGATCGCTTCCACTGGCAGCCTAGCCAAACCAGTCTGCATAAAAGTAAGCTTGAAACATTTTCTGACACTTTTAGTTTTGTTACTGCAATATTTGCCAAGTTGCTTTTGCCTTTGCCCTATGCTATGAGGTGCAAACTGGGTGGGCTTGAGAAAACCGAACAGTTATTTCCCAAGCATTGTATTCAAGAGAAGTTTGAAGTTGAACACTCTATGTCAAAAGCTATAACGAAGACAGCGAAAAATAAAATGGCTGAAAATTTTTATGAGGCAAAACGTGTCTTGCTAATCTGTTATTTTGATGTTACCTTCACAAAATGATTTTACTCAAACCACCGGTCTAAAAGAACCTCGCGAGGCTAGGTGCTGTAAGCGAAAGAAATGGAAAACAGAGAAGCCGAGCCTGTTGCCTTGTTGCATTTTATGAAGGTGGATTTTATCAACGGGTAATAGTGAAGCATAGCCACATCGACCCTAGGATTTTAGAGGTGTACTTAATCAAGAAACTCGAGCGTTACTGGTCGGATACAACTCAAGAACTAAACGGCAGATGGCCCTCGAAGGAGGCCGTCCAGACAATGGCGTCGACCGATTTCCGTGACGCTGCGGTTAATCCGATTAAGCTGTGATTATACCCCGATCACCTACCGCCCCCTGCGATTTCACGCTAGTAAGGGAGTAATTACTCACTGACATCCACCCGAGTGCAGCCATGCGTCCACAAAGGAAAGCTCGTATAACTTTCTCAGAAACTTCGTAGTTAAAGAAAAATTCGTCCTGGTCCGGGGTTCGAACCCGCGACCACCGCTTCACCGAAGCAGTCGCTCTTCAGCTTTCCTTTGCGGCCGTATGGATGCGCTCGGGTGGATGTCAATGAGTAATTACTCTCTTACTACAAATCTACTCCGCCTTGGGGGATTCCCCTAAAACAGTTGACCGATTCCACGCTAGCCGGACCAAGAGGATCGCCATTGGCTGGAGAGGCCGCTTGTGGGGCAGTTGACTCTTCGTTCTAGAGTTGTATTCTTGAGAATGCGTGCGATGATGTATTTTCCTCTGATGACCCCATTGCCACGAGTGTGAAGCGTGATCTTGACAGCGAAAGTCTTCTATTTATGTTGACAACCACAGCCTTGTTAATTAAGAGTAATGGCTGTTGTTTCGACCCCAAGAGTGAATGTGGCTTCTCGTCCCTTCTGTTACTGAGAGTGCGGAAACGATACATATACGTCGTCTCTCTGTCGAACAACGAACGTAGGAAGAAGTGGGATCATTCATTTAGGCATCCTCATTTATCATTACATGCCGTTTTATGCCCTGAGGCAATAAACATCGCATTAAAAAAAAAAAAAAAAAGTGGGATCGGACTAGCGTTGCACTGGCATCGTCCCTTCATGATTTTAATACACTCCCTTTATTTTTCGTGAGATACTGCTTGAGCGAATGCCTTCGGTCCAAAGTCTGACTAACAGCAACCTCCAAATCTGCGCACATTTCTTTTTTTTTTAGTATTGAGTATTGTTAAAATACACGGTACACTAAAAATGTATTTTCGATACCTGTACTCTGACACTTTCATTTTTTGCAAACGATACCTAATACCTATACACAAAATGTAAGTACAGTATCATATAGTATCGAAGGTACATGTACCTTCGATACTGCCCATCAGCGGCGTAAACCCCCCTTCTGTCGATGTTTTTTTTCGCTCATGTTATTTACACACCGCATCCATATACGTAAAAACGAAAATAAGACGATTGTATGTTTATTCTCGAAAAGATTGATGTACATTGTCGCGGCTCTAGGAAGCGGAAGTTATTGCGGAAAAGAGCCACTCTTCTTCGCCATCGCGCGATGTATGACACTTCTTTAATTTGTTGGCACAGTTCACAGAATTAAACACACCTTTTCACGTCATCCTACTTTTTCATCCTTTTGCATTGTCCTCGAATGATCATAAACTATCGCGATAATAAAAAGTGCTCTGTTTTTTTTGTGTGTTTTTTTTTCAAAGCGCCTCTCCAGCCGGGCGCAGGTTCACATCAGATTCACATGAATGAGGTAGAAGTTTTGACAAATGACATCCGCTCGCAATGGCTGACTTTGTTGTAGAGCAGAAACTTCTGTGTTGTATATATGATGTGAAAATATTCTAAATAGCCTGGATTTTTCGTATGAGTGTTTTTTGTCAGAAAATATGTTCTTTACAAATCAAGCCCTCGGTGTCCCGCGTATACTCGCATTTTTATAAAGATATTATAGCGAACGAAACCAGTAAAATGACGAAGATATTGTTTGGGCGCAGACTCTCTTTCTTTTTTATTTTTTTACCTGGGGGGATAACACCCCCCGCAAAATATTTCTCGCTATGCCACTGCTGCCTATGCCTGATCGTCATCAGCCTGACCACGCCCACTGCGAGCAAAGGCCCCTCCCATAGCCGCCTTATCCCGGCAGACTTAATCTCATTCAGCCACCTAACTTTCTGGCACCCCCTGCTACGACTGCCTTCTCTTGGAATCCACTCCGTTATCTTGGCTTCGCATTACAGGCCCTGCCCAAGCCCATGTCTTCTCGATTTTGATTAGGATATCATTAACCCGGGGTTGTTCCCTCACCCGCTCTGAACGCTCCCTGTCTCTTAACGTTACACCTATCATTTTTCTTGCCATGGCTCACTGCGTTGACCTCAATTTAAGTTGAATCTCTTGTGCTAGCTCTACATTTCTGCCCCATCGGGGATAACCAGTAAGATACAGCTGTTATATGCTTATCTCTTGAGGGATATTGGTAAATTGCTATTTATGATCTCTGAGAGAATCTTTCAAATGCGCTCCACTTCATTCTTATTCTAGTTATTTCACTTTCGGGATGCCGACCTGCGGTCACTAATAGCCCTAAGTAGACATATTCCCTTACCATTTCCAGCACCTCGCTACCAGTCACTGTTCTGTTGCGATACTGCTAAATAGTACTTCAGTTTTCTGCGTGTTAGTCTTCAAACCCACCGTACTGCTTCGCCTGCCTAAGTCATTGATCATGCTTTGCAGTTCTTGTCCTGAGTTACTTAGCAAGGCAATGTCATCAGCGAATCGTAGATTGCTAAGGTACTCTCTATGAACTTTTGTCCCCAACTTCCCCATCCAGTCCCCGGAATACCTCCTGTAAACAGGCGGTGAATACCATTGGCGCGATCGTGCCTCCCTGCCTGACATCCTTCCTTATTGGAATTTTATTGCTTACATTTATGGAGGGCTATGGCTGCTCTGGCGCCGTTTTAGATGTTTTCGAGAAGTATTTTTACATATTTTTATATAAGGCTCATCTACACCCCGATTCCGTAATGCCTACATGACTGCTGAGGTTTCGAATGAATGATGCTTTCTCGTAATCTATGAAGGCTATATATAAGGGTTGGTTGTATTCTGCGCATTCAACTATCACCCTGATTGATAGTGCGAATATCGTCTATTGTCGTGTAGCCTTTAGGAATGCCTACCTGGTCATTTGGTTGATTGAAGTCTAAGATTGTCCTAATTCTATTAGCGATTACCTGAGTAACTACCTTGTTGACAACGGACAGTAAACTGATTGGCCTGTAATTTTTCAAGTCCTTTAAGTACCCTTTATTATGTATTAAGACGATGTTGGCGTACTTCCAAGCTTCCGGTACGTTCGATGTTACAACGCATTGCGTATACGGGGTGGCTAGTTTTTCAAGCGCAATCTCACCTCCCTTTCCCCCGTTTTCATTTTCCGGAATGATGGCCAACGTGTTCAGCTTTCTGCAGAATAAAGAATATCAATTAATTATTCCTGAAGGGAGAGGCGAGGGAAAAGGAGGAAAATGGGGGTGATGGTACGTGTTTTCTTTATAATAAACGGGAAGATCAAGGATCCATAGGTAAAGACGACAGCTGTACTCATGTATTTTGTTCAACCTTCTTTAGAGCAATTAAGCAAACAAGGGAAGGGGAATGAGGGGCTCGTTATAAATATGACAGAAGCCAACAGCCAGAGAAACCAAGGGGCACGGGGGATTTTTTTTAATTTATTTATTTATTTATTTTGTGGTGTTCATCAATTTAGAATATTACTGAATATGCTATCGCTTAAAGCTAATTGATTAGAAAAGCAGAAGAAAAAACAACCACATGCCGCCGGTGGGATCCGAACCCACGACCTCCGAATTACGCGTCCGGTGCTCTACCTCTGAGCTACGGCGACGGCTGTCGAATCGTCTGCTTTCGGGGGTATTTATATTTACAAATAACCTAACCTTGAGAGTGTTCATCAGCGCCACCCACGTTCGTAAGAAGTATAGAAGGGAGCGGTAGAGCAAGGTATAAAAGCATCGAGTCGAAGAGTCGGGTTAGCGGGAGGGGAGAGGATAAATGCGAACCGCCGTAGAGCCTGCGAGACAGCGGTGCCGTTTCTCAATCTTGGAAGCTGCCATTGCCGTTTCCGCTGCTGTCACTTCAGTTGAACCGCACTCGACTCGCTAAAATCGAATTCATGTAAACACGCAGTCGTCGAGTTGGGCTGACCTTGCTCAACCTGATCCTCTGACTCGACCCGCCGCTGTTTTTAAGTGATTGTGCGCAGTGGCCGCTCGCGCGCACTTATTTTCGGACAATGCTTGGACATTAGCGCGCGAGCGGCGGGAACTTGATTACTTTTGTATTTTGTAAATAGTGTACAAAGCTCTTCCTTGTCCTTTCTTGCTATCGATCCCCTCTATACTCCTGGCTATCTCTCCCTTTCTCTTTAATTTCCGCCGGCTGCAGCTCGGGAGCTTAAGATACTAGATAGCAATTGCCGCGGCCGGCAACACTCTTTTGCTTCACCTTTTTTCTTCTTTTTTAGAAATAAACCACTACCACCACCAGCCGCTGCCGGGTTCGCCTCACTGTGCGAGCCGGTGACGTCACGGTGGTCACTGTCGTTCCTGTCGACCTCAGCAAACGCCCCGACCAGCTGTCCATTTAGTGGTGGTGGTAGTGGTTTATTTAAAAAATAAAAAGTGAAGCAAAAGAGTGTTGCCGGCCGCGGCAATTGCTATCTAATATCTTAAGCACCCGAGCTGCAGCCGGCGGAAACGAAAGGGAAAGGGAGAGGATAGTGAGAAGTGTAGAGGGGAGCGACAGCAAGAAAGGACAGGGGAGAGCTTTGTACACTATTTACAAAATACAAAAGTAATCAATTTCGCGCCGCTCGCGCGCTAATGTCCAAGCATTGTCCGAAAATAAGTGCGCGCGAGCGGCCACTGCGCACAATCACTTACACAAGAAGTAAACTGTATGTACATAGCCTCGCGCACGTAGCGTCCTGTCTCGGATTAATCGCGCGCGCGGCACACTGCACTAGCGGCCGGGGTGGGGCGCCCGGCCGCGTATACCGTCCGAGGTAGCACCCACGGAGCGTTCGTCGTTCAGAGAAAACTTTTACAAAGCACGTGTCAACTACCCCCGCGAATTTCTCTAGCGATTCAGTCGGCAACGGACACATGGAAAAAGACGGGTGTGGATGGGGGTACAGGGAACAGCTTAGGACGTTATTTTTGACGAGTTCAAAAGGGTGTCTGTAGTGGTTCAGTGAGCGGAGGAATGCGGGTAAAGAATGCGGATAGCCCTGGTCCGAAGTTTCCAGTTTTTCTGAGATCGCCGAAACTGCAGAGAGAAAAAAAAAAAAGAACAGAAACACCTTCAGGAAACCGCTGGGTCGGGCGGTGACGATGGTTTCCTTGAGAACGCAGTGCATTCCTGCAAGTGTCAACGGTTTCTGCACGAAAGTAAACATCTGGTTGCTGTCCCCTCCTTTGTTTGCTGTCTTTTTAGTGTGTATGCGAAACCAATGCGTGCAAGCTCGTGTTAAATAGTGTACAAAGCTTTCCCCTGTCCTTTCTTGGTGTCGCTCCCCTCTATACTTCTCCTCACTATCCTCTCCCTTTCCCTTTCGTTTCCGCCGGCTGCAGCACTACAACCACCAGCTCGTGTTCTCTCACATGTGCTTTCTGTCGCTCCCCTGTTTCTTTACCCCTCCCTGCCTGCTTCTAGTTACTACGGTCCCCGCTCCCCCCCCCCCCCCCTACCCAAGTCCCACTACCCTCTCCCTCTCCAAAATACCCGAAAGCTTCCAACGTCACCACCATCATGGCAGTTGCCGCACCTAGCGAAAACCTCTTCCTTCTCTTTGTAATTTATTTTCATAAAATTAATAACTTTACTAATCTCCTCTGGCACTTGCCCTTCGCCAAGCACGTTACACCATGAATTCCTTCCAAGAAGTTTCTCAGAAAGCTGAACAGCTTTCCTTCGTAGCCTTATGGCTGCTGGTTGGTTGGTTTATGGGGTTTAACGTCCCAAAGCGACTTAGGCTATGAGAGACGCCGTAGAGGAGGGCTCCGGAAATTTCGACCACCTGGGGTTCTTTATCGTGCACTGACATCGCACAGCACACGGGCCTCTAGAATTTCTCCTCCAAAGAAATTCAACCGCCGCGGCCGGGATCGAACCCGCGTCTTTCGGGTCAGCAGCCGAGCACCATAACCACTGAGCCACCGCGGCGGCGCTTGGGTGGATGTCAATGAGTAATTACTCCCTTATTACAAATCTACTCCACCCTTGGGGCTTCCCCTAACCATTTGACCAACACTGTTACCACTTCGAGTTATTGATCAATTCGCGCTCGTCCTACCATAACCTTACCGTCCTGGTTAGCTCAGTTGGTAGACCGACTGCTCCGGTGAAGCGGTGGTCCCGAGTTCGAACCCTGGACCAGGACGAATTTCTCTTTGACTGCGAAGTTTCTGAGAAAGCTGTATAGCTTTCCTTTTTAGCCGTATGGCTGCTCTTGGGTGGATGCCAATGAGTAATTACTCCCTTAATACAAATTTCATTTCATTTTATTATCTTAAAGGCCCCATAAAATGGGGTGTTACATAAGGGGTGGCAAGAATAAAAGCACAAATTCACAATGACAGGAAAGTTTCTACATTATCAGTGAAAAGACTTGGGCAAGTGATGGTGGCAAAGTTGTTTGGAAGGCCGTTCCAGTCTGCGGCTGCACGAGGAAAGAAGGAATTAGAAAAAGTGACGGTGCGTGATCGTGGACGGGCAACTTGTAGGCGATGGCTGGTGCGGTGAGATATGCGTGCGGGTGGAAGAATATAAGGTGCGATGTGCATAGGGCTGTGGAAGAATTTGTGAAATAAAGACATGCTGACAATGCGACGGCGGAGCGATAAGGGTGATAATCCGGATGCTGTTTTTAATGGGGCACCGCGATGATTTTCTCAGTACCAGTTGATATCATTAAATAGATTCGTCATGCTTTCCAGAGACCAGAGCAAAAAGAATTATTGAAATCGGAGCATGCAAACGAAAGTTAATCCACTCTGAAAATTCGAAATGAAAAGCTCAGACGAAAACTCACTTCACTCGCCCATTACACTCACCCAGTACCGAGATTGGGCGCTACCAATCAGAACCGCGCCTAGCGCGCCTGGTGCAGTTGTTGCTTTGTTGGGGCTGTAGACAGCCGCGCATTTTGACGGCGTCTTCCCCCCGTGTACGCGACGCCGTAGTCAGGGCAGGGTGACTGACCACAAAGGAAGCTCCCCGAAGTTTCTTTTTGAGTTGGACTGGAAGGTTGTGAGCAGTAGCCCCCCTCCCCCCCCCCAAACTCGACTCCCGTCTCCTGTCCGGCCTTCCTCTTCCCAATTCTGGGCAAGGTTTGTCGACTGGCTTTTTTTTCGCTGCCGCCTTGGTATGTTCACGGCCGTCTCGACGCGCGCGCTTTCTGTTTCGAGCCAACGTTTTCTGAAGAGCGCTGGCTGCCACCAAGGTTTGAAGCGGAACGGAAAGTGTCGACCCTAGCTGTATTCTTGTTAGTTTTCGTTCGCTTTCCCTGCTTCTTTCCAGTTTTTGTGGCATGCGAAAAAACCTTCAGTGCTCAGAGAGATAATATTTTGGATCCATTTCGCAAGTATAAAGGAACAATATGCAAACTGGACACCCAACCAATGAGAAAGGCAGCGCCCTATCTGGATGCCACCTCATTTCCGCTGCCGCAAATGGCCGCCGCGTTGCGACACCATCGGCTCAAAACAAGCATTTCTAGCGAAGATTAAAATATCAAATATTATGATTTCGGTGATCTCATTGCGCGTTCGGGACTCACAATGTCCCTTACTCTGCATACAAAGAATAAAGACCCCATGCTTTGTCTACGTCGCAGGGCACCTTGAACGAAACACTGATGTTATAAGAGTACGACGAATGAATGAAACGAGCAGCTCGATTCTGAACAGATTTGAGGGGCTTCCCCTAAACATTTGACCAAGCATTTAGATATCTGTCGTTAATAATGTAATATAGAAATGAGGCTATATGCGAGATAAAAATCAAAGTGCATTTTACTCCCCAGTGAAATGCGAGAGCTGCAAACTCCATCTTTGACGCGTCGCTCAACGAGACGTCAGAATAAGGATGAGAGAGAGATAATATTTATCAGCGCCCGTCAAAAAGTTGACGGGGATCCGAGGCGCACCCAGCCATGTCCGCCCCCTCAGCCGTCGGCGCGAAGTCCCTGGGCTACAAACTTTTGACAAAGATTGTACATATTGTCTTTCATCGTACACGGTCTCTCTGTGCAGGCTTCAGAGATACGATTGAATCCGCACAAAACAGGCGTTGCTGGTCTGACGGGCGACACGTTCCGGTAAGAAAGGCAGCAGGAAATGCAGAGAGCGGACACGGATGTCGGGGAAGCTTTGAACCCTTGTCCCATAGTCTCATAGTCGTGTATTACAGCATTTCAAGAAGTCGCAAAGTGCGCGTTCGCAAAACTTGCAGCCAGTGACCCTGTTCTACACGTTGCCCCAAAAGCTGTCGCATCCAGCAACCTGGACTGGCATAGCACAAAGAATTATTGTCCGGACACAACAAAAAAGCGCAGGTAAAAAGTAGCAAGGATGTTTTTTGAGTGCGCATTTTCGCCTCGCTTATTTCTTTTGGAGCCCCACGAGCAGCCAGAGATCTTGCATGAAGTTAAGTTGTGAACAAGAATGGGCGCAAATGCTTTTCAACAGCGGGCGCCTCTCAAGCGATGTACTGAGCGGAGAATACTGGGCGGAGAATACTGAACCAAACTTTTGGAGCTGCTCTTTTATTTATTTATTTATTTATTTATTTATTTATTTATTTATTTATTTATTTATTTATTTATTTATTTATTTATTTATTTATTTATTTATTTATTTATTTATTTATTTATTTATTTATTTATTTATTTATTTATTTATTTATTTATTTATTTATTTATTTATTTATTTATTTATTTATTTATTTATTTATTTATTTATTTATTTATTTATTTATTTATTTATTTATTTATTTATTTATTTATTTATTTATTTATTTATTTATTTATTTATTTATTTATTTATTTATTTATTTATTTATTTATTTATTTATTTATTTATTTATTTATTTATTTATTTATTTATTTATTTATTTATTTATTTATTTATTTATTTATTTATTTATTTATTTATTTATTTATTTATTTATTTATTTATTTATTTATTTATTTATTTATTTCAACATACTGCAGGCCTATGTGGCCCAAGCAGGAGGGGCAAACAACCTAACAACACACAAAAGAAACGAAAAAACAACACACAGAATCATTCGGCGATTACAAAGGGAAGAAAAAAACAACAGCATTCAAAAATACAAAACGAGACAACTTAACCAAGGAAATGTTCTTCTAATGCGATGCTAAAATTGCTGTTTTGAAAAAGGGATTCTGGGAGCATGTTCCAATCGGAGATGGTTCGGGACAAGAAGCTATACTTAAATGAATTTGTTCGTGCAAAGAAAGGCTGCAGTGTGTGTTCCTTAGTGTGTCGTGTACGTCTGGTGGTAGAAGGTTGAACATAGTTAGGTATTGGAATGTTTACCTCGCGTGAAATAATGTTACGGAGGTACAAAATTCAGTTTATTTTGCGGCGGTCTGAAAGAAGTGGGATATTATTTTCTGCCATTAGCTTTGTGGGAGAATCAAATCTGCTGTATTTGTGGAAAATAAACCTGTCTGCTTTCCTTTGAATGATTTCAAGGGAGTTAATGTTCTTTTTCGTATGCGGATCCCAAATGATAGATGCGTAATCGAGCTTCTTCCGAAGAAGTGTGTTATATGCCAAAAGCCTAATATTAGAGGGAGCGGAACTGAGTTTTCGTAAACAAGAGCTTGACTGCTAAAATTCATAAATGCGGCATAGCCTCAGTCGCTTTGGGACGTTAAACCCCATAAACCTAAACCTAAATTATCAATATGCACAAGTGAGCATGAGGCCTGACAGATGTGAAGTAGATTAGCGAATCATCTTCACCGTTTCTCATGACACGGTGAAGACAGACCACCGCCAGAACACTATTAGTGATTGGAATGTTTGAAATGAAAATGGCGACTGCTCATAGCTCCAAGCCTCCCATTAATGCTACGCGCTTTTTCTCTGTCGTTCCGAGAAAACCAGACTGGTAAAACTCTGCCGTTGGCTGTTTGCTTGAGGCCACTGCTTTCTTTACAAAAAAAAAATAACAAAAAAGTCGGCTAGGCAGGTGCGCGTTCCTGTCTATATCCCTTCCCACTCTCATTGTCACCGACAGACCAGCTATGCCGAGAGCAGACACCTGCGCCCAATTTTCTCCTCTCCACGTCTTGTCGCTCGCAGACCTCACCCTTTTGCAAACTGGTCGGGTCCTTTCCTTCCACTTTTTCTCAGTGTGGAAAGGATAAGTTATAAATCCCGTTCACGGCCCGGCGCTCGTCTTCGTCAGTCCACCACGCCCGGCTCTTCCCTTGGCAGTCCCTCATCTCGGTCCGGTGAGTGAGCACGAATGTAGTACGCCTTCTGAGATTTTACGCAGAGAAATTCAGAAAAAAAAGTGAAAGGACAGTTTGCACCATTCTGTAAGGTTCGGGACGCCCTTTCTGGAAATTTTTAATTACTATTTCTAATTGTTATGGTTCAAGTCTATGGTTTTAATTGTCTCACGACTGTTGCGTCATCCGAGGAGCCACATCACGTAACACTTCTGTTAGGCCTAGTTAGTGCATGATAACACTGCTGCCCTGTTGCGCATGTCCTTGTGTTTCTCTCATGTATCTCAGTCGTATACTGAAGCTATTATGCCAGCCCTCAAGCTATAAATCTCTGTACGGCAAGGATAACCATTGTCCTCATCTTCAAAGAACTTTTTGATCTTTAGGGAAGCCGTAATGAGCTCTACTATTCGAATGAGAAGCAAACCATGCAGCCTGGTTACTTTTGGCCAATAATTAATTCTGAGAATGCTGCGGAAAGTGTTGTTTAAATTTTTTTAGGCATTGTTCTCAAACTTCGCTGCTGCACTGGTACTATCAGTAACTCCATTCTTGCAAAATCTTTTTTTAGCATTTTTTTCTTCTTGTTTTGTCGATGTTATTTTTCTGTGCATGTATCCACTCCCCTGCAATAGCCTTTTTGGCCTCTGTAGATACCTTCAGCGAATAGACAATTTTTATCAATGAAAGCACCAGGTAGACATCGCGATAACGTGGATTCGTGAAATCGTGAAATCGTAACCTTGAAATCGACCTTTTGACCTCCGATGATTTGCGGGCTCGCGTTCGAGGCAGCTGTGCACAGGTTACAGAAAATGTGCACCAACCCCTCTAAAATGCACTTGGGAACTTCAACTGCCTTAAGTTTCTCAACATGCGCATAGATGCTATGCCACCTCCTCCGTAGCGCATCATCTCCGCGGGAACTATCAGTAGAGGTTAAAATGAAGGTCATCGCCTCGACAGAAGTCTAAAACGGTGAGGCGGTCCCTATACCTGGATGATAACGGTACTGCACTTTGTATCGGGCGGCAGCTTACGCTATCAAGCTTATAATTTTCGCCTTAAGTTTTTTTCTTTTACTCCGCTTTTAAAATGTCTAGCTGGACTATCTTTTCCTCTCGAAATTGAACCTTCCCATGACTTCCTCCGCCAGTCTTCCCACCTACCCTTCATCACTGTCACACCTTTCCCGTCCACTCGCCCGTCCTCCCCAGCAAATCCCAGCGCTATC
Organism: Amblyomma mixtum; assembly: GCF_055824585.1. Classification (NCBI taxonomy): domain Eukaryota; kingdom Metazoa; phylum Arthropoda; class Arachnida; order Ixodida; family Ixodidae; genus Amblyomma; species Amblyomma mixtum. The sequence continues at coordinate 14,414,004 of NC_143019.1, forward strand.
TCTCTGTCTGTTGCGGTTCCATCGTTGAGGGCGGGGCGAAGTTCCGCGCACCTCAAAACCAAGTGTTCTATGGTCTGTTTCCGTTCTACAGGCAGCGCACAAAATATCCACGTGTTCAAATTTAGACCTGTTCGTTTTTTTCTAGCTTCAAATGCAGTGAACTTTCTCGCGAGTTATCAAATAACCGCTCTTTCTTAATGCCCTGTTTCCGTGTCCTATATATCCCTGGCGCTGATTTTTACTGTATTCTTTCTTTCCACATTTTTCCGTCTCCGTTACCTCCGCTTTCATACTAGTATTATGCCGAGCCCCATCCCAGTAGGTACTTCATTCTTAGCTTTCGGGTTCTCTTCGTTCATTTTGTGTTAATACTTTTCATGTATAGATACTTGTACGCCGTTTTTGCCCATCTTGTTGCCTCCACTGTGGTTAGTCTGTTATCATATTTCAGTTTGCTGATTGTTTCTTGAACCTCGGAACGACGCCCAACAAATATCTCATTCAGAATGTTCCCATGTGCTCCAATGACTTTCCTACACTTCGTTGTCTGATTTATAGACTTGATTGCATTTCTTATTTCATGCACAGGACTGCAATTCCGAATTTGAGGCCTAGTACAATAATTCCCTTCCATACACCTCTAACCACCTCATATCTATTATCGCTCCATAGTGGTATATGCTTCATAATGCCTGAATTAATTTTGCTTTAAACCTTCAGAATCCTGTCGTGCACTTCCAAATATTTTGTTCCCTTCATTTAGCCATATACCTCGATACCTGCAAGTGTTCAAGTGGTCAACCATGGTGCCTTGTATTTCTGGTGGGCCTACCCTTTATGGGCAATTATTCTAGACTTCTCTCTGCTGAAATGAAGTCATAACTTGTCGCCCTCCTCACCACAGATCTGAACTAGTTCCTGCAACCTATCTCGCTTGTCTGCTAGCAGTACAATGTCGCCCGCATACATTAGTCCGGCCAGCACTTCATTTACCTTCTGGCCTTATCTCAAACTCTTTTTGACTCATATCATGAAAAGTAAGGGTGATAGTGGACAGCCCTGCCTTAGCCCATTTTTAATTTTAGCTGGTATTGTAGTTGCTCCTCCCCGTGTTACCACCACCTCATTGTCTGAATATAGACGTTGTAGAAACTCGACAAGATTCCCGTCTGAACCATATCCCTCCCATTAGCCCCAAAGCTCTTCCTGACACATTGTCATATGCCCCCCTAATGCCTAAAAATGCTATCCATAGAGGCCTCCGACTCGCCTCAGCTATACACTGAGTTGTGACAGATTGTCCCCCAACCATCTGTCCTTTCGGAAACCGTTCTGCAGCTCTCCTAAGACCTCCTCGCGTTCTGCCCATCCTTCCATTCATTTTCACCATCTTCATTGCTAGCCTGCATGTAATTGACGTAACCGCAATTGGTCGGCAGGATTTAATGTTGTCTTGTTTCCCTTAAAAACCTTTGTATATTAATCACATCCTGCTCAATTTCCAATATTTTGGTGCATCTCTTACCTCTATTATTTCTTCAATGATCTGACGTAATTTCAGTTTGCTTTTTTGGTCTAGTATGTTAATTAATCTCATAGATGTGCCGTCTGGTCTCGTCGCGGTTCCAATGGGAGCCTTGCTTTCTATTCTGTCCAATCTTCTTAAGCTCTTTCTCCTTTGCACTGTTGCCGTCTGTTTCATTCCCCTCAGGCTCTGCAAAGGCTGCTTCGATTGTTTGGTACAATCCTGTGCTCCATATCTCTCTCTACACTTTACCCCTCCTGTATGGACATAGTGTTGGATGCCCTCTTTCCTCTTCCCTTGTAACCTTATGTGCGCCCAAATCCTATTTGCGGCATTTCTGTCTTTCTTCATTTATCTTCATCATCCATCGGACTCCTGCCTTTCCTATTTTGGCTTAAATTAATGCCGCAGCCTCCCTTTCGCTCTCAAGGTATTCATTCCATTTTGAATCCACTTCACCTAGTGTGGTCCCCTTTTTCTTTGCCAATCTCTGTTCCCTAGATGCCTGTTGTCGTGCTATTGCTGCCTTCTTCCCTGTCCACCAACTTTTTCGTCTGTTTTCCCTTCCAGGAATTCTTCCCTTTTTGGTTCAGCCCTTCTCTAGCTCCCTTTGACCCCCCCCCCCAGGGCATCATTGTTCATCTAATGTTGCTAGACGGACATCTGTTAAGGAAAATATACCTCTATATTAAATTATGAACAAACGGTTGAAGAAAGAGTTGTCGCAACTGTGAGTTCTCCGCGCTGTATCATGTAAAACAAACGCTCAAAGAACGTATGATATGTGATCTGCTTCACATGGTGGCATGCAAGAAACCACATGATCAGCACTTGTCAACCACGGCTCTTAAGCGTTTCACGAAGGTAGGTGTTTAGGCGCGTCGGCATTTCATGCCTGAAGGTTGTGGCGCAGATATCGGATAGACGAAGCAGGTACACGCTGCACAGACGCTGACTGTGTCTGTGGCACCTTCCATCTCTGCCCACTGTCCCTTTTATGCTCCTACCTGTTTCTCGCCTTCCGCTAAAGGGAAATACAGCTCCGGTTAAACTGCCAAACCCTTCTTTCGTTTCTTCCTTAATATACCTTCCTTGATTTCTACTTCTTTCTTTCTGTTCTTTATTTCCTTCCTTCATTCCTTTGCCTCCTGCTTTCTTTCACTTTACTTCCCTCCCGGCCGCGGTGATCGAATTTCGATCGAGGCGAAATTCCTGAGGCCCGCGCATTGTGCGATCTCAGTGCACGTCAAAGAACCCCAGGTCAAAAATTCCGGAGCCCTTCTCTACGGCGTCCCTCATGGCCTGAGTCGCTTTGAGACGCTACACACCCGTAAAACAAACCTTTCCTTCCTTCCTTTCTGCTACTTTTCTTTCTTTCTTTCTGCTCTTTATTTCTCATTTCGTTCCACCATTCTTTCCTTTTGCTTTCTTCACATCCTTGCGTCTCTTCCTTCCCCTTCCCTCCTTTTTTCATAACATAAGAGTAGCGCAAAACCAGGACAATGGACAAAAGGGGAGAGAACACACACCCACAACACATCGCCTGTGTTGTGGGTGTGTGTTCTCTCCCCATTTGTCCGTCGTCCTGGTATTGCGCTACTCTTATGTTATGGATCATTACCGACTTGCCCAAATTTCCACCCTGGTGAATCATACTCCTTTTTTCCTTCCTCCTTTCTTTCATTTCTTCGTTGTCCTCGATCCTTTTGACAGTTCGTTCGTTCAGCCGTTGCGGTTCACATCTCATCCTATTAACACTTTATCCCCACAATGCGTGGCCCAGATCGGACCGCTGCACTGCGTGTCGGGAGTCGACGCCTCCGCAGCCAGCAGCATGCTCCCTTCTCGCCTCCTGGTCGCCGTGGTCCTGCTGACCACGCTGGCGACACTGCCCGGCCCGTCGGACGGGACCCTGTCGTACCTGTCTCTGCCCGCCGTTCTGGTTGGTCTCCCGGTCGGCCCGATGGCGCTGGGCTTGGGTGTGGCCGGCGTAAAGATCGCCATCGCCAGCCGCCTCCTGAAATTCCTGTTCGGCGTAGTGTTCCGGGGCCGACGCGGCCGGGAGCCCGGCATCAGCGTCCGCAAGGAGTTCGTCCACGTTCCGGCCAGGGACCTGAAGCCTCCTCCTCTGACCTTCGTCCAGCCGGTGCACTGGGCGGGTCCACCTCTGCCTTCCCATCCGCCTCCGCCGGTACACTGGGTGCCTCCACCTCCACCTATGTATCTGCGCTCGCGGTCGCTCGCGTCAGCGTTCACCCTTCCCCAACCGTACGGGCTTCCCGAACAGCACTCCGTCGTCGGCAGGAGTGGTGTACCGGCTCCCCCTCCAGTGTTCGCCAGTAACCGGCCGCCAGCATTCCAGGTGTGTGGTAGCCCGGTGGGCTCTGTTAATGCCTATGAAACACAAAAAGTGCTCGTAGAAATCTTTCATCTACACCAAGACGTTTTGATGTCTTAAATAGCCTAGATTTTATACAGCCGTGCGCAGTCTTGGAGACCTCCTGCAGGATGGATGGATGGATAAGGACGAACCCTTTAAATCGGGCGCTGGCTCAAGTCACCTAGTAATGACTCGTGAAATTTCATTCTTGTCTTCGTGTTAGCCACCAATCAGATATCCTTCGCTTGGTTACTTCTACCCGCTTAAAATCTATTTTTCTTTCACTGTCCCTAAAAATAAGCCCTGCTGCTTTCAACTGTAGGGTGTAGCCTAAGCTAATCCCGAACTATCTGTCGACGATAAGAGGTTTTTCCTTGACATCTTGTAGACTTATAAGAGGTTTTTGCTTGACATCCTGTATACTTCTAGTTTATACCTTGTTTAGCTGTAAATAAGCGTTTTAGCTCATTTGTAGCTGTGGTATTCGATGCTATGGCTAACAGAGGCCTTACCTAGCCGTGTACAAGTATTTTAGCCGTTTTGTATCCGATGTAATGTATTCCTTTTAAATGAAATGCACTTTACGAAGCGCCCAATATCCTTGAAGTCTCCGAAGCAATCAGAACTGTGAAGGAAATACAAATGTCCTCAATGCTCGGAAGGTAAAATATGTGAATTGAGGGTGCGTTAGAAACTTGTTGCTGGGCTGTCTATAGCCCTTCTTGTCTGACGTTCGGCCTGTTGTCTGCAGATTAAAGGCGTATTTGCTTTCCGCAGAAGTCTAGGCCTAAGGTAATTGGTTCATGAGATAATGCAGCAGTTTTTTTTGCAATAAAATTTTCTCTATCAAAGTGCAAATCAAAATGCTCTGCTATCTCGTGTAACAATTGCCTGGTACCTAGATCTCTGCGCAAAGTGAGAACATTCTTTTAATCTGTCGACAACTGGCCAAATGCCAGGCAAGAAGCACGAGAGAGCACAGCAACAAGTTTTCTCACCCACCTTCAAAGCACACTTTTTTTTTCTCCCAAGCAAACATAGTTAACTGAAATTTTATTTTTCCATATTTTTATCGCGACCTGAAACAAAACAAGCCATGTACAATATTATACTTGAGTTCTTGGTTTGTTGGCTTATGTATGCAGTGACTAAGTTTCATGAATCCAGTACAACTTCCTCTATATGATTACTTGTAAACTGAAAATTACGGAGTTTAATGTCCAGGAGCGACACATGGGCAACGAGGGACCCCGTAGTGCAGGGCTACGGATTAATTTGGACGACTAGGGGTTCTTTAACGTCCGCTGACAGGCATTTTTGTATTTCGACTCTATCGACGTTCGGCCGCCGCGGCCGGCATCGAATAACTTGTGACCTTGGGATCGGCAGCCGAACTCAAAACCACTTAGCCACCTCGACAGGTTTCATGAACACTTCATGATAATGGATACTGCACAGTCCATTCCGCCCTTATAAGCTTAACCAAAGCCTCTGAAGACGAGCCTCACTGATATCAATCCCATTAAGTTGAACTGCAGCACTGGCGAGGACAGAAGAGATTGTTGGCAGGAATAAAATCCGGCCAGAATGCAATCGAGCAGATTTCAATGTGTAGGAAAAATTCGCGCCTTTCCTTCCTGTGTTTAAATAAAGCTGGTCGCTTTGAAGCTATGCCACGTTGCCGGTAGCGATAATGGCACTTGATTTTTCTAGGGTTCCAATTTATCCACGGCTACGCAAGAAACCAGCTCCTAAAGGACGTAAAATATGCGAGGGCAACCTAGCTGTGCCCACTTAACTAGAGCTCAAACACATGGAAACGCCCTGTTTTAATACACCCAACGTTACACTTTGGTATGAAAACACCGGCTGACACAGCTTTGATTTGCAAATCAAAGGAGCGACACACTAGCCGACGGTTCAATCAGGCATACTAGCGGCTCAGCCGCGTTTTCTCTACTCAAGAGAAATAGAAAGCATCCACGTGTGTAGCCTCAATACCAGTTTTCCGGGCATCAAAATAAATGCCCCTGAAAACAATCTTGCTGATGTGTCATAAAATGCTGCGTTTTGTTAAAACGCTGTTTCTGAGCTCTTTGAGAGCTCTCAAGTGCCAGTTATAAAGAGCGAATTAGGTTTGCAGAGTTTATGCAACGCCTTGCAAGCATTGCGCGAAAAGAACTTGATGGATGCAGTCTACCTTTTTTAGTTGGTCCCTTGCGTTTCTTCAGCAAACGTGTAACTTTGACGTATTGTGCCAATAAAATAGACTTCCAATCCGCCGCGGTGGATCGGTGGTCATGGTGCTCGGCTTCTGACTCGAAAGACGCGGGTTCGATCCCGGCTGCAGCGGTTGAATTTCTTTGGAGAAGAAATTCTACAGACCCGTGTACTGTGCGATGTCAGTGCACGTTAAAGAACCCCAGGTGGTCGAAATTACCATAGCCCTACACATCCTAAATCAAACCTAAACCGTGCAGCTATGTGCACGGTTGCATAAGATGTGCATGGCTCTCTGGTACACTGTGCATTTCATTAATGTTAATTTTAGTAGAGGATGTATGTTTGCCTTTAGCAATTGTGATGCATGTCTAACACTTGCTTTTGATCGCTAGTATATTCCACCTTTGCAGTTTTGTGTCCCATGCTGAAAATTGCACTGTAAATGGACGTTTATGCTGTGGCTGTCTTTATCTTCAAGTAGTAATGCGTATGAATGATGTGAAACCATGTTAGAGATGGCGAGTGCTATCAAGGTAGCTCTTTTCGGGTTTTTGGTTATGCCTCCTGAGGCACGTTTACGCAATTGTCTGGAGTAAAAAATAGGAAATGAAACAATAAATTGGAGGCTTATCAAGGTTAAGCCCAGTGGATGCGAAGCATGTCCTTAGCGTTTGGAGGCATCTTGACCACATACACGCCCGGCGCAAAGACGCTGGCGCGGTTGCGGGCACAGACTGACGCGACGGCGGGCGCGCGCCGCCTCATCCCTGGGGGGGCGTCACATCACGTGATGCAGCGATGGTGGCGCCGCCGCCGCGTCGCGCGCGACGGCGCGAACCAAAGCGTGGAGGCCTCCGCCGGGCGACGTCCGACGGCGCGATATGAGGCCCCATCTGCAGACGTCATCACGTGATGTCACATCATGTGATCTCACTTCAAGGTCAATGGTGGCCACCGCCGGGAGGCGACCGACGGCGCGATATGAGGCCCCATCTGCAGCCGGTGTGACGTCATGTCACGTGACCTACTTGAAGGTCACTTGAAGGTCAATGGTGGCCACCGCCGGGCGTCGCGCGAAGGCCCGAAACCTACGTTAATATGCTTCGCATAAAATATGTTTCGCATAAAAGTACCACCTTCTAGAATTTCGAAAAATCTGTTCAGTGCTGCAGCTCAACCAATTTGGCCTTGGCGTACGCGTTTCAGTCATCGCGCGGTGCCGCACCGACCAGTTCACGTCACCCCATAGAGAACGCATCACGTGACCACCCTTCCGTCTGTAATGGCGCAGCGAGCACCCCTGCGCCGCAAGCAATCATTTTTTTTAGAAACTCTAAAAAGTGATATGGCTATTACTGACGGCCAGCTACGCACTTCTAACTGCAACAATGCACCTAATGGTAATAGTTAAACAGTTAATTATAGGAAATTAGTTAACTAGCCTGCTATAGTACGATGCAGCTTTAAAAAATAGCAGTTGGTAACGACGGACTGCAGCAGTGCGCAGTGTTCATTCAGTATTTCTCCACTCGCCAATCAACACTGAACGAAACAAGCTTTTGAATGTTTACGTAAGGGATCGCTCTGGTGCAAGGAAGATAAAGAACCAAGCCGGGCATGACTATATTAAACGAGCAAGACATCAATATTGTAGAGCTTGTAATTTTTTCTTGTGATTAGCTTCTTGTTTAGGTACCAAGAGCAGTTTTAACAACGGAGTGCTTTTTTGTCATAGGGGATTTCCATGAGGCGGTTTTGAATATGGGAAAGGGCAACTGCAGCACTTTTTTGCGAATTTCGCGATATTCAAGGATTCAGACCTATATAGGCTGTAGGTAAAGCATGCCGAGTGTTTTTGCACTAGCATTTAAAATAGTGATGTAACCGACGATTGAATTTTGCGCTTCTCGTCAATGCACCGGAGGAATGCAGGGAAACTCAGCATGACGTCACGGAAGGTATGATTTCAAATTACCGCTGCCGTCAGCCACACCCTGCCCTGACTCGTTAGACGCTGCCAAACAACTCTCGGCAGGGTTTGCCATCGGTGGCGCTGGTTTTTTTCCTTCAAAGCAGGCGTTTGTGCGTTGGAAATGTACCGATACCTTCGATGACATCATCATGCCCCCCCCCCCCCCCCCCACTTGGCGTTGTGCGCTGCGGAGAAGCTTGAAGGGCGTCGGGATTTTAATCGGCGATTGCTTCATTATTTCAAGGGCTAGCCAAAAAAAAAAAATTCGCATGCTTTACCTGCAAGTTTCACACATTCGACCCTCTTAAGCTCGTTGACTTCTAAAACCTATGCAGTTTCCATTTAAGTTGTATACCATATCTGCCAATATGGTATTATAATGTCGCCCATTTTACGAAATTCCTGTTTTACACCCGTATTACTCGAAATATTGTCGCATAATAAAGTACATGAGGATTCTTCTTTCCGCAGCCTCCTTGGACAAAGTTCGTGCGACCGCCGACTCCTCCTCTTCCTCCGCCGCCGCCAATCCATTTCGTAATCCCTCCGCCCCCGGCAGCGGCCCTGCCGGAGCCAAAGGAAGCCCCCGAGACCCGTCCCGTCACCGGCACCTTGTCAAGAGCACCCGAAACGCTTCTTGCTGACGCCCAGCCGGCAACCGGGGGCACCTTCGACCAGATCCTCAAGATCGCTCAGTCTCCAGCCGTGTCCACAATAGCGAGCAATAACCCGGAGCTAATCGTCAGACTTATCCAAGGAATCTCCGGCGCCAAACCTGCACAGACTCCGTTGGGCACGCCGCACAGCACTGCGGGGCTAACCACCAGCAAAATTGGCAACGGCGACATACAAGCGCTTTTCAACTTCGTTCGCCAGGACCCCAACCTAGTACGTAACATCGTCAGAGCAGACCCGGGCTTCGTGCCTAGCCTAGTGAATAACCTCCTGGGCATATCCGGCCAGAAGAGCCAAGAGCCGACCCCGGCACCACCGGTCAATCCATCAGAATTCGGTTTCAAAGAACCCAACGACACGAATGAAGCGGATTCGAAGGTTCCGGCTAATGTGCCCATAGACTCTGAGGAAAGCGAGACCTCTGCTACACCTTCTGGGCGCAAGCCACAAACCTCTGTCACACCATCACCTCCTAGGCAGACCGTGATGAAGCCATCAGCCTACCCTGCCCATCCTTATTCGCTTCTGGGCTATCCGTCGAGATTTTACAACACTTTCAATCACCGCCAGTCTCCTTTCGCAGTTTTCAGATTTCCCAGCAGGGCCGGTGACGTGGAACAACCCTTCTTCTCCCGTACCCCTTGGCACACGCCAACGCTGCTAAGCCAACTCCCAGATCAGCCCACCGTCGACGTCTATGAAACAGCCGGGGAAGACAAATCCGAGCCTTCGTATCAAACGGAAGTCACGACAGCACATCCCAGCTCCCAGGCTGACAGGACGGTTCAGGCAGACAAGACTGAGTCGTCCTACCAAACCGAGGTAACAGAGCCTCGAATCATCCAAGCCTACGGATCCGGTGCGAACGCCAAGCCAGGGTCCTCCTACGACAAGCCCCAGCCTTCCACTGATGATGACGTCAACAACGATCCAACCGAACCCACTGTAGAAGTCTTCGTGATCAACGAGGAACCAGAGCTCGAGCCCGATTTCCCCACCTCGGAGGAGCTGAAGGACGATGTCCACACTTCACCCAACCACGATGATAGCAAACCTTTGCCTTCTGGAGGGGTCCAGTTTGTTGCTGAGCCTCCCGCGGAAGAGGTTAATGCTCCCATTCCTGTTTTCGTGCCTGCCACGGGAAAGTTCAGGCCGGATTCTCCTGACGTCACTCATCTGAAGGGCAACGTGGACGGTTCTCCTGCTGCTGTCTCTAACCTGACAGCACACCTCAGCACTCAGGCGGAGGAGCCAGCTCTGAGAGACCAGCTTAAGCGGTCTTACCAAATCGAAGTAACACCGAAACTTCCGATCGTTCAGACCTACGAGGCTGGTAGAAATGACAAGCCCCAGACTTCTTACGGTAAGCCTGAAACCTCCTACCATGAGTCCTCCAACGACAAGCCCGAGTCTTCCACTGACAAAGAAGACAGCAAAGATGGAGTCGAACCCGACGTAGAAGTCGTGGTAGCCGAACAGCCAGTCGTCGAGCAAGATTTGCCTGCCTCAGATGATCAGAAGGGAGATGTCTATGCATCGGCCAACAACGGTGACCAGAGTTCTTTGCCGCATGACGAGAACCAGCACGTCGCTAGGCCTCCTGTGAAGCAAGTGGTGGCGCCGCCCCCGGTCAGGACCGTGTTCACGCCCGTTACGGGAAAGTTCCGCTACGATCCTTTCGGCACCAGTGATCCTGGGAAGAACGTGGCTAGCTTCCCCTTCGGTCTCTATGACCCGACTGACCTGGACACCGAGCTCCCTAAAAGCAGGTGAGTGGTACGATGGTTGATTCTACTTTCTGTTGTTAGTTGGTTGTGTACCTGCATGTGTGCAAGTGTGTGTGTGCGGGGGGGGGGGGGGGGGGGGGGGGGGGGGCTTTGCTGATCCGCTGTCGTCTTTATCACCGCTTCTTCGTTAAGAACCGCAAATTCTTCAGCAGTTTAGGAACGGTCACAAGCGCTTTCAATTGTCCTACCGCGCCTTAGTCCCTGATCACTGCCCCGATAACTGTTTTAACGTAAAAGCATCTCTTGGCTCATTAGCAGCGTTCGTCCGGCAAGACAGATCCATAGCCAAACGAACACTAGCCACAGACAATCCATACTTTGGCTTAACTGGCTTAAGACATAAAGGACAGAAATAAAAAACAATAATAATAAACTAAAAAAGAAAGATATTAAAATAAAAATAACACAAAACCAAAAAGTATACATAATAAAAATAAAACAAAAGTGGAGAACAACTCGAGGGAGAAAGGACAGGGAAAGGCTTTCCCATTTCCGCTCTTAAGCCGACTTAAGAGCAATCCTGTAATTTTTTTGAGGATGTAGCAGCAGCTAGCTGACGAACAATCTTTATGAAGTGTCAGCGCAGAGCATTAGTTCTGAATGATGCCCGCATTGTCGCAATTTGTTCTGGAGATGTTGGCAATGAATTCCGGGTTAATGAGCTTCAACTGCATGCATGAACGTGTTTTCAGTCAGCCAATTTATCATATTACACTGAGGATACATTTAGCACCGCTCGATTTGCAGGCCGAGTTTTACAATACGGCGATTTGCCCATGCCCGGATGTTGCTGCGAGCGTGACGGTCATCATAAATATCTACCTTTCCAGTGAAACAAATCGCTTGAAACAAACGCAGTGAAACGCAGGAAACAAAAAAAATAAATTACCGAGAAAGTGTGAATATCGATAGGAATATTTTTTTTCGTTTTATTATTCTTTGTAAGCCATACTGTAACATGCGCAAAATACTTCAGAGTCAGATAAGCTCGAGAGATTGGACTAATTTCAATTAAAATTGAAGTAGCTGGCAGATTCCAAGGAACGCCAAGGTATAAACACGCAGAAGACAGAAAAATAGGAGCTCAGACAGGCGACCCGTTGTAGCGCCTTCCGCAGATGGTTTCTTTTGATACCGAACCTTATTGCGGTTTTTGTAGCGTGAGTTACATTGCCCACAGTCTCGCCGTTTCGCGTGCTCCCTCCGTCGACCATACTGCGCATGCGCGAGTGACGTCACTGCGCACAGCTGGCGCGCACGCCGCCGCAGAGCCACGCGACGTCGCTGCTCACGCTACGTATATCTTGGCATAGCAGAGCTAAGCCACTGGTAACTTTTTTTTGCCTTCAGACTAAATTTTACTTTCATATCTCCTCTCGTGGTCTATACCTGCAACTGTGGTACCGCTGTAAAGCGAGCACTTTTAAGTGCGCATAGGAGGAGTGTCACTCACAGAACAATGCGCGCCGGTTAGTGGGGTGACGGAACGCACTTTGCTGGAGGAGTGTATACAATATGTGGGCGCATAAAGAAGTATACAAAAGTTTATTTCACTTGTTGTGGCACTGATTTTAAGAAAGTTTCCTCGTTATAGCAACAAGCGAACCACCACAACAAAGGAACAAGATCAAATCCAACCCTGCTGCATGCCACCATTTTCTTTCTTGTCATATTTCTGAATAGACTACGAGCTCATTTTGTCTGGTCTTGGCTTTTCTTCTATTTATAGGTTTGTTTACTTGTTAAAAACCACTTCAGCTCGTTTGATTTGCTCAATCATGTGAATTTTCGTCTCTTTTTCTATTTCTTCTACTTTTTAAAAATATTCCGCAAATTTTCTGGGGGCATCTTTTTTTACACGAGTACACTGTCCTTTCCCGTTTCGCACCGAGTAGCCTAAAGGGGTGCCACAAATATCCAGTGTGAGCACTGCAGGCCGGACAGTTTTTACAAAGGAGTGTGCTACATGCATCCCTGTTCTGCGATATCATACGCATGCCTTTATGAGCATAAAGATATCATAACTAATGATGATGACGATGATTGCCCTTTTCCGCTCCTTCTGCGTGCAGTGCGACTGGCCGCAAGCAAGAAGCTCCCAAGGCCCGCGTCCGACGCACTGCCCCGAGCCCCAGCAGCGCATCCGACCCCTGGAAGGAGGCGCGCAGCATGGACTCGCGTAAGTGCGTCTTCAAGATGGTCTGCTACATCGGCGCTAACGACCAGTCGTTCGGCCGGTTCGCGGAGAGCACCTCCTTCATCTTCAGGTACATCGGCCGTTTCGTGATCAGGTATTAACGAAGGACCCTTAATTGCAAGCGCAATTCCGATGTCGAAGTCTAATCGGCACAGCGCGCAGACCGGACACAGAAGGAGTGCACGAAGGCGATGTGTCCTTGCATCGTTCTGCTTAGCATGGCGCAAAGTCAACCGTCCCGGATGGATAGCCCTTTGCTGCAAGCAGTGTAGTAGACTGTTTCGAGGTCCGTTCAGCTGTTTTTAACGCGAAAGCGCTACTTTACTCGCGAAGCTGAAAACCCGAGGTATCTGGGAAGCCTCAACCCCCCTCCCCGCTACCTGATAGCACGACTGGTTGACTATGAGGTAATTGGAACAAAGTTCCAGTGGCTTTAGGCGACTACATAGCGGCGACTCACGCAACTCAACTACGAGAGGCGTGGGGGAGCCTCGCGCCGCGCCGCCGCCTCTTCCCACATGTGCCCTCTCTCGGTCTCCGCTGTTGCTCCAGAACACGGACTTCGCCTTGAACCGCCGGCGCGCTCCGCCATCCCGCTCCCGACTCGCGAGAGCCATCGGTGCCGGAATTACGCAAGCAACCGCGCGGCGATGTACGCGCGCTTCTCCTGCCATGTCTTTGTGTTGCTTCAAGTGCTTTCGCCCGGCATACTCGGTGCAACTACGTCAAAACCCTACCGCTTTATTTTTGTTTCATGATCTCATTTGCGTTAGTATACCTGCATCACCCTTGTTGTGTGAACAAGGTAAAAGTTTCAATGTGTGCAATTGTGCGGGGCCTTGAATACAGCACTACGAATTTTAAGTGATCGCTCCGAGGGCATTCTTGTTCTTTCTTGTGCCACCATTGAGCGTGGCCCTTTTAAGGGATCGGATGAAAAGTATTAATTAAATGTAGTGGCCACGGCAGTAATGTTGAAGGTATACGAGGTACAAACTAGAGGAGAGCTCTGTGGATTAATTTCGATACTACTGAGTTTCTTCGACAGCATTTCACCTCCGCCGAAATTCTGCAGATTCTCATGACCATGCTAGCATGACAAAGCAGAGAGTGGACAATCCTGAACCATGCATGGAGGATACTATGCCCTTTCATCTGCCACTCCTTATATTGTCGTGAGACTTCCTGCATTGTCAGGGTGATTACATTCGGCCGACGCCATTGCTTGGAAGAGGGGTCCTTTGACGCATAAAAGCAACTTCGTTGGTTTCGGCGCTGCTGCAGATAACATTTTTACGCAATGGCAGGTGGAGATTGGCTGTTTCTACGCGCATATTGCATTACATTAACAGTATTTAAGTAATTTCCGCAGCGCAGTGGTTACTGGACCCTAAACTAATCTGAAGTTGGGATCATCACCAGGGACAAACTAGTTGACTAACGCCCTCTGTTTACAGGAACGTGAAAGCGCTCATGGGCAGCAGCGAAGTACCCACCGACTACAGCCGCGCTTACGAAGTGGGCCGTACGCACGGAGGGGAAGGCTGCCGCATCAAGTACAACACGTGTCCCATGGCCGTCGTCGACCTGGTCAGCCTCTCGGCGAACTTCGGTTGAGCACGCCAGAACTGGCGACGCTTTCCGGAGGATGGCGCCACGCGGGAGTCTCGCGCCTAGTCACGACGCACCTGACCTTGGCGGTTAACGGGAACCTCGTACTTGATTTCCTGACTGTATTATATTAGCAAACTGAAACCAAAACTTCCAGTTTGTATGCCAATTTAGCTTACACAAGCTGGCATGTTTTTATGTATCTAGTGGACTTTCTGTCGTTTGTACACTAATTGTCGGAGTGTTATATGTAAAGCGCGTGCGCACTGCGTTCTATTTATTGGGGCTCATCAAAGGTCATCTGTGTTACCCTGTAAATATATTATAGCGCCCGGCGACGCTATAAAGCGCCGGCGCTAAGATCGGCGTTACAGCGCGCGCTAGAAAGAGAATAAAGATCGACCGCGCGTGCTCGGGGCGCACGCCCGGCACGGGCAGTTCGGAACGAGAAGCCTGCCACGCTGGTCGTCTCTGTCTGGTGCTCCGCTGCGACCCCGCAAAATCCACATCGTGGTGACCCGGAGAGCCGCGCCTTCTATCCCAGCGGCGTCCCAGCATGGCAGGCTGGCAAGACCTGGATTTCAACCCCCCGCTTCCAGCGTTCCGGCCTGCAGGCGTCGGCGGGTGGTTCGCCCAACTGGAGGCTGCGATGTACTTGAACGGCATTACCATCCAGCCGTTCAAACACGCAGTCCTTTGCGACATTCTCCCGCCTGATCTCCTCTGCCGACTCGCCTGCCCTGCCTCGGGATGCCGGCCCTACGACGATTTGCGCGCTGCCGTCCTCGTCTACTACGGCGCATCATACTACCCGCTGCCGCTCCATGATGAGGCGGACTCGCTTTCGCCACCGCCAGCGCCTGCGCCCGCACCAGCATCGCACTCGTCTTCGGCTGCATCCTCCAGAAACAGCACGCCGCAACCGTCACTGGCCAGTACTCTTCCGCCCCAGTCCAGCGTCTCCGGCCCGGTTGCTTTCACACTGACCGCCCCCTCGAATTCCTGCCCTCTCGCCAAGGACCTGGCTCAAGACGAGTGGCAGCCACCCGAGCTTCTCGACCCTTCACGTCTGCAGCTGTGGCCGTTCCGCCCGCACAGCCCTGTAGTTTGGTTTCTGCAAGTGGACGCTCAGCTGTACGTGAACGGCGTCCGATCACAGATCTGGCGGTACCTCCTCGTGAAAAGGGAGTTGCCCGCCGATCTCTTTACCCAGCTTGACCTTTCGCCGCCGGGTGAACACCCTTATCATGACTTGAAGGACGCCTTCTTCAAGTTTTTCGGCTCAAACCTTCCCCGTCCTGCGTCCCACGCGGTACAACAAGCTTCGGCTCTAGACGCCGATCCACGTGTGAGCACCCGTCCCACGACTCCTGCCCAGCCCTGCTTGCCAGCTGTGGTGCCTGCCTTGGGACCACCACCAGAAGAGGTCTCTCTCGACCCGACCTGCGGCGCAGCCCCGCTCCTCGTCACATGTTCGCCTGTCCCCTCATGCCTCTCTCCGGTGAGCCCATCTGTCCTTCCTGTCGCGGGGCACGCATGCACGCCACACCAAGACCCTGTCGCTGCTAATGCGCAACCCGCACTGCTTCCCACGGCTCCCTGGTCATCTGGCGGCTTCGCAAGTGACTCTGCCTCTGCGCCAAACGAGACAGTCACCGGAGGTAGCATGCATGCGACATGGACGCGCCTCAGCGGGCCCCCTCCAGCACCGCCTGTCGTAGCAGCACCAGCGCATCCCGTTTCTTCCGACGCTCACGGGCCGGATTTGCGCCCTACTCCTGCATCCACCGCTGCCACTACCCAAGCAGTCCTGGCTTTCCAATCAGATGGCAGCCGCCCGTTGCTCACTCCGCCTTCGCCTGCCATGCCGTTGCTGCGCCGCCACGAGCGACTGCGCCATCGCCTCCGCTTCTACCACTGCTGCTGTATCAGGCGGCACCTACTACCCCGCCGGCTGGGGCGACGCACTTCACACGCTCGGACATCTGTACGTTGGTTGATGTTCAGGCCATCCTCGAGCCCACTGCCACCACTACTAGTTTCTCTGAAGACTGCTTTACGACCATCTCGTCGACGCTTACTGGGTGACTTTTCATGTCTGCTGCCCCGGGCCTGCGCCCCGAGCACGCGCGGTCCATCTTTATTCTCTTTCTAGCGCGCGCTGTAACGCCGATCTTAGCGCCGGCGCTTTATAGCGTATTACCAATAGAGGGCGTCATATTTCTTTCTTGCAATTTCTAGAACTTCGCCTTGTTTTAGTTCATATGTGAAGTGCTGCGATGCACACTGCATTGTGTTTATTCGTGTCTCTGTAAATATATTACAAATAAAGTTGGTCAAATTTCTTTCTTCCAAATTCTGGAACAGCGTTTTTTTTTCTTTTAAAAGCAAGATATTTACTGACCTAGGTTCCCACGCAGACTAAGAAACTCAAGTGAGAGAGTGTATGCAAAGGCTAGAAGAACCATCACTAAATCGAACTATCAAAGCTTCTTTGCTTCGTTCGAAATCTGTCCTCGATGAATCGCGCAAATGGGTCAAACACCCATTTACAGCGGTTGATTCAAATGGATTGCATGACAAGATGCAAGCATCACAGAAGATGACATTTTCGCGGAAGAAAGATGTGTAAAAAGGCAATGAAGCTTTACTAAACAGTTGCTGCTCTGTAGGCGCGTTAAACGTGTTCCTCATCTTCTCGCGGGGTACGCAGATTTGATTCGAAAAGAGTTTAAATCGACGCTGTTTACGTACCGTACGCTTAAATACGCTAAACGCGATCATTTCGTGGGATATGAGATTAGTCGCATTCGTACCACAACGTTTTCAACGGATGAATGGACGATAGCGTACCCTGTGAAACAGGATGGAGACAGTTTCCATCTCTGCAATAAAACAGATGATGATGATAGTGTGGCATAGCCCTTTGTAGTGGGCGGGGCGCAAAAGATAGGCGCAAGCTCAGCCTAGTGGTGCCGTCTGGTTGTTACAAAGGGAGCCATTTTTGGCACCAAACCGACGCTGCTCCGGTGAAACTGGCTGCGAAGCGGTGACCATGGTTCATTGCACGACTGTGGGGTGCGCGAGCCGCACTCAGATCAAGAAACTGAAGACCAATTAGAAGTACTGTATATTTGTCAAGATCCCGAAGGTGCACTGCAGGCATGATAGGGGGGGGGGGGGGGGGGGGGGGGAGCTGTGAGAACGGAGGCGCCGCGAATTGGGCGTCTTGATGCACATGGGGGTCAACAGGTACGGAATTAACAAAAACTCGGATAAGTACTGAATTCTTTCACGATCATTCTTTTCAGGTACACGGCTTTACATCTGCAAACCATTAGAAGAACGTTTGTGGCCTAACGCTGTAGTATACCTAAGCTAGCCTTTCGGTTGTGGCCGAAGTTTGGCATATGCTTAGCGATAAGGGTTAAAAGCGTTCCATATGCCACTGCTTTTGCCTGAAGGTTAATATAAGATATGGCTGGCCTCAGCTATCGCGCCTACAGTTCGTTTCGGTGAATGTTGGCGCTTTTTAAGGCGAATGCCTTTAAGCGCTCATACTCTGCGACCATGACTATCCGTCCGTCCGTTACATCTGAAGTGAAAGTCGGAACTAGTCATGACTACTGCGCCATTAACCAGCAATGACTATATAGACACGACTAAATGGTCATTAACCAGTCAAGACCGGCACACACAGAGCGTTCACATGACGTGAGCGCTACCTGGGGACGAACAAGCGGGACGTCAAGCCCGCGTTCTCAATGAATGCACAGGGGCTCACGATTGTTTTGTAACGGGTACGCGCACTTCAGCTTACTATATCTTCAGACTATCCGGGATGATTATTTACCTGTTTATTTATTTATTATTTTTCCTTGGGAGAGGGAAGTTGCCGATAGAAAACAGCGGAGTAGCTCCAAAAGCCTTCCAGTGAATCCGAAATTTCCCGTCTCAAGGGTGCCGTTGTCGCATCCTCTCAGCAGCACTGGTCGCTTGCTTATCACAACAAATTCTCTCTCTCTCCCACTTGTGTTCAAAGCAGGGGTGCGAACGCGAGGAGCAGGTCGAGGTATGTGCAAGAAAGTGTAGCATTGTACCTTTTCGACAACTACACGACATCTCGAAAGCTGGCGTTAACCGGCATTCAGGACCATCCCCCTCCCCCCGTCTTCTTTTCTAAAAAGAATGCTGTGGGGGGCGACTGACTCATCTTCCGTCTCGCACTGAACCTTTCTTTTGGCAGAGCAGGAAGTGAAAACGCTGACCCTAAAAAAGGGTCTTTGGTTTCGAGAATTTTCCTGGAAGCAAGGTTTCCACCGCTGGCAGCGGCGTGCGTTCGGGGAAAATGTCTTGTTCATCGGCGATGCAAACCGAACGGTGACCGTCGTATTCACGCCCATCAGAGCTCTTTGGGCGCCGTTGGAATAGCATACTGCAGGAAGCCGAAACTTGTGCCATTGCGTAGAAAGTGATCAAACGCCAGGCAGCGAAGAACTGCATTAAAAAGCACATCGAGGGGGGCCCTCGAAATAACTAAACGTGGTGGTCAACTTTGAATGACGTTTTCTGAATTCTCCTTTCCTGGGTTGTTTCCCACCTTGTGGAACACATACCTTCACGACTGTTTCGTTTATTTTGACCTAGTTTGTTTCGTTGCAATCAGAACCGCACTAAATGCAGGGGCAGACAATGTTTTGTAGTTTTTGTGAATCTGAATTCAACGCTCTAGCTCAGCTACCAAGTAAACCATGACAATGCATGGTTCCCCTAAATAAGCGCTATGTCTTCCTGACCTTCTTGAGATGACATCCTTGTCCACGAATGGTCTCCTTGGGGTGCTCCATTTCCTTTACATGTTATTTTCCACAAACACAAATCATAAATAGCCGTGAGCACCGTTTCTGTCAAACTTATTTATTCTCCAGTCCCAAAGCCGCTTGCGGCTTCAGTGCCTCGAAGCGTTGCCATTCTATAATGTGAATCATGGAACGGACCATGAACAATTGACGAGACAGTAGAGATGGTCGGTGAAATGATATGCTCCAGGGTTTCACTGTTAATTCCCGGTCGATGATGTGGATGACGTGGACCCCTGACTGTGCCTCTGGTGAGGCACTACATGTTCCGTACTGGAACTTGTAGTGGTGTCGGTACAGGGGTCCGATCGGGTGGCGGCAGGAGGAGATCCGACCGCGGCAGCCGTAGCGGCGACCGTTCCGCGCCATGGCGGCGTAGTGGGCTGCCGAAGATCCCGTGTCCCACATCGGATACCTGCACGAGTCAGGGACAGATTGAGTTGCACTGGCACTGATTTCAGGAAGACGACGCGAACTGAAATGCACTGCAATGAATGGCGTCGTAATAGGGGGCAACAGGTTTTGACAAGCAAATTAGATCTACGAATAGGCTTTCTTCCACCGTGCTACTACACATCACCACGGCGGCCAGGCGATGTCTGCATATGCTCCCGCAGGGAGCAGAGTTGCGCGAAGGTCCGTCATTTTGTTGCAAGCTTTGCGGGGAAAGCAGCTTATTGTGCGGCAGGAGCCCCACGAGAAGGCAGCTTAGAGGCACCCCTTCTCCCATAACAAAGCAGACTGCACTCAAGATGGGAGTTTCTGGCCCCCTCCGGCTCATACCTTGGCTAGGGTGTCTAACGTGTGACGTCAGCAGGGTCATGCGATCGTCCCTCCGCGAATAGCGTTACGAGCGGCGCGGGGAAACAGTCGCACAACTCTTCGGGTGCACATACGGGGTGTTTCACCTAAGACTTTGCACCATTTTTAAAAAAATACTTTTTGACTTAAAAGAGCGCTTCTTTGGGCATAGCATTGTTAGCCGGGTAGCGCCACAGAATACGCATAAGACGTGCTAACTAGCATGGAGGTTAACCGATGTTGAATAGATGTAGCCCACCGTAGGTAGTAACGTAGTAACCATTTCAGTTTTTAGCATTTCGAAAACACAGTTACCCTCGGTGCAACAAATCTTGGCTCCATCGCGCCAGAATACAGGCGCTCTTGAGAAGCTTCCAGGGAAGGCAACCTCTCCAATGCGAGCAATTCGTCCAAATAGCCGAAATTTGTTGGACCGCGGAGAGTAACAGCATTTTCGGAATTCTAAAAACTGATGCGGATATCAATTACGGTGAGCTGCACGCCTCTCAGTAATTGAGGAGCCCAACAGTAATAGTCAAAAAGTTAACTGTTCTACTTAGGTAACCAGCCTGCTAGTTAGCACACCTTAGCTGTATTTTGATGCGCAACACCAGTGAATAAGCTAGGCAAAAAAAAGCGTTCTTCGAACAAAACATTGGCAGTGGCTTAGCTCTGCTATGCCAAGATGTACGTAGGGAAAGCAGGCATGCGACACAGCTGGCGAAACGAGCGGAGGCGAGCTCAACGACGAGGCAAGCGGTGTGACGTCATACCAGAAGCGCGGCGTCCGCCAGCTGCGGCGGTTGCTAGGCAACGGCTCAGGGTCGGTCTCTGTGCCTCCTCGGAGCACCGCCACAGCGAAATCGCAGGTTCGTGGCCAATGTAGCTTTCGATACAAAAGCCTATTTTAAACAATTATGTCTTAGGTGAAACACCCTATATAAGAAGGGATACAAATGTGTCTGCGGTTCCTTCTTGGGCCTAATCGTTCAGGACGGAATTTCAATTATGAGCAAGGCAGACGACTGCTTAACGACGTACGAACTTTGGGGAATCGAAGAATGATCACATTGAGGAGTGTCCACCCAGAAAGGAATTTCAACAGCGCTTCGTTGCGATAAACCTTCTTTGATCCCTCGACCTTCGTGCGAAGTCCAGCTGTGTTGCTTGTCCTAATCGAACGTTTGCAGAGCAAGCTGTAGAGGCTGTGCGCACCTAAAGCCCTCCCAATAAAGAAAGATATATTTTGTGCAGCGAGGAAAGTCCGAAAAAAAAAAAGAGAAACGTAAATCTCTTCATGCAGTTTTAAAGAAGTTGATGCAATGGCAGCGACACAAGCATGACCGAATTACGAACGCATGACCTCATTCCAGCCATGGCATTCATAGAAGCACGTCCTACTAGTGTTTGGTGCCTATTCTATGTGTTTATTTAAGGCAAAAGGCAACTCCGCTGAGCCTTGCAGTGATGTTTTTGAAGAAGAAAAGTAGTGGTTTACTACCAACAAAATAATCTGAAAACGTAGAGAGCCATTCATTCGCCCGAAAAGAAAAAAAAATGGGGGCTCCGGTATGGCACCTCTTTCTTCCATTCACTTCCTCCTTTATCTCTTCTCTTACGGCGTGGTTCAGGTGTCCACCCAGATATGAGAGTTACTGCGCCTTTTCCTTTCCTCAAAACCAATTTTCAATTAAAATAGAACGCTTAAGCTTCGCATTTAGGAGTGGAACACGACAGCGTGTTGCAGCGCTGCCAGGGAGTCCACAGAACGTCATCGCCAGTTTCGGAGCTGCGCCTTTCCCGTTGGAAACACTTTATAACGCAAAGAATTTTTAGGAAAGGAAATGTCACAGTAACTGTCTCACATCCTGCCTCAAGCTAGGCTCTAACTTTCTAGTTAAGTTAGAGATTAGCTTGCTGAATCGCATACACAATCCGGAACATTCTGCGGCAAACAGCTGGCATGATACGATTTTTTTTCCGACGCGTGGTCCGGTTTTGCTTGCCTCTCCAGACTCTCAGCAGTTCCGATTTCTCAACCAACCAACCAACCAACGAGGACCTAAAACTCCAACCAACGACCGTCCCAACCAACGAGGACCTAAAACTCAACGTCTACCTTGACGGGACACCCATACCCGAAAAGACAACAATAAGAATTTTAGGCATGTGGGTTCAATCCAACCAGCGCAGTACTCACACTTTTACCCTGTTCAAAGCAACAACACTACAAGTCTCACGCATGATCACCCGCATCACCAACAGGCGACATGGCATGCGTGAAGAGGACACACTCAAACTAGTCAGAAGCCTTGTAGTTAGTAGAATCACGTACAGCCTACCCTACCAGTGCCTCAACAAAAACGAAATACAACAAGCGGATGCCCTGCTACGCAAAGCGTATAAGACAGCGCTCCGACTTCCGCGCAACACGTCAACCGAAAAACTCATGGCCCTGGGATTAGATAACACCTTTGAGGAGCTACGAGAGGCGCAGCTTGAGTCGCAAAAACTCAGGCTGTTGCAGACAACGACTGGAAGAGCGCTCCTGCAGAGGCTCGGATACCGCGAGCAGATGCGAGAAATGACGAGGACGGCAACGATCCCCGACGAGCTTCGCAAGACCCTCAAGGTAGCGCCAATACCAAAAAACCAAAAAACATGGATCCCAACCTCCATCGAGGGAGAAGAGAAGCGAGGGCCGACTTCATCGAAAGAACATACGCTCCTCAAGCCACGACCGTGTATGCAGACGCGTCTTGGAGAGGAGGAGACACCAAAATCGCTGTGGCGGCGGTGGTCGATTCGTCTTTACGCGAAATGACCAGCGCGTCTCTCCGAGGCTGCACAGCTGCAGAGTCCGAGGAAGTAGCCGTTGCTCTAGCGGTGGCGGAGGGCTATAGAACCGGGCGGTCGCTAACAATACTCACCGACTCTCAAACAGCCTGCCGAAATTACATGAATGGCAGGATAGGTCGTCACGCGCTCCGTATACTCCTCGCAGCGAGCGACAGAATTAAAAACCAGGAAGAACAAAGCGACAAGATCCCACACAAAATTGTGTGGGTACCGGGGCACACGGGGGTGGCAGGGAACCAAGAGGCCGACAGGATAGCTCGAGGATACATTACTTTCCGAGCATCCGATGAGCCCGCGGAACTCGCGCCAGCACCCAGGGATTACTCGGCCATACTACAAAACTACAGAGGCAGAAGATTGCGGTATCCCCCACCGCACAAATCTCTCAGCAGAGAGGAAGCTGTCACTTGGAGACAATTACAAACAGGCTCTTTCCCAAACCTACATATACTAAACAAAATGCACCCTACCATATACGCGGACAAATGTCCCTGGTGCGACGGAAAACCTACTCTCTATCACATCACATGGGCCTGCCAAAAGATAGACGTGGTCCCCAAAATACAAAACCCGAGTGCGGAGCAGTGGGAGACTCTGCTGTCCAGCGACCGCTGTGAAGACCAAGAAGGTCTGGTACAGCGAGCTCAACGGGCGGCAGTGGCCAGCGGAGCCCTGGACTGAGGGCAACCGACCACTGATTAGAGGCGGACGACTTCGACAGAGAAGACTCCTGGGGGTAAAATCAAGGAGAAAACGTCTCTGAAGATGCTCCCAAACCGCAGGAAAAAGGACTAGAGAAAAAATAACGTTTTTTCCTTCCTTCCTTCCGACGCGTGGTGCTCACAACTACAAGTACTACGAAGCCCACGGCTTTCTTCGACCGAGCGAGCAGTATATGCTGTCGCGTGAAATTGCAAATTGAGTGAGACCGAAAGTGACATATTTACTTTTTTTAGGCGGTGAGGCACTAATCACTGGTAAAGAAACAAAAAAAGAAATTGGAGATGGAAGCAAGTCATGATAAGCATACTGTGTCCTTAACGCCAACAACCCACTCATGCACAGGCTTGTGCCATCACGCATGAGCTAGACAACATTATCGACGAAAGACGTCGTTCACTATCAGTTGTCAGATACGTAAACGGCACAGAGAAGTGATAGTGCTGGCTCGTAGCTCTTTTCTTTGGAGGGCAACCGTCTTATCCGTTGCCACCCAGATATGAGACAGTTACTGCGCCGTCAGTCCTGTGTTTTGTGTGCCTTCTGTGCCCCCGTTTCTTGCGCCATACCAGTTTTTATTTCGTCTTAACCCGCAATCTTCTCTGTGACTACCTCCCAGCCATGCTCACTATCAACGAGGTTTCAAAAAGGAAATGATCGCCATTTCGTCTGTAATGGCACATGACGCATGTGCCCCATTCCAAAGCACGCGAAAAATTCACGAGGACAACTTCCTTTCTGAGCACAGTGAGTGAAATGATCGCTTTTCTTGTTGCGCATGTTTCTGACGTGGTGACTATGAGAAAAGCGTTCCCGAATGCTCGCCCTTTGTTTGCTCCTGGCAACACGTAGCGTGGTGGCGAAAGGCAAGTGATGGCACCTACGTCGCTTTCTTTTTCGTCGCTTCGTCTGTTCCTGTTCTGCGTGCGTGGTATCTGTATAAGCTAGCGTGATAACTCAACCTTGAGGCTACCCCCCCCCCCCCCCCCCCTTTGTTCACTTTTTTGAACGTCAAACCATCTTCCTACTTTCTGTCTACCGTGCAAGATTAACAAGTTATTCGAATCGGATGTGATTCGGTCACTTTCAGCGCTACACGGTAACAAATAATGCGATTTGCATACGATAACGACGGGCAGCGAAACAAGAAGTGGAATTAAGGGACATCAGTGCGCGTAAAAGGTGCTCGAAAATGCTGCAGTTTTTTTTGAAAGCGAGCGAGAGCATTTCAGAGCGAAATTGTTGCCGTCAAATACTTCCGGCCATGCTACAGAACTTGAGCTATCAAAGTCAGGACAAAGTAGAAAGTCAGCCACAAAACCAATAAATCAACAATATGGTGAAGCGCCCAAAACTTGAAGTGCGCAGTTACAGCTTTAAGTGCTTCCGAGCTAAACGTACGTGCCACGCAAGCCAACAAGATAAAAAATAATCTAAGATGGCGAGCAGCATCGTGCTTCAGGCTAACCTCTGCCGTTGGCTAATCCCGAGAGTAACAGCTGCCCACGACAGCCTCCAGTGCGACTAGTTCCACGCCAAAATAACCACTTTTTTAAAAACAGGAAACAGAACTCAATAAATTGACCTTTTTAAGTTCTTCGGTACTCACATTACATTGCCACATTGCTTGTTTATGCTGTTTATTTAGAACGCAGAGTATGCTCGTGTTCACCAAACCCACTCGAGAGCTAACGACACATCCGAACCTGATTAATGATCGACTGGTCATAAATTTGCTAGTTTGACAGGGGTGTAAAATGCGAGTAATAAAACAGCAGCAAACGCAGCGTAGCTTACCTGAAGAAACGGTCCACCTTCACACCCAGAGGGCCAAATCGCAGTGGGTACCGGGACATCTCGCAGATCAGGAACGACACGCAGTTTTCCACGTCGTTCATCCGCACCAGGTTCAGGTGCCTGCGGACGCGAGCCCTGAGGAAGGAGGAGTTCGTGGGCTGCACCACCAACATGGGGTCGAAGTAGAAGGGGTACTTGCTCAACCTGCGCATGACCGGGCGGCTGGTCACGTTCGCCACGTTTCTCAGCGGCCCGGAAGACACATTGTGCGACGTCGATGAAGCCTTCATCGGTGCGGCAGTCGTGCCATCGGTCGTCGAGATTTTCGATGAGACCGGCGTTGTGGTCGTAGGTGACGACAGGATCGGCGTTGTCGTTGTGGTCGAGGTTCGCGACGTCTTGGCGGCGCTCCCGCGTAGCCTCGTGGGTCGGTTGGGAGGTCGGACGGATTCCACAAGCTTGGCGACCTCGGGGCTTCGAAGCAGCGACGCGTAGTACCTGCGCAGTTCTCTCACCACGATGGGGTCGTTCACGAGGTTGACCAGGCTTTGCATGGCCGTTGCTACGCGGCTGACGAAACGGTCTTCGGCACGCCTCGACCCGAACACCCGGTTCCGGAGCCAGGAGAGGGGTGAATCCGGCGGGAACGTCTCCTGAGCGACGCAGCTCAGCAGTGGGGACCACGCCAACAGGAAGAGGATGCACGTGCTAAGTTTCATGGCTGCGGACACACGAGATCGGACTTGGACGAAGCAGTGAAATTCCACGTGTGCCCGCGCAGACTGAAAGACGCTCTCCCGTGCAGTCTGTCTGCTGCTCCGTCTGCTGGCGACTGAAAAGCCACGCCCGTTGACGTCAGGCAGGATGGAAAGGAGGAAAAGAGGGGGGGGGGGGGGGTAGTGTTTTGCAAATAACTTAAACTCGTCCTTGTGGGATGGAAATCTGGCTTTTGTCAAGGCTGCAGCGTCGCCCTCCCCCTCCCGTCCATCTTCACAGCGGACGCGTCATCCCGAAAGAGTTCTTATCGTCAAGGGAATGAATGGGATGTGCTACAATGCTGGAGGGAACCAGTTCTTTCTTAATCAAGTTGCCCCCCCCCCCCCCCCCCCTTTTTGTATCCGGGGTTTACAGAAGCTAGAATGTTCAGCATGATAAGCTGACAGCTGATTATCTTTACAGGGCTGTCAGATAGGACTGTCTGAATTTCCGGAATATAGTCCGCACCAATTGTATAGTCGCCAGGGGAAAATTCCGGCTAAAAATAAATTTTCTTGCTTAGAACTCCGGACTCGGTGTCTAGAGTACACAGGGATGAATTCAGGTTTTCTAGATTAGTATTTTAGAGTCACCTTGAATGCAGCCGAGAAGGCTGTTCGTCTTTTCGGAGCCAGCCATCCGAACAGTTTTGACTGTGCTACCCTTGGCGTTACGTCTACATTTACACGTCCGGGTATTTATTATTTATTTATATTCACGACGTATGCAGCATGAGCTCACAAATACAAACACTTTAAAGCCTCCACTCATCGTTATCGCGACAGCATTTGCTTGCATATCGAAGCTGATTGCATATCGGCGCTGATTTCGCTATGTTGCTTACCACGGTAACAAAGCGTAGGCGCCTACTCAGGGCAAGTTTTTTCTCTTTTTTTTTTCACTTCATAGCCACCGGTAGGCTTCTCCGGCTACGACAGAAAAGCTGAAAGAATAAAATAACGTATTGTCCGCATACATTGATAGTCCGCATGACGCAAAACTGCAGCTTTTAAACATGTATATTCCGCGGCCTGTACGGTTCGGAAATTACGGTAGGTTTGAAGAGCATCTGCTGTTCTGTCTATCACCCTTTTTTATTTCGCATGCATTTTTCAGAATACGCATCCGTGTATTAGAGTTGTAGTTTGGGCTTTTTGGTCTTGTGAGTTGGCTAGAGGGAGTTGCGCCAAGAGGCGAGGACAAACACAGAAGTTAACAGGATAGGCGCCGAGCTACTAACAATTTATTGAGAGCGACGAGCAGGTTTCAGGTGCAAGCCAGGGTCTACGTGACACCAGAAAGCCAACAACAGCTCGTAAAGCAAATAAATTTTCGTATCGAAACAGCACTAATCAATGGCCTATCAAACGTTTGGCACGTATATAGCAAGAATTCAACATTCAGCGGAACCGGTGAGCCGAAACCAAGACCAGTGCCAAAGGTTTGTAACCGGATACAAACGCCTGTAGCCGTTTGTATTCAGCCGTTTTGAGTTGTAAACAACTCAAAAACGAAGCGTCTTTTCTCCGTCAAAGGACCCCCTTTCAGTCAATGGCGCCGGGAGATTCTCGTGAACCTGCTAGCGTGAGTATGCAGGGAGTGGTAAGTGAAATGGGGTAATCGCCTCCCTGCATTGTAAAGCCGCTCCCTGCATTGTGACACTAGTAGGTTCATGAGAATCGGCTGACGCTGTTGTCTGTAAGGGGGTCGTTTTACAGGGAAAAACAGCTTTGTTCCCACGCGAGAAAACGCGGGTCAGGTTCGCCAGAATTTTGCCCGCAAGTAACCTCGTCCAACCATTGCAAAGAATGTCCCAAACTGGAAAATGTACTTCGCCTGGCGGCCGCTGGAATGGTGGGTTACGGGAAAAAAAGTCCATTCTGTGACCCCCCACCCCCTCCTTTGGCTGATAGCTTGAAGGGTGTTGGCAGCAGTGCGCACATCGTACGCATCGCTCTAAATTCTACTGCCTTTGCAGGATCAACTACGGCGCCGTTCATCTGCCGAGAAGCTTGACCTTGGCGGCATATCGTCTTCGCACGGGCACCACCGTATCACTGTAGTGATAGGCGTATCGCAGCCTTGCCTGCTGGGATCTGTCTACGTGGGATTACCGCCAACGACCGCCTTTAAAAGAGAAGCCACATCAATCTGCTCTTCAGTTTGGCAGCAGTGCGCACATCGTACGCATCGCTCTAAATTCTACTGCCTTTGCAGGTAAGCGATTTACTTCTATTGGTCGTCTTTTGACGCTACTCTGCGTACTGCTGCCAAACTTGAATCTGATTTCACCTTTGTTCGTTAAAACTGTAACCTTGTAATCCTCAAGCATGACGAAGGAAGTCATGAAAGCACTTGAGGATTTTAAACGAGAAATGAGGCACGAACTGCGCTCCGTGAAGGATAGCGTCAAATTCTGTAGTGACACGTGTGACGAAACAAAAGTGATTAGCTCCGAAGTTAAAGCACTCAGACAAGAGGTCAGCGAACTCTTGAAATGCAATGAAAGTCTGCGAAAGGAAAACCGGCGACTGACGCAAAGAGTTGAGGAACTTGAGCAGTACAGTCGTCTGAATAATTTAGAGATAAAAGGTGTCAATTCAACAGAAAGCCCCCAGGACATAGTGATGAAAGTTGGTGAGCTAATCGAAGAGCCTGTCTCTGAGGGCGATATTGATACCTGTCACAGGGTTCCCACTCAGAAGTCTGATGAGACCAATATCGTAGTTCGATTTGTGAGAAGGGAGAAGCGACATGCTTTTCTTTCGAAGGCTAGGAAACACAGGATTACAAACGACAAACTCGGTTCCGATGAAAAAGATCCTGTGTTTGTTAATGAGCACCTCACGCAGACTAACAAGAAGTTGCTCGGGGCGGCTGTTGCACGCAAAAAGCAGGTTGGTTGGAAATTTGTTTGGACCTCCGGATGCAAAGTGCTTGCACGCAAGAATGAGACGGGTGATGTGCTAAAGATCCGAGATCTGTCTGATTTAGACAAGATGACTGCTTAAGGTGTGTTTTGCTGATGAGAAAACTGTTGCTGTTTTTTTTTTCCTCATGTATTCCTCACCAACATGTCGTTATTATGACAATCATAGCTTTAACTTAACCTATTGCTCAGAGAGAACTAGATTTTCTGCAGTTCATTTAAATGTTCGTACCATGAAAAATAAGGGCGACTGTATCAACTTGTTCTTTGAATCTTTAAAAGTAAAATTTGATGCAATCTTGTCTACAGAGACTTGGTTGACCACTAACAACGATCACGTTTTACTTCCTGGTTACAATTATAATGGTCTTGTTAGGTCGAGTGGCAGGGGCGGTGGTGTTGCAATTTATGTCAAAACTTGCTATCCACAAAGGGTCATAGAAGAGTTTTCGATCATGTCTGCAAACGTTGAATCTTTGGTCATAGCTTTGCCCCATACTATAGTTGCTACAGTATACAGACCACCTGCTGGTAACCGACTACAATTTTTCCGGTTCTTTGAAAATATTTTGGAACACCTAACGTCTGCCAATCTTCCGTTTGTTCTTATGAGCGATGTCAACATAAACCTTATGTCTGATGACAATATCACACGTGAACTAAATAGTATTATTCATACATACGCATGCTCTAACATTATCACTTTACCCACACGAGTAACTCCATCTACTGCTACTTTGCTAGACATTTGCGTCACAAATGTATTACTTCCTGAAACTGTGTCTGGTGTGCTGATCAATGACATTAGTGATCATTTGCCAGTTTTCTGTTTTCTTCCTGCTAGATTATATCAACCTAAATTTTCTGTGATAACATATAAGACTAGAGATATTAATGAAGAATCTTTATATAGATTCAAGTCACTGGTTGACGATGTTTCCTGGGACACCATATACGAGATGACCGATGTAAATGATGCCTATGAAGCTTTTCTTCATAAATTTTTGGCATGCTATGATGAAGCTTTTCCGCTGAAGGAGAGGAAGGTTAAAAGTAAGAAGTTTAGAAAACCATGGATAAATAAAGCATTGTATGATAAAATTAAAACCAGGAATAAAATGTACAATAAATTTATTGAAACTAGAAATACTGATCTCTTTGCTGAATACAAAAAAATATAGGAACAAACTAAATAAAGAACTGAAGACAGCCAAATCCGATTACTATGTTCAGCGCTTTTCGGCAATACGCAGTGACTCTAAGAAAGTGTGGTGGCAAGTAAATAATTTGCTGAATAGAAAAACTCAGTCTGAATTATCAGAAATAGTTACAGCAAACGGAGTAATGGCTGGCTCTGATTTAGCAACAGCAATGAATCAGTTTTTGTTAATGTGGGCAATGCTGATTGCACTGACCCAATCTCGTGTGAAACGTACTCAAACCTAATAACACCATTATCAAACTCTATCACCTTCTATTCTGTAACTCCCACTGAAGTAGCTGGTTTAATCAGAAACTTAAAAGACAGCGCATCGGCAGGGCATGACGATATTAAGGCTTCTCCCGTGAAACACGTGGCAACGTCCATATGTGGTGTCTTAACGTACATTGCTAACCTTATGCTTACAACCGGCACGTTCCCAAGTTACTTAAAGATAGCTCGTGTGTGTCCCGTACATAAGGGCGGAAACAGAAATGAAATATCAAACTATCGGCCGATCTCTATATTGCCAATGTTATCTAAAGTGTTTGAGGGAGTAATAAACGTTAGGCTCGAAAGCTTTTTTCATAAATACAATATTATCACTAGCTCGCAATATGGATTCAGGAAGAAAAAGTCTACAGAACAAGCATTGTTAACCATTAAAGAGAAAATAATTGATAATGTTGAATGTCGGAAATACACACTTGGTTTATTTCTTGACTTTCGAAAGGCCTTCGACTGCGTTCAACATGACATTTTATTACAAAAACTGGCGGATTATGGAGTGCGTGGTATACCTCTTGACTTATTAAGAAGTTATTTGTATAACAGGCTACAGTATGTGCAAGTTCATGATTGCTCTTCCACTAGTATGATTATAAAACAAGGTGTTCCCCAAGGATCAATTCTGGGACCATTATTATTCATAATATATAGTAATGACATAACTAATATTCCTAATTCACCCGATCTAATAATGTATGCTGATGACACAAATGCCTTTTTTACAGAATGTTCTTTGCCTAGATTAGCAATAAGGGTCAATGACTATTTAAATAGGTTAGAGAATTGGTTAATGGCAAATAAACTTGGCCTGAATCTCACGAAAACCACATACATAATATTTAGACCCATCAACTCTACTGTACAATGTGCTGTAGTTATAAAATACAAAAACAATATCATAGCACAAGTGTCCAACCACAAATTTCTAGGTGTTTGGTTCAATGAAAACCTTTCATGGAATGTGCAAGTTTCAAATTTAGTGAAAGATCTCAGTAAAACTGTAGGGTGTCTTTACAAAATTACTAACTTAGTACCAACTTGGCTCAAGATTTCATTGTATTATGCTCTTTTTTATTCCAAAATATCATACTGTATTCTTGTTTGGGGAACCACTGGATCCGGTAACTTTAATAGGTTGCTTGTTCTCCAGAAAAAAGCTCTAAGAGCCATTGAAGGCTATTATGGGAGACCGCGAGATTTACCTACAGAACCATTATACAAAAAACATGCTATTCTACCAGTACAACAAATTTATTATTTTCGTTTACTGCAGTATATTCACCATAACAGATTGTATGCCACTCTACCTGACAGACCTGCCATAATGTACCATCTGAGAACACGAAAAAAACTTGTGCCCATCACTCGGACTAACTACGGGAAACAGAAATTAACTTTCCAGGTACCATTTGTCATCAACCAAACTTCACTAGAACGGGAATTCTCGTCATCAACTAAGGTATTTAAAAAATGTATAAAAAAATATTTGGAAGAGAATCCTGTTTAGTTTTTTGGCCTATACTTGGTATAATATATGTTTTTTACTAGTCTTTGCTTACATGAAAACGTCCTGCGGCATAAAATTTGTCAATTCATGCTTGTTTATGCCATATTGTTGTTATATTATTTGTTGTCATTGATGTATTTAATTCATGCTTGTTTATTCATATTATTTTAGTTGGTGTGATTGATGTATCAATTCATGCTTGTTTGTGTCATATTGTTGTTGTATTATTTAGTTTCTTTGTTTGTCCTGCATAGGCGCTAAAGGTGTGTGCTGCCGCCTGTATCGGGGAGCCAAGGCCTAGTCAGGCCTACCGCCTTTTGCTTTGGCTTCCCCTTTCATTTTTGAAAGAAAATAAACACCAAACCAAACCAAACCAAACCAAATGTTTTGGGCTTCAGTCCCCCAGCTTTGGCCGTATATCCACAGAAAGTTCTCGGTTCTACTCTTTGTACACAGAATAACCTGCCTATATTTTCGTTAACCACCATACTATCGCGTCGCGGTGGGGAAATACTATAGTTACCTTCAGAATAATGGCCTGAGGGGCGAGTTGGTGCATGATGAAACGAACGCTGGCGCAACAAGGACACTAACTACAAAGGGACACCACATGCGCACAATTGTTTATCCCTACTTGAATTTTACCCTAGATCTACGTTTGTTTCCTTTGAAACAGAAACGTACTTGCAGAGAAGAGGCATTTGCATCGGTTCGTGTGTTGCCCGTGCGTTGTGTAATATATTTTTATCAACTGTTGACCGTGCTTTAGCTTCTTCCCTTGAGAGTAGCCCAGTCCTGCGAATTTTGAGATACGTGGACGACTTCTTGGTGATAACGAGCAGTACTAACTCTGCATTGACGCCCCCCAGCACAGTGGGAAGAATCTTATCCGTTTTCAGACAGCAGGGAAAAGGGCTGGCTTTTACTCACGAATTTCCAGACAACAACAGCTTGCAGTTTTTAGATATCAATATCAAGTTTTTTAGAAGGACGAGTGTGTTGGATGTATTCCCCCTGAGCAAAAAAAGGAACTGCTTCCGTACGGATCGGTGCACTCCAACACTGTCAAAAGGGCGACCGCTTCACTTTGGCTCGAGTCCGCATTGCTTAAGTCCTGTGCTCACATGGCTGAGGCTAGCTTCAACAATCAGACTGAAAGGCTTTAAATAGCTGGCATCCCGCGTTCTGTCGTCTGCAGCGTAGCAGAGACCCTCCTTCAAAAAATGAAAGGCAAGAGGAAAAAATCCCGTGATAAGCTGGGATCAGGGCGACCACAAGTGGTCCCTTATATACACCGAGTGGAATACAGCTTGAAGAAGGTTGCTGACCGGTACGACTTTCCTGTCGTTTTCTCCGCGCCCAAAAAGCTGAGCGGTGGTTAATGCTCGCGGATCGGCCAGAAGAAGAAAGCCCTGTGCGAAAAGAGGTACGGCAGGCATTTCGTTTCCTGTGCCGTCGGAGTGGTGTATGAAATCCCACTGACGTTGTCTGTTGTTTGTTTAGGTGGATTGTTAACTTTGTTAATGGTTTTTTTTTTCCTTTCTGTTGTTTTTTCTGGTTCTGACTGCTTTTGCTTCACATGTTTGATTCTGCTTTTGCTACGACTGTCACTTGTTTCTTACTTTTAATTTTGGTGTTTGATTTCTGTCTGCTTTTGCTTCTCATGCATGACACTGCTTTTGCCAAGAGATGGCCTCCTCTTATGTCTTTTATCAAAATCTGTTTATCTGCAGGGGTTAAAGGTTTCTTCTCTGTTTTTCCTGACGTTGCTGCTTCTTTTCCACGTGTTGGGTTCAGAGCGAACAGCACGACGGTGGTGATCGGACACCCCCTTATCTGCTTTGTTTTCGCCTTACAGATTTCAACGACGAACCCTCCTGCACTCGACTCAAGACAGCACTAAGTGTGACGTCACAGACTTTTGCGCCACCGCGCTTCTACCGGCCGAGCTGTAAACGGGTCACACGAGCAGCAGCGACGGTGGTGATCGGACGCCCCCTTATCTGCTTTGTTTTCGCCTTACAGGTTGGTGAAAAACCTACTTTTCTACTTGCCATTTTTTTCTTTCACCACCGCTGCTGCTGCCGTGTTGCTCGCTGCTGCCTTGTTGCTCGTTGCTGCCTTGTTTTCTACCGTGCTCTCAGTTGTAGTGTTAGGAGAAAGATTTTCCGAATTTAAACCTGTATGTTGCACAAGCTATACCAAGGCTAACATGCCGGGGACATGCCCTTCCTGCGAAAAATGTCTGCCAAATGACGGACTCGCCATCAAGTGCGCCGAATGTGAGTACACCTACCATCTCGGCAATTGCTCTGGTGTCTCTGCGTCAACATATAAGGGAAAAGGCGAGAAAGGTCGCAAAGCGTGGCGATGTCCAGAATGTCGCAAAACAAACGCAGGAAGCTCTGACTCACCCAGTACGCAACCTGACCTTGCTAGCTGTTTAGCCGGCATATGTCAAAAACTTGATGCTCTTGCTGGCCTCCCTGACCAAGTCGATGAAGTGAAGAAGTCCATTGAACTAATGTCAAAAAAATACGATGATATACTTGAACAACAGGTAAAACATGAGAAAGAGATCTGTACCTTAAAGAAACGTGTTAGTGCACTTGAGACCAGAGTCGACGCTGATGATGTTGAGTCATTGAAAATGACTGTGAACGACCTTGAGTGGCGAAACAGAAAGCTGAACCTTGAGGTGCAAGGCATACCAGTGACAAATGATGAGAATCTGATGGAAAAGGTAAATAACTAGGGGTGTGCGAATATTCGAAATTTTCGAATATATTTCGAATATTATATTTTTAGTATTCGTATTCGATTCGAAATCCAAGTATTCGTGTTCTTTCGAATATTCGACCCGACGCGAATAATCGTATCTAGCCGAATATTCATTGTGAGCACCGGTGTTCATTTCGGTCCGCAAGCCCTATCGACTGAGACATAACAACATGGCGGCTCCCAGAGCAATGCGCATGGATGAAGGAAAATATTTCCTTCGAATTTTTCCTTCCTCCAAGGGCCATGCCTTAGCTGACTGCGCCGGTGAGCTTCTTTGTGGCTATACCAGCTTCGCAGGTATAGTCAGAGCTGTGCACGAAGTACCTCGCAATACGTGCCAGTTCAGTGCCAAGTGGGAGGGCATTTTCTGTGGCTGGAGGAGTCGTTCCAACTAGAAGGAAACTACTTCTGCCTGACCATGTGGAGCAGCTGGTTTTCCTTCACGACAACCTTTTATGTTCATCCGAGCAACGCTTTTTTGTGCTGATGGCAAGCTAGCCTTAATCAGTGCTGTGTACTAGCCATCCTCTTTCATATTTCCACTCTTCTGAGAATAATGTTCGAGACTTTGATACTTTTTGTGCAGCCACACACACCTTTTGTGTTCATTTAATAATCGATAGTTGAACTGTGATGTTCTTGGGTGCTCAAATAAATATTTTGTAGTGGTTAAATGCGTCTGTCCTTGATTATTCGATATTCGATTCGATATTCGGAATGAATTATTCGATTCGTATTCGAAAAATTTGATATTCGCACACCCCTATAAAATAACGTATCAAAATCTGTGGATCTGCCAGAGCTTACATTGAACGACGTCGATATTGTGCACAGACTTCCTTCAAAGCCAGGAAAGGTGCCCGGGATCATGGTACGGTTTTCAAAGCTCTCAACTCGTGACATGTGGTTTCAGAAGCGTACAGCTTTAAGAGACGCTCACTCGGATGTATCAGTCAGCGAAAACATGACGCGTCAAAGCCGTGAGCTGTTGCGGTATGCAAAGGCTTGGGCAGGTGAAAATGATTACCAGTACGCTTGGCACTGGAATGGGAAAGTGTTCGTTAGAAGGAAACAACGCGATCCTGCGATTGTCATTCGTTGTCCAGCAGATTTAGACCAGTTGTAAAGCCAGTAATGGCGGCAATACGCGGCACTCTTTTTCCAATGGCTCTTTCTACTGATCTAGTTAATATTTCTGACCTCAATAGTTTCATTAAGCCTGATAATCCTCATTGTTGCTCTTGCATTCATGTTAATCTCAGATCTGGTCGAAATAAGCAAGAAGAACTTGTCTGTTTTTTCAGAGAAGTGCAACTCGTTTCAATGTTATGTTTTCTGAAACGTGGTTTACTTGTGAAGGTGACGTCTATGTGATTCCGACGTACAAGTGTTTCTATATGAACCGATCCATAAGAAGGGGAGGTAGTGTTTCAATGTTAGTTTCGAATATTATGGAATCAGAAATGGTGCCTGAATTTTGTTGTATTACGCCCCATTACGAAGTCCTGGCAGTCATTGTCTGACACAAGGATATTTTGTGTCTGCTATCGTCCACCGGGTAGCAGTTCTGCTGAGCTCTTTTTATTTCTTGATTCATTCCTAGAATTTGTTAACATGAACCAATATCAGTTAATTTTAGGTGGTGATTTTAACATTGACATGCTGGCCAACAATAACACAACAATCGAGTTCAATACTTTACTTAACGTCCACTCCTGTGAAAATGTCATCATGTCACCTACACGGATTACGACAGAATCAGAAACACTTTTAGATCTTTTCATAACAAACTCCAAAACAGAAAGCTTGAAATCAGGCACCATTGTTTATGCTCTGAGTGATCACATGCCAATATTCATATCTGTCAATCTTGCTCCGATTTCTCAACGACAACCCGACCAAATGTCATTTTATCGAGTTATAAATCATCATCACACGTTATGCGAGTTCAAGGAACGCTTATATATTGTTAACTGGGAACATGTTTTTGAGGAAAGCGACCCTGATGAGCCGCCGCGGTGGCTCAGTGGCTATGGTGCTCGGCTGCTGACCCAAAAGACGCGGGTTCGATCCCGGCCGCGGCGGCTAGAATTTCTTTGGAGGAGAAATTCTAGAGGCCCGTGTACTGTGCGATGTCAGTGCACGTTAAAGAACCCCAGGTGGTCGAAATTTCCGGAGCCCTCTACTACGGCGTCTCTCATAGCCTTAGTCGCTTTGGGACGTTAAACCCCATAAACCAAACCAAACCAAACCGACCCTGATGAAGCATACGAAAATTTTTTAGAGATTGTTACTGACATTTATAATGCTTCCTTTCCACTTAAGAAATTCTCCCAGTCAAAGAAAAGTAAGAAACCATGGGTCGACAAAGACATGTTGCAGTTGATAAGAAAACGCGATAAACTTTACAGAGTGTTTTTACAAAGTAGATGTCCTGAAGCGCTGAAAACATTCAAAAAATTTAGGAACTTCGTCACAAAGCAACTTCGCGTCGCTAAAAAGCAATATATTTATAACCGATTTAATTCAACTGGTGGACAATCTGAAAAAGTTTGGAAGGTTTTAAAATCTATCTTCAGTAATTCTTCCGAATCGACCACAAAAATTAAT
The DNA here is from genome assembly GCF_055824585.1 of Amblyomma mixtum. Taxonomy (NCBI): domain Eukaryota; kingdom Metazoa; phylum Arthropoda; class Arachnida; order Ixodida; family Ixodidae; genus Amblyomma; species Amblyomma mixtum. Next base: position 14,451,482 of record NC_143019.1, read on the forward strand.
CATGAAGGGACTGAATTAAAAGGTTCTGATCTAGCAGATGCCTTTAATGACTACATTCTTTCCTTTGCTGACACATCAAGTGGCGACGTAAATCTGTCCTATATGAGTGCCAGAAATGGTGAAACATTTCTAACACCGGTTACAGTAAATGAAGTAATTACAGAATTTTTAGCGCTTAATAATAGTAAAGCTACAGATGCGTCAGGTTTTCAGATACAGCCAATAATTTACTATCGACATTCTTGCACCTTCCCTCGCCCATATCTTCAACCTATCCTTAGTTTACGGTGTTTTTCCGCATCTTATGCAAAGGGCAAAAGTCACACAGTAGTGTATAAAAAAGGAAACAAAAATGAAATGGGAAACTGTCGCCCGATATCAATCTTACCGGTGTTTTCCAAAGGCCTCGAAAAAGTTATTCTTAAACGGCTATCCTCCGTCACTGAAAGATGTAACATTATCACTACCGCTCAGTATGGGTTTCGTAAAAATAGATCCGACTGAGTTAGCTCTCCTTGCTCAGAAAGAATTCATACTAAAACATTTTGAAGCCAAAAACATGGTACTTGGTTTATTTTTAGATTTTTCAAAGGCGTTTGACCTTGTTAATCACTCTGTGCTGCTTAAAAAATTAGACCACTACGGTATTAGAGGCATAGCCCATATGCTGATTTCCTCATACTTGCGACATAGATCTCAGTTTGTTAGTATTGCCGGTGAATGCTCCCAGTTGAAAGCGGTAGCTTCTGGCGTTCCGCAAGGGAGCATTTTGGGTCCGTTTCTTTTTGTTCTTTATATTAATGATATTGTTCGCATCGATAGCACTGCTAAGTACATAATTTATGCAGATGACACTAGTCTGTTTTTTTCGGGTACTTCAACGGCTGATCTCGCAAATCCAGCTAATAAAACCTTAAAAGAAATAAATACTTGGACTGCTAATAATCACTTAAGAATTAACGTTAGTAAAACTGCAGCCGTCATGTTCCACCCACGTCACAAACACTTTGAGCTTCCTCTAATTGAATTAAACAATACCAGAATAGAATTTGTGCAGTCTGTGAAAACTCTGGGCGTTTACTTTGCAGCAGATATGTCGTGGAATGACCATATTAATTACGTCGTTCAGAAACTTTCCATAACAGTTGGTATCATGCGCCGCCATTGCTTTAATTTTCCTACGTCAGTCAACACGTTACTTTATCACTCTTTGTTCTCTTCCATAGCCAGCTACGGATGTATGTTGTGGGCAACAACAACAGCTGAGAATATGAACTAACTCACAGTCTTACAAAAACGGATTATACGCATTGCATGTAAAGTGCCGTATTTCTTCCACACTGCGAGCCTTTTCCACCGACACAACGTTATTCCAATGAAATCCATGTATAACTATAGGCTGTGCTATAAATATAAACTCGCCATAATGAAAAATGATGACTTCTTACTTACACTTGCTAGGTTAGAGCAAAGCAGAACTGTGTATGATACCCGCGCAGCAGAGCCTTGGAATGTTAAGAAATGCCGCACAAACTATGGCAAATAAATGTTGCAGCATACCTTACCGACACTTTTGAACCAGTTCTACTGCCACAAGAATCTTGATGTCTCCAATATTTCTCTGAAAGAATTGCCCCAAATATTCGTGTAGTTCTTTTCTTCTTGCTATTACCATTTTGAGTGCACCTGTCAGTTCTGCTGTCCTTTATTTTCTCCTCCCCGTCTTTGCCTTTATAGGCTCTTTGATCTAATGTAGTTCTTTTTTCCTTTACAAACACAATGTACTGCGTACTGAACGTACATGTCTCATTATCTGTACCGAACATACGTGTTTTTTCTCCTTACATTTTGTTTGATGTCGTACTCCGCCACCGTCAATGCTGCACTGTAAGAGGAAGCCAGGACCTCTCAAGCTGTCTATACAGCTTTTTCCCTGGCTGTCCTCGCAACACCTAGTTGCGGAAATAAACCTTCAAACCTTAAACCTATAATGCGATGAGTCTCATGCTTGAGCTGTATGCTTAAATATGCCACCTTTCCGTATAACAAACAGCTGGTAGTGTGCGTATGTGGTGTCCCTTTCTTGTTAGTGTCCATGTTGCGCCAGCGTTCATTTCATAGTTACCTTGTTTTGTGGTACTTATGTGCTGCCATCTATCGACGCAAAAAGTTCAAATCTGATTGCCTTTTAGCTGGTGAGCGCTCTTAACACCTTTAACCAATCTCTAAAACAAAACAGTAATATATTGGAATCCGTCATATTACATCTAAATACTCATTCTATTGGAGTTTTAATTTTGATCAATTGTCAAAACCTGAGTTTGTACCCTTAAAAGTTGAGAAATGCTCACACCAACGCTTCGAGACCAACTAGGCCCCTTCTTCAGGGGTGAATGATAGCCAGGCAGGCAGCAGCAGGAAGAGGGCTCCGCCTTCCTTTTGTTATCGCCAATCTCTTTTTGCTAAGAGTAGAGTTAAAGATGATTCATTCCCTTTCTACGGATGGGCTCAGGCTTCTCCAAACTTGTTGATTCGGAGGTGATGAAGAAGGGGTGATAGATGATGTAGGTGATGTAGAAATATACAAAAGCAAACTGTTACACAATTAAAGTCACTGTGAAAATACAAATTGTCACTTAAAGGGACCATGCAAAGAATTAAAAGCAGCTTGTAAATGTTAGAAGTGATGCTCAGAAGCATTGACACCAAGTATGAGTCTTCGGAACTGAGCCGGCAATTTATTATGAATTTTTAAAAATCGTGTTTTTTAAAATTCGCGGGCCGTTTGGTGTCTTCGTAGGGAGCCATTTTGGAACGAAAATCGGGAAAACAGACGTCACTAGTCCCATGACGTCGGCAGGCCACCACACGCTGTCATTCGCTCGAGCCGCGGCAGCTACGACGTCACGGGCACACTTCCGGTAGCGGTGAAAATCGTCTGCTCGAGCCGCCGCGCGACCCCCTCGGGCAAGCGCGAGCCAGCTAGGCATTGCCTTCGCGCGTGTGGTTTCAATTTACCTCTGCCGCCTCTTTCTGTCGCGAGTTCCGGAACCAAGAAAGCGCAGAGACCGGAGAGACGCTGCCGACGCACGCTGCTCCTCGGGAGTGGGACAACCGGAAGTCGTAAACCGGACGTCAGCGAATGACGTATTCATGGGCGGAGCCCATTCCCGGAGATGTTTTCTTTATTTTTTCTTGGTGCCCCGCGCGTACGAGTTGAGGGGGGAGAGGAGCAGCGTGATTTTTAATCGTCTATAACTTCGTTGTTATTGATGCTAGCTCAAAAATTCTTGCGTTGGGGTGACGAGTGATGGATTGCCTATCTTTACGTAATCTCGATAAATTTAACACACACACAGCGAAACAACTCTCCAGTACCTAGGTGTTGTGAAAAGCCCGGAGCCTCTACCTAGGCTGTTGTCCAATGCTTTTGCGTCCCATTTTAAGGTGTTTCACAAATAAAGAAGTCATGACGGTCATGTTCCGAGGCCCGCCCTAGACTTCGCTTAACCGATAAAAATTTCATACCAGGTAGCCTCAGACCCTGGAGGTTGGACACAACCTCGAACCCAAGGCTTGGCTGTAGAGAAAAGCTAACACAACAGGAAAACATTCACGACACCCTCTCCGCACGGGAGACCTTGTCCTCTCCGCGTGATGCTCTCTCCCTTTCCCTTTTTCTCGTGCATCCTGGCGTCCGGCTTGTCACCGCTACACCCCGGGTGCCACTTGTCGAAGGATGACGTGCCCTTTTAGCTCATTTACAGGGCGACTAATTTCCTGGCTAATCACGGGAGTGTCGGATGGCGGAGGCAGGAAACGAGCCAAAATGCATGCTCTTTCGAAAAGCGTGCTGGCAAAGCAACGTTTCCACTGCACGCAACTAGTGAAAAACGGAGGGTGTTTGGATCGTGCGCAATGTAGAGGTTGAGTTGAGCTTGTATTAGGCGTACACTACGGAAATTCCTGTGCCAAACGGCTATGTCTGTTTGCGCCTTTTGTTGAGAGGTGGTATGGCTGCAGCGTCTGTGTATTGGTGCTTGTTCCCGGGTCCATACTGAGAGGTTTGTTGAACAGATGGGTCCTGGTGCGAGTGGGTGCATGCTGGTGTTGGAGGAAGATGGAGTGGTTTGAGAAATGCGCTGCCTGGCGGTAAGGTCGTGGGAGGTCAGTTAAAACAGATGGTGAATGGCAGCTTTATGTTTGTCAATGTGTCCGTTCCCCAGGACCTCAAGCCTGTTCATCATGGTTTGCAAAAGCTGCTATCGTTCTTGGAGACGTTGTCGTTTCACACTGGCAAGTTGTTCGGCGAGTTTGTCGAGTTGTTCGTAGTGACCAAAACGTTGCCCTAACCAGCACCCCCCATGCCAAGCTTGCCGAAACAACTCTTCATGATTGCCAGCGTAACCGTGGACGCCATCAAAAAATTGGCAGTGGCTTAGCTCAGCTATGCCAGGATATAAATAGCGAGAGGTGCGGTATATACCTGGTTACGTCTAGTTTTGCTTATCGTCATGGCTACGTGTTAGACATTAAAGACACGACATGTGTGGAAGGCGGCGCGTTTTATCAACTTTTTCCACCGCCGCATCACCATCCTTGCCGCGCATACACGGTAGAGCACGGCGCGCCAGCTGCATGTCGCGCATGCGCAGTCTCTCTCTCGATCGGAGGCGAGCGGCGCCGAGCACGGTGCACCAGCTGCGCGGCTGTGACGTCACTCGGCTCCTCGCGCATGCGCACAAGTTGCACCGAAGGCCCACAGGGAAATGGCGAGACTGCGAGTAATGTAGCTCTCGCTGCAATATCCAGTATCATTATGCGTGGCATCCCCCAATAGCTCATGCAAGGGTACTAAAACCAAAGCCCTACCGATTCTCACTGAACAGGAATTTCTTCGCAATACGATGACCTATCCCTCAGGCATTCTTATTCTCCAAGCCAGGCCCTCATGAACCAAAGGAACCTGCTTATACTAATACCTTCGAGGGTAAACGAGTGCCTAGTTACTTCTTCTCCTTGGGAACCCAGGCTGCTAGCGTTCAATCTGGCCTTTCGCACCTTTCTCATAAAACTCGTTTTTTAAGGCGAAAGCCTTTAATGCCTCATACTGTCGTTAGCAGACGCGTCGGCAGCCGTGTCGACAGACGCGTCGGCAGATTCGTCCGCCTTTCGGCGTCACTGCTTAAAAGGCTCAAGGTTCCAGCATGAATAAAGGCTCATCTAGTGAATGCATGGGCTTCATAAATAAAATAAAAGGAGTAAATTCAAGAAAAGGAAAATAAAAATAAAAATAAGCAAAAATAAAAACAAAACAAAAATAAGATGTGGAAATACAAATAAAAACAATAAAATTAAGAAAAGGAGCAAAAAATAAATAAAAAACAAACCACGAAAAATAAAAAAGTGCATAAAAACAAACAGTGGCCAGGAAGGTGAGTGGGACCGCCTCTCCTCCTCCTCCTCCTCCCAAACCTTCCTCTCCACCCACACCCAACCCAGTAGAAACCGAGTTACGAAACCAGATAGCAGCCCTAAAAGCGCAGATCGAGGTGCTAACGAGCAAACTAGAAAGTGCGCTGGCTAAACCCCAGCCACCTCAGCAAGAGGAGGCGATGGAAAGCGACGCGGAACCTAGTCTTGAAAATAAACTAGAAGCTATTATGAGAAGGGTCCAGGAATCCATTCCCACCATAGTCTCACAACAGATAGCGAAAGCGATGACGGTTCGCAAATACGCTAACACGAGGAGACTCCAGAATCCCCGAGCCTACAGGATGCGTAGGGTGCTGAGCGAGGACGAGGAGGAAGACCACCAGGAGCAATTTCCCCTCGAATAACAACAATCTCCAGATACAACATGGCGAGACAAACTAAAGAGTGTCCCATAACATTAACCCAGTGGAATAGTCGAGGCTTGAAATCGAGGACTAAGAGAGCGGATCTTAGGATGCACCTGTCTACGTACGAGCATACTCCGGCAGTAGTGGCCGTACAGGAACCTGGCGGGAACGTGAGCCTCACAAACTACAAAACGTTCCAACTCGACCCCCTAACGTGCATCTTTGTGCACAAAAATTTCACTGCAAAATTGGTAGATCTGGAATTACAAACCAGCTTTTCGCACGTGATGGTGACTCTTCTGCCACTGAAGGAGGATTCACCGCTACACATCCTGAACGTGTACTGCCCACCTAAAGCAAAAAACGTAACCTTCTCCACACTCCTGAGCAGAGCTATCAGGGAAGCGGGACGAGACCCGCTACTAGTAATGGGAGATTTCAACGCGCAGAGTCCCTCATGGGGCTATCATCGAGAAGACCTACGAGGACGGAAGCTAGCGGAGGCGGCGTCCGCGTTAGGTCTAACCCTACACACTGACCCGGCGTGCCCCACGCGGATAGGGAACTCGGTGCAGAGGGACACGTGTCCCGACTTAACCTTCACGAAAAACGCGAGGCGAGTGGAGTGGACGAATACGGAGGAAATTCTCGGTAGTGACCACTGCCTGATCACCATAACGATCCGTACGAAACCCCTTACCAGGCCTACGGGGCACACTATGCTGCCGGACTGGACGAAATTTCGAAAGGAATACGAGGTAAGCTCCATCCAGGAGCAGGGATATCAAGCCTGGACAAAACAGCTGCTGATCAACCTGCGTTCGACGGAGACGCAGGTAAAGCTCTCAGAGGCGGTGACGGACGTGGACACCCACCTCCTCCACCTATGGGCAGCCAGACGCAGCATGGTCAAAAGATGGCGTAGACAGAAGCATAACCGAAAGCTAAGAGCTCGGATCGCTGCAATCACTAAAGAAGCGGCGGAGTACGCGGCGCAACTCGCGGACGCGAACTGGGTAGATAGGTGCAACGCGGCCGCTAGGCAGATGTCTAGCAAAAACACGTGGCGCCTCTTCCGGGCGCTCATAGATCCAAACCAGACGCGCACCGAGACGCAGAAGCACCTGCAGAGAGCGGTACATGCATTTCAAGGAAATACGGCCCAGCTCGCACTGAAGCTTCGGGACCAGTACCTGAGCACGACCCAAGATCCAAGGGGAGAAGCTTACATATACAGTGGAGCCCAAAATGCCGAGCTGGACGAACCTTTCAAAATATACGAACTCAAGGCCGCTCTATCGAGGATGAAACGCGGGACCGCGCCAGGAAGGGACGGGATCTCGGTAAAACTCCTAGCCAATCTGCCGGACCGGGCATACGAATCCCTCCTAGAACACTTTAATTCGGTTTGGATGGGCGCAGCTCCACTTCCCACGGAGTGGAAGACGGCGCTGATAACTTTCATCCCCAAGGCGGGCAAGGCCATAGATACGGATAACCTCAGACCTATTTTTCTCACCTCGTGCGTGGGCAAACTGATGGAAGCTATGGTCAGAGATAGACTATCTGAGTACCTAGAAAACAAGCGAGTCTTCGCCGACTCGATGTACGGCTTAAGACCAAATAAATCGGCTCAGGACATCCTGCTGCAGCTCAGCAGGGAGGTACTAAACCCGATCGAACATCCGAACGGGGATAAGATAGTGCTGGCCCTAGATCTGAAGGGAGCCTTCGATAATGTGACACACGAGGCGATCCTCACACACCTATCAGAGACGGGATGCGGCAAGATCGCTTTCGAGTACATAAAACGCTTCCTCACGGACAGACAGGCCTACGTGAGGATCCAGAACGCGGAACACGGCCCCTTTCTATTAGGCACGAGAGGGACGCCACAGGGAGCGGTGCTATCCCCCCTGCTTTTCAACTTGGCAATGAAGAACCTGCCGGTCCACCTGGAGAAAGTCCCGGGTGTGCAGCACGCGCTGTACGCAGACGACATCTCCATTTGGACCACGCAGGGCTCTCTCGGAGAAATGGAGGCCAGCCTGCAGGAGGCGGCCACCGCGGTGAACGAGTACGCGAAAAGATGTGGCCTTCATTGCTCCCCTCAAAAATCCGAATTCGTGCACATTCGCCCCAACAAAAAATGCACAAACAAGATAGAATTGAGACTTGGATCGGAACCGATACCCGAAAGAAGAGAAATTAGAGTCCTAGGTCTTTTCATCCACCAGCGTAGGCTGGCGACGACCACGCTCGACAAACTAAAGAAGGTGGGAGATCAGGTGGGCCGAATGGTCCGCAGAGTCTCGAACAAGAAAGGGGGATTGCGAAGCAAAGACGCCTTGCGGCTGGCCAATGCCTTTGTAACAAGCAGAATCCTGTACTCGACCCCCTATCTCCGCCTCAACAAACACGACCAGAACATCATCGAGGTGATAATACGCAAAATGGCGAAGAAGGCCCTCGACCTCCCGATAACCACATCTAACCTGAGACTCCAAGGTCTGGGTATGACGAACTCCTTCGATGAACTTAGAGAAGCCCACCTCACAGGTCAATACACGCGATTATCGCAGACGCCGTCGGGACGCCGCCTTTTAGCCCGTCTGCACATAGAACACACGACTCTAACCGAGGACAGAGTAAAACTCCCTCAGGAGTGGCGTTACGCCCTGCACGTAAGACCACTCCCAATTAAGATGTCCAGGGACGACCACGAGGGTAGACGCAGGGCCAGGGCAGAGGCCTTAGCTCACCACTACGGAAGGAAACCCGGGGTATACTACGTGGACGCATCCGGCCCGCACCAAGGCGGGTGGTACACGGCGGCGGTGATCCACGAGTCCAAAACGGTGAACGGGCTCACCTTCAAAGCCCGAAACGTAACTCAAGCAGAGGAAGTCGCCATCGCATTAGCGGCAACACACTCCGATTCCAAGACAATCATAACCGACTCGCGAGGGGCGTGTCGGAACGTCCAACAGGGCTGGGTCCCGTACCTGGCCTACCGGCTACTGCAAAACAGCTCGTACGTAGGAGGTCCATCCCACCGCTTCATAGTCTGGGCTCCGGCCCACTCGGGGCTAGGAGGAAACGAGGCAGCAGATGCAGCCGCCCGCGCGCTCTCTAACCGGGCAACCTCGTCCCCCGCCTCCTCTGAAGCAGTAGCGGAAGCCACGCCGACCTACACTTACAGGGAAATAACGCAGTTATACCAAGACAGACATAAACTGTACCCCCACCCGTGTAAAGGATTAACGAGAGCGGAAGAACGCCTGTTCCTCCGCCTTGTCACGAACACCATGATGTGCCCGGCCTCGCTAAAGCACTTTGACCCTGCCTTCTCCGGGGAGTGCCCGCACTGTGGGGAGAGGTCCTCGGACCTCTACCACATGGTGTGGGCGTGCCCCTCCAACCCTGCTTTTACTCCAAACCCAAACCCCACCCGAGAGGACTGGGAGGCGACCCTACTCGCCTATTGCGACGTGAAAGCCCAAAAGGCGATGGTCGAACGAGCTATGGCGGCAGCGGAAGCCACTGGGGTCCCGTACTAGGGACTCCACCTAGTGTTTGTGAGGGGAAGGGCACTAAGCCTGACTCCAGAGCAACCTCCATGTAACTCCCTCTTTTCAGAGGAAATAAACGTTTTTACCACCACCTTGCAGCATTTTAGAGAGCCAAAGTGCCCCCTGAATTTTTTTCTTTGTGCTGGAGAATAAACGCGCAGCAGTTTTTTGGCCATCAGATTTCGTTGGCCCATGATGAATGATCTCTCTAGATCACTGGCCAGTTTGCTATTACTTCTGCTCTTTTCTTGTCTGATAAGTGAACTACAGTATTTTTAATTTCCGTTATGCCTTATCTTTTTCTTTAACCCTATAATTTGTATTATCTTGTTTTCGATTGCCTGCTTATTTATTTGTTGTCTGGTGCTTAATTATTTTTCCATGTTATACCTAGCCTGTTTATTGTTCCCTTGATCGTTAATTATGTTCCTTATGTATGTTTTTTTACGCTCACTCCCCCCCCCCCTCCCATGTAATACCCTCGAAGAAGGACAATTAGGGGTATGTTGAATAAATAAATAAATACAGGACACACTATTGTCTCGCCAACTGTTGAAATGGCTGCGCAGCCTTCAACTTATGTGTACGGCACCACCTTGATTCGAACCTTTTTCGTTGGAGGGTATTGTTCGAGTCCGACTACTCTTTTTTTCGGTGAGCATCATTGTCAGCTTTTAGAGCTTTGTATAGTGAGCTAAATCTGCTGGTCGCGCATGTCAACAACATGTTTGTTGAACATCTGTACACCTGATATCATTCCATCAACTTCTACTCTGAGGCCACTCAACTGCAGACCGTGGCGTCAAGCAGTTTTAACTTGACATGTGTCATAATCTGGTCGACAAGTTCAGCTTCGATGGCTTTCAGCCTGCTTAGCAAGCTCGGAATTGTGAGCAAAGCAGTTTGATGCAACAACATTGCAACAAAAGGTATTCAACAGGTTCAAAAACAAGTCATCAGCAACAGCTGCGGTAAAATGCGTATACACACTATATTGAAAAAAAAGGATGCTAAAAGCACTAAAAGCGCCAACTGGAAGGATGCGTGAAGAATCGTTAGCTGCGTTCTTTTACCCCATCCAGGCTGCTATGAAGCTAGAAGAACTGGCACTAACAAACATTTGCGTAAAGAAATAGAAATATGGGTGGAGTAGGGGGGCCGGTGGCCAAGTTCATCCCAAACACCTCATTCGAGCCTCCAAAATCAACAAGTAAAGCAGTTATTCGCCTGTTGTGGCGCTGATCAAGATTAATGAAACGGCTGATTGCGAAAACTAACTTTGAGGGGCCGCTTGACACATGACCTCGCGAAGGCTGAAAGGACTGTTCGCTGAATAATGTCATTGCCTGTATTCGCTAGTTTCATGGCCTATAGGGGGCGTCACTGTAAATCCAATATGGTTGCCCGAGAGACGATCTGGCGGCCTCGACACCTTGGTAATGGGCTGGGCTGCCAAAGGCTGCATTGAAATGTTCGTGGGAGTGCTGCATAGGCAGAAGAGGCTCTCAATGCAGGCCCTATTATGTGCTGTGGCGCGAGGATAGGCACAGTATTGTCTGTCACCGTACAACTCTTTTGTGCGCATGCTCCGCAGTTGCGCGTTAAAAATTTATATCTCAAGAAAAAGACCGCAGCGGTGGCCGATAGTTGTTTGCGGTGGCCTATATAGTCGCATGCGAGGCATGCGGGAGGTGCAGGGTTCGATCCCCAATGCCGCCGGGTACCCACCGGTGATGCAATGGCTACAAGCTTCCCCTGGCCCGGTGCTAGGCTTATTCAGGGTGAAATGCTTGGGAAATGGGTCTTGACCCCACCTTAAGCAAACTAAAATACCTTGTGCCATGGCACTCTTTGATAGCAGATATCCTTGCGCCATAAAAATTCGCTATCATCATCATCATATCCCAAGAAAAATGGCGAATGTATAGATAATGCCGTGAATTTGACAGGTTGGCTAGAGAAATGTAAAGAATACCGAGCATGGTGGCTCCTGCCGACGCCCAAGTTCAAACGGGATGCTCTATCCGTCCATCCATCGATCCGTCCGTGAAATCTCTTAAACAAATTAGGCGGAGTGGTATACAGCAGAGGCTCCCAGGTTTAACGTATGCGGGCGATATTGTGCAAATAGCTGAAAGCTAGGATGAATTGCAGGCTCTGGTTAATACTTTTAGAGAAGGAGACGTTCTAGGTTTTACTTGTAGCGCCATTAGGTCAGATTTGAGTACATTTCACGATTCCATAGATTAGGTGCTTACAGTACAAGGACATGAGATGCCCAGGCTGGCAGAATACAAAAATTTTGGAGCACGGCTAGACGAAGGACAGCTATACATGAGAAGGCACGAATAGACTAGACACAAAGGGCGAAGAGGTGCCGTGATAATGAAGAAAAGGGCTAGCATCATGAAGGTATACAAAAGGTATAGGTCGGCGGACTCACTCGGGCTCACTAAGGCTCATTTCACATCATGATCTTAGTCGTGAGTGAGTCCGGACTAACGTTCAGGTAATGATCCGAGTTGTGAGTTCAAACTCGCATGCAGATGATGACACGAGTCGTGATGAAAGTGGACTCGCATTCTGATAGTGATCTGAGTCCTCCCGGTCAGTCCGGTAGAAGGCGGGGCTATCAAACCAAACAAGTCCATGATGTGAGGTTGAACAATCGTATGATCACACGATGCTGACTGGGCACATGTTCGAAACATTCTTTAGCGCGAGTTTCCTGCCCACTCGTAATAGTAATAATAAATAGAATTTGGTCAAGATGATGATCCGCAGCAATTTCAATGTTTCGTTGTACGTATTTTTGCGGCTGCTGCACTCTGGAACATTACTGAAAAGGCGAGGAAAGTTTATTAGTCGCCGCTCTTGGTCTCGTTGGATGTTAGCTGTGGCTTGCTGTATCGCGGTTGTTCTAATTCTTCATTTACTGTTTAACTGGTTGCCGAACGCATGCAGCGGACCTATATCTTTATGTCCCATTAGCGGTAGGTACAGGCCTCTAACCTCTCAGCCAGACCTGGTTACAGGCTAGCTCCAGTTAAAACCTCACCGCATCGCAGTTTTTTATAACATTTTTTTTTTGTCCTTTTAAGCGCGTACAGGGACTTGGGCCGTTGGGCGTAAAAACGATTCAGCTGCCCGATGTGCGAGCTTATAGGAGTCCCGAGTTGGGTGAGCCTCGGTGAGTCATGAGTTAAACGGCGAGTAATCCTGAATGAGCGAGCTCAGATGAGTCGTGAATCGAAATGAGTGGGCTCAGATGAGTCGTGGATCAAAATGAGTGCATGAGTCCAGGTGACGCGTGAGTCGAAATGAGTGAATCCAGATGAATTGTGAGTCCAAATAAGTGAGTGAGCTTAGATGAGTCACGTGTCTGAGTGAGACAGGAGTCGCTATGAGTTGTTGACCACAGACGAATGCTGTGTCTGAGTGAGCCCAAGTGATTTGTGAGCCTAAATGAGTTTGAATTCATCAGTTCGAGTGAGCCCGGGCCTCTGTGAGTGTGAGTTCGAGTGAGTCCGTAGGTCGCGCAAACTTTCTGAGTGAGCCTCAAATAAATAAATAAATGAATAAATAAATAAATAAAACAGTGCTGCCGCTAGCCCTTTGGCATTTCGTATAAATACTGCTCTTGTGCGAATATTCCTACGCGCATTGAATAGTCCAACAAATATTCGATTCGTATTCTATTCAGTTCTTTACCTGATTCGCATTCGATTCGTTTTTTCACTACACACAATTCATATTCAATTCAGTAATAAAGCTGGCCTATTCATTATGGTTTCGGTTTCGAAAAAGTGCTATTCGCACACCCCTGTGTATTTTTCACTATATGAAGCAAGCCAGCAGCCATGGAAACTATTGCAAGGAAAGCATGGGAAACCATTGTTCTTTCTTTAATCGGAATGTCGACCAACACCACAAATTAAAAAAAATTATTCCTATATAATTTTCTTGATTTCACTCACTGCTGACCTCCTTCATATGTATGTATACGTCATACTTAGGGGTTGGACTTTTCGGTTTAGACAAAAAAAAAAACGATAAAAGTAATTCATTTTTCGAAATTCGGTTTTAATCGAGAAAGGTCAGTATTCTTGGTATCTAAGGCATAGCTAGCTGGCTGTTAAAGTTGAAAATTAACTATGTAGGGAAGGCAGGGGCATGACGAGACGATGGTACTGTTGGATAAGTGGCACAGTTGTGCGATTTGAGGTACTACTCCGCTAGCTTATACACCTCTCGCATCCTATCCTAGCCGCCTTCTGTCTAAGCACTGTTTGTTCATTATCATCACCTGCTTCAGGCAGTTGGTTAAACAGGTTAATCAGGTGCATGTAGGACACTGACTCGAAGCAGCGCATGGGCATCACGAAAAAACACTTCGGACAACCGCGACGACTGAGCAGCAGTTCCAACGCTGCCATCAACACACAGACCACGTGATGCCGCTACCTCGCGCTCAACCCACTGCGAAAACCTACGGAAAACATGTAAACCTAGTTCTCAGGAGTAAACTTCCACCTCGGCTTTTGGCCGCCGGCTGTCTCGTTTAACATGAATGTCTCTTTTAATGGTGGCAGCAATATATTCTATAAGCGCAGCTTCAAGTACCACTATTTGAACATTCATTATTATAATCATCATCATCAGCCTGACCAGGCCCACTGCAGGGCAAATGCCTCTCCTATGTCTTTCCAGTTAAAACTGTCCTTTCCCAGCTGCGGCCACCGTATCCCCGCAAACTTCTTAATCTCATCCGCCCACCTAACTTTCTGCTGCCTCCTGCTACGCTTGCCTTCTCTTGTAATGCACTCCGTTACCCTTAAGGACCAGCAGTTATCTCGCCTTCGCTTTACATGTCCTGATCAAGCCTATTTCTTCTTTTTGATTTCGACTAGGATGTCATTAACCCGCGTTTGTTCCCTTACCCACTCTGCCCGCTTCCGATCTCTTAATGCTGCACCATCATTTTTCTTTCCATAGCTCACTGCGGTGTCCTCAATTTAAGTTAAAACCTTCTCGTTATCCTCCACGTTTCCGTCCCATAGGTGTGTACTGGTCGCATACTTTTCTCTTGAAGGATATTGGTAAACTGCCATTCATGATTTCAAAGAACCTGCAGAATGCATTCCACCCCATTCTTAATTCTTCTTGTTATTTCCTTCTCATGATCCGGATCAGCAGTCACTACCTGCCCTAAGCAGACGTATTCCCTTACCACTTCCAGCACCTCGCTACCAATTGTGAACTGCTGTTCCCTTGCGAGGCTGCTGAACATTACTTTGGTTTTCTGCATGTAAATTTTAAGACCTATATCGCTCTGCTCTGCCTGTCTAACCCATTGATAAATTGTCCAGGATGTGGAATAAATGGTTCAGGATTACAAAAATACCGAAAAAGACTTCAAGACCCTTGAACCACAGAGGATTGCTACATTAAAGCGACGGAAAAATAGTCAGTATTTTATTCATCGAAAATAATATTCACCGAAAAGAATAAAAACGAAACCTGTGTTCGGAAATAAAAGCCGAATAAAAGTCCGCCGAATTTTCACAAAAATGGAGACTAAAAAGTTCAAACCTTAGTCATAACAAAACTCTCATCGTCGTTTCCAACCAGTTTCCTCAGGAAGTCGGCGTATGTGGATACACATCCTGCGGCGCAAGCAGCCGGAGCGTACAGCTGGAACATTTTTCTCGGCCGTTCTATATCACATAGAAAGCACAGCACGCACAAGCGAAATTGCCTGTCCGAAACAACTGCACCTGTTTGAATTCGTAACACCGATGAAGAACCGTTTTTTTTTTTTTTTTCACTTGTATGTGTCATGCCACGAAGGCAACAACCACAACAACTGGGACGCCCGTACAGTGAAAATAATTTTTTTTTTTTCCAAAACTGCCGTCCTCTGTGCAGCACATGCGTGTCAAATTTGAACCATAGAGGTCATACACAGCTTTTATATTTAAGCCTCATTGCAGACATGCACACATGTGTGGGTCGGTGGTGAGCTGCGCTTTGAGATTGGTACTGCTGTACTGAAGTAAGTGCCACTTGATCTTCTTATTATTACTGATAAAGTTAGTATGCCGATAACAGCACAAAATACTTCTATTTAATTAAGAAGTATTTAGCTGGGAACTACGTTTAATTCCGTGCAGCAAATGGTCAAAATACATCATCATCAGCAGCCGCGTTGGCTCAGTGGTTATGGTGCTCGGATGCTGACCGAAAGACGCGGGTTCGATGCCGACCGCGGCGGTCGAATTTAGATGGAGGCGAAATTCTAGAGACCCGTGTACTGTGCGATGTCAGTGCACGTTAAAGAACCCCAGGTGGTCGAAATTTCCGGAGCCCTTCACTACGGCATCCCTCACAGCCTGAGCCGCTTTGGGACGTTACACTCGCATAAACCAATCAAACCAATCATCATCATCCTATTTCCACTGCACGGAAAAGGCCTGTGCCATGTCTCTCCAATTAACCGTGTCCTTCGCCGGCTGTGGTCACTGTATCCCCGCAAACTTCTTAATCTCATCAGCCCACCTAAGTTTCTGCCGCCCGCTGCCACGCTTGCCTTCTCTTGGAATCCACTCCGTTGCCCTTAAGGACCAGCAGTTATCTCGCCATCGCATTACAAGCCCTGCTCAAGCCCATTTCTTCTTCTTGATTTCGACTAGGATGTCACTAACCCGCGTTTGTTCCCTTCTCTGACCGCTTCCGATCTCTTAATGTTACACCTATCATTTTTCTTTCCACAGCTCACTGCGGTGTCCTCAATTTAAGTTGAACCCTTCTCGTTAGCCTCCACGCTTCTGCCCCATAGGTGAGTACTGGTAAGATACGAGTGTTGTATACTTTTCTCTTGAGGGATATTGGTAAACTGCGATTCATGATATGAGAGCCTCCCATATGCGCTCCACCTTATTCTTATTCTTCGAGTTATTTCTCATGATTCGAATCAGAGGCCACTACCTGCCCTAAGCAGTCGTATTCCCTTACCACTTCTAGCACCTCGCTACCAATTCTGAACTGCTGTTCCCTTGCGAGACTGCTAAACACTGCTTTGGTTTTCTGCAAGTGGATTTTAAGACCTACCGCTCTGCTCTGCCTTTCCAACTCATTTATAAATTGTCCAGGAGGACAAAAACACCGCAATAGGCTAAGTCACTTTGACCACAGAGGATTGCTACACTAAATCGACGGAAAAAAGTCAGTATTTCATTCGTCGAAAATAATATTCCCCGAAAAAAAAAATAGACGAAAACTGTGCTCGGAAATTAAAATCGAAGAAAAGACAACTGAATTTTCAAAAAATAGAAACCAAGAAGTCGAAACCCTAGTCATAACAAACCTGTAATCTTCCTTTTCAAACCCTTTGCTCAGGAAGTCAGCGTATGTCGATACACACCCTGCGTTGGGTTGGTATCGGTTATCCCTCTCTATAAAATGTGCCGCGAATAGCTGGAGCGTACAGCTGGAACATTTTTCTCGAACATTCTCTATCACACAGAAAGCCGTTCACGCACTAGCGATATTGCGTGTCCGAAACAAGGGCGCCTGCTTGAATTTGTAACGTTGACGAAATGAAGAGGCGTTTTTTTTTCACGGGGACAACCGTACAGCTAAAATGTTTTTTTTTTTCCCCAACGCACTTCGAATTCTCCCGCTGTAACACTGCCGTCCTCTGTGCTACACACGCGTGTCAAATTTGAACCGTAGAGGTCGTATACGGCGGTTATATTTAAGCGGGCATGGCAGACATGCACTCATGAGCGGATCGGGGGTGAGTTGCGCTTTGAGATTGGTACTGCTCTACTGAAGTAAGTGCCACTTGATCTTATTATTATTACTGATAAAGTTAGTATGCCGATAAAAGCACAAAATACTTATGTTTAATGAAAAATTATTTAGCTGGGAACTACGCTCAATTGCGTGCAGAAAATGATCAAAATACATCCCCATCATTATCATCATCATCCTGACTACGCCCACTGCAGGGAAAAGGCCTCTCCCAGGTCTCTCCAATTAACCCTCTCCTTCGCCAGCAGCGGTCACCGTATCCCCGCAAACTTCTTAATCTCATCCGCCCACCTAGCTTTCTGTCGCCCCCTGCTACGCTTGCATTCTCTTGGAATCCACTCCGTTACCCTTAGGGAGCAGCGGTTATCTTGCTTTCGCATTACATGCCCTGCCCAAGCCCATTTCTTCTTTTTGATTTTGACTAGGATGTCATTCACCCGCGTTTGTTTCCTCACCCACTCCGCCCGCTTCCGATCGCTTAACGTTACATCTACAATTTTTCTTTCCATAGCTCGCTGCGTTGTCCTTAACTTAAGCTGAACCCCCTTTTTTTAGTCTCCATGTTTCTGCCTCATAGGTGAGTGCTGGTGTAGATACCGCTGTTGCATACTTTTCTCTTGAAGTGTATTGGTAAACTGCCATTCACGATCTGAGAGCCTGCCATATGCGCTCCACCTCATTCTTATTCTTCGAGTTATTGCTCAAGAATAGATTCAGCGGCCGCTATAGCTGCCCTAAGCAGACGTATTCCCTTACCACGTCCAACACTTCACGACCAGCTGTGGAATGCTGACTGGGTTAAGTCCGTGTATTGTGTTTCGTGTCTTTATATAGTGTTTTACTGTGTAGATGCTCTTGAGTGTGCGTGATTATGTTTTTTGTTGCTCTCTTCTACAATGTAATAGGGCACTGTGTACACTTCTCTCGTCCTCTTTAATGACTGGTTACGTGTACAATGCGCTCGATGACAGATTTGTTGGTATTTTTGCTTTCTTTTTTCCCACCACTCCTGTAATGACCCTTCAATAGGGTTAACAGCATCAATAAACAAACAAACAAACAAACAAACAAACAGATGGATTACACTCATCCTCTCTATAGCCGAGCAGTTGACTGGCCAGCATGTGGCGCCATCTGACGCCCTCATAAGATCTGCGTATGTGGAGCGGTTTCCAGCAGAAGTCGTTCGATGTAGCGTCTGCTTATCGCGCTATGCTAAATCTCTCTATTGTCTTATAGCTATGCAGATAAAAGCTCACATCGTAGCTGCCGTACGTATTGTTGTAGAGTCAAATCCCTGTTATAACAAAATTGTTCATGAGGAAATAGTGGGTATAATGAAGGAGCGACTGTTTCCCTTGGAACTCCAATAGAAGCCCACGTATTTGATATCTCATTATACCGAACTAAAATTTTCCTACAACGGGATATAACGAACTCAAAGTAAACCCCACTACCCATTTAGTGCTGAGCGTAACAATTTGTAACGGCGCTCATCTCTTCTGTATCCCTTCGACACGGCAAATTTAAATTACGGGACACAACCCGCTCGACCAAGCACTACACAAAATGTGCGGAAAACTCCCCCCGCCCGCGGAGCGTGCATTTATGCGAACAGCGGAATGTGAGGGTTCGTGGGGAGGAGCCATGCCCACGCATTACCGTCAGATTCAACTATCGATCGCCGTGCAATTTTTTGACGGCGCGCACCCACTCTTCGGCTAAAATTAGAGTATGCGGCCAGCTGAACTATTTCGCGCAGAACAAACAACTCTTAAAGCTGCCCAACGAGTCCTTGGAGCATTAGGAGGTGGAGATGATTAGCGCCGCCTTAAAGGGCAACTGAAGAAGTTTAAGAATTCGACGAGTGTGAAGGTGTTGAACGTTTGAAGCTTGCAGATAAACCATGCCGAGTCTTTTTGGGCAAGTATTTGAAATGCTGAAGTATTTGCGGAATATAGCCGCGTCGGAGTTCAGACTTCTCTACAGTTCTTCGCGCCGGGCAGAGGTCGCAGTGATGACGTCATGTGCGGCGTCGCTACGTTTCCAGAGAAGAAACAGCTGCTTCAGGGAAGAAAACGGCAGCCACCGAAGGTGAAATCCACGAATTCTTTGGCGGCATATAGACGCACGGTGACATGTGGACGAAAGCAGCGGACATCTGAAATTTCGGCAACAATGACGTCATCAGAAGTTTTCTCGCACTTCTCCGACGCAGTGAGGAGAAGCCTGAACATCGTAGCGGTTTTAATCGGTGATTACATCAGCATTTTAGATGCTAGCGCAAAACTACTTGGCATGCTTTACCCAGAAACTTCATGCATTCGAATTCTCGAATAGCTTCGAATTCTGAAAGAAAAAAAAAAGCCGAGGTGGCCCTCCCAGGACCACATACCCAGGGGTTGAGCCCAAGCCACTGGCATCCTGCACTGAGGATCCGATTGACCCAGCTCCTGTCACCCCACTCTTCGGAAATAAGTGTTCACTCACTCACTCACTCACTCACTCACTCACTCACTCACTCACTCACTCACTCACTCACTCACTCACTCACTCACTCACTCACTCACTCACTCACTCACTCAATCACTCACTCATTCGCTGAGTGGTCCGTTGCACTATGCTGAGCCTCGAGAGTGCCCAAGGTCATTGGAGATGATATGTATACCTAACGCGTTACAAGTAATTAGGGACTCGTAATAATTTACGTTCTTCGAATTCTATACCGCACTGATTACTCTTCATGGGCAGAAAACAAATACAAAACTTGATTAGCACGCTTAGATGGTAGTAACTTTTCGAATTTTGATTATGAAGTTTAATTCTTTGTTCACTAATGAAATCCAACTTTATGTTCTCCAAGCCTAGCCCTAATTTGCTGTTTCTAATTTTTGTTTCATGTGCGTAGTTTAGACCACAAATAGTGCCTTTTCGGTGCTAACCTACCGCCTCCCCCATCCCCGGCCATCGGGTATCCCCCCCTCCCCCTGCAAAAAGTTCTGTGGATGCCCTTGAATATCTCTTTTAAGGCGAAAGCCTCTTATGGCTCATACTCGCGGCCAAGGTCATGTCCGGTGTAACGCCGTCTTCCACGAATAACGCGGCAACTAATCAGGATAGAAGAAAACGAATGGTGGCGTCAGATAGAGGAGACGATATGTAACCCCGACGCGGAGTTTTATGGCTGTAGGATGATTAGTTAATTAATTATAGCCAATTATAGCGAAAAAAAACTAAGAAAACAACGAAATGCGTCGATATGCGCGGGCGTCGATATAGCGACAGGAACAATGTGAAGTCACATCCAGCGGAAGTCATCACAGCATAGTGAAGATTATCGCAGAATGGGCGGATGGGCGGAAAAACGCCAGATTTGTGTCAAATCAGATTGAAAAATGTGTGATTAAGCGTAATTAGCACTTAAGATCACCGGAAGATCTATATTTTGGGTAAAAATTGCTCAAGAACGAGGAAAAGTGGATGATGACGTCACATCAGACGAAAGGTCGTCGAAGCAGGGCGATCCGCCGCCAAGCAACAACTGCCCACGCGCTGCGCATGCGCGCATGCGCAGCGTGACGTCACCGCTTCCTCTCGCCAGAGTCGCCACGCTGTACTCCTCTGTCGTGAAATGCATTTAAGCGCGGCGAATTCAATTCAGTGCAATGAGTCGCAAACGGCTTTCGCCTTCCCGATATCTAAGAGATATCTAAGTGCCTCCAACCAATTTTTAATTGTCCTTGCATGGCGCTGCTTTAGGATGGAAAAATGTTTTCACTTTGTTTATTGCATTGCCGCAGGATGTGTATTTTTCGGTCGAGGCTCTTCGCTGTAGTCCTCAGCGCCACCGCGCTTGCCACTGTGACTCGCAAAGGGCAGGGCGAGCCCCACGTCAGAAGAGTTGTGGACCTCAGCTACCCGTACGACGACAGCACCATCTACTGGAGCCGGAACGACCGCTTCCTTCTCAATGTCAGTGACGTGCCGAGTGACGCAGAAACATGGTCAGTTTCCATCGCTATATCGCGGGCTAAAAGCCGCATCTAAACACGATTGCTGAATATACAACTTCCGCGACCACATTTAAAGACATTTTGTAACGCTACAAAAAAAAGAGAAAAAACGTGACGAACATGCAGAAGTAGGAAAACACTAGCCGGAACAAACTAAGTGTATGCTGTATCTATATTGCTATTTAGATTTATTTAGCGAGCTGTGGAAAGAAGAATTAAAGGTGTAACGTTAAGACCGGAAGGGGGCAGAGTGGGTGAGGTAACAAACGTGAATTAATGACATCCTAGTCGAAATAAAGAGTAATAAATTGACTTGCGCAGGGCATGTAATGCGAAGACAAGGTGAACGCTGGTCCTTAAGGGTAACGGAGTGGATTCCAGGAGAAGGCAAGCGTAGCTGGGGGCGGCAGAGAGTTAGGTGGGCGGTTGAGAACAAGAAGTTGGAGGTGATAGGCGGTAGCCGCAACTGGCAAAGGAGAGGGTTAATTAGAGAGACATGGGAGAGGCCTTCGTCCTGCAGTGGGCGTAGTAAGGCTGATGATGATGATGACGATAATGATGATGAAGATGGAGCCGAGTTGACCCCGAAACGGTGGGACATTGTTTCAACAATCCTTGGGTGGTGACAGTCACCTCTGTCTAGTGGCTGTGTATACCTTTCGCTACAGTCTTCAAAAATGAGAAGTCACCAACATGACCATCTGTCCATGTTATTGTATACCATACTATACACTTCCTGGCACATCGCACCCGCAGGTACCAGGTAGACACCATCGCGACTCTCACCCACGGAGGGACGCATCTAGATGCACCGCTACACTTCGTCAAGGACGGCTGGGACGTGGCACAGATCCCCGTCGACAGGCTCGCCTTGGTGTCCATCTCCCTCGTGGACATCGCGCAGCGGTGCGCCCAGAACAGGAGCTGTCAACTGACCATCTATGACGTCATCCAGTGGGAGGCCCAGTACGGCATCCTGCCAGATCATTGCGTTCTTCTGGTGCGCACCGGTTGGGATAAGGTAACGCCCGTTTGTAAGAGTAACATCCGTCTGTGAGATTACAAAATGATTTCAGAAATCTCGGTGTTGGAAAACTCACGGGACGTTTACACCCCGTGTAACGCAATTTTCAGCCGCAGTTCTTGGGGAATTTTAATTTCGCATATTGCAAATTGCAATATGCAATTTGCAATATATTGAGGTAAGAAATTTGAGACCGACATGCATATACGAAGAGTAAGAAACCCCCATTTACTTTTGGAGACTTACTCGCTCTTCAAGTAGCACTTCGCTCCAGTCCTTGTAAGACATGAAGGAAGCCTTGTTATCTGATAATTGGCGGGATGCGTGTTCGAGGTGTTGGACCAATGCCTGATTCTGAAATATGAAGCTTGCGAATGTGTTCAGCGAGGTCGTCACAGCAGTGGCAGGAGTTATGAGAGAGAGAGGAACTACGCTCTCACACGTGTCGTCAATGGCTTCGAACCGCTCAGCGGAGGGCATTACCATGGCGCGTTCCAGTGACGTCACGTTTGACATAAGTGCAAGTCTCCTCATTCTCCTGCCTAGGTACCCCCCCTCCCCCCTCGGTGGTGGTTACTACCTTCCGGTTGCGCTGGCTACTACTACTACTACTACTACTACTACTACTACTACAACTACTACTACTACTACTGCTGCTGCTACTACTACTACTACTACTACTACTACTACTACTACTACTACTACTACTGCTACTAGTGCTGCAAGTTCTACTACTACTACTACCACCACTACTTCACTGCAACTTCTACTGCTACTACTGCTACTACACTACTACTAATACACTACTACTACACTACTAGAACACTACTAATACTACACTACTACTTCTGCTACTAATTCTGCTACACTACTACTATTACTGCTAGTTCTAATACTACTACTACTACTACAATTACTACTACTACTACTGCGCTACAACTTCTACTACTACTACTGATACTACACTACTACTAATAGACTACTACTACACTACTACAACAGTACTAGTTTTATTACTACTACTACTACTTCTACTATTTCTGCTACACTACTACTACTATAGCGACGCCAAGCCAAAGGAACGAGCTTTTGACAGCTTTCACTGTAAAAGACAAATCAAGTTTGCCAATGGTAAGCGCGTGCTCTGTCTCATATGGTATCCCACTCAGACGAGCCTTGTGCTTCACATGTTCCAACCCAAGCCCACGAAATCTGGACAAACATTTCTAGTTTTCACGACTGCCACCATGCGCCACATGGCGCTGAAAACTCAAAATCGCCGCGGGGAATTTCGAATGTTCGGCACATCTTATCGATTTTGAATGTCCGTCGAAAGTAGTTGGCACGAGCGAAGGAAGCGTTTCAGAGGCGAGATTTTCAGGCGAGGAGGAGAATGTGTCGGGCATGAGAATCACCATGTTCAAGCAACATCTCTCCGGGCTCTGTGGATTTTTCAAAATTACAATTCTAAAATATCTCCAATGAGTTACGTGGTCACGTGCTGAGTTACGTGGTGTTTCGCTACTGTTGGCAAACAGAGGGCGCTAGCTGCTAATGTCCATGGCTGATTATGGCTGCCACCCGATACAAAGGGGATAGTCAAAAAACCATCATCATCATCATCAAGAATGTTGGGCCTGTAATTGCAAAACTTTACAAACCATCGCAGCTGTTAAAAAAAATTCGCTGTGGCTTAGCTGGGTTAAGCCCGGTAATTGCGAAAGCAATATCCGTACCTCCGCTGTGGTTCAGCTGGTAGTGTAGCTGGTGGTGGTGCTTGTGGTTAGACTTGTGGTGATGCATCGGTTATACAATTCATTCCAATCCAATCCAATCCCATCCAATCCATTCGATTCTAATCCAATCCACTCCTATCCAATCGAATCCAATCCAATGTAATCTACTCTAATCTAATATAATCTAATCCAATCCAGTCCAATCCAATCTAATGTAATCCAATCTAATCCAACTAATGCAATCAAGATCAAATGAAGGTCAATGATGGTCACCGCTGCGGCATTGGTGGTCACCCTGCAAAGTGCAAGTAGTATTGCTTTCGCAATAAAAGAATAGCAGAAGTTTAGTGCCTGCTAAACCTAGTGATACGAGTGATACACGGATGTTACGCAACCAAACCTTTTTCCCATACAGTTTAGCAACAACGCAACCGCCTACTTCGGCTTGGACGCGGATGGTGTCCGTCACTTCCCTTCAGTCAGCGAGGAAGCCGCCCAATTTCTGGCACGTGAGCGAAGGCTAATCGGCATGGGCATCGACTCCGGCTCCTTGGACGTGGCTGACCCGTTCACGGTGCACCGCATCAACGCCCGCCAGGGGCTCTACAACTTGGAAAACCTGCGCGGACTGGACCAAGTTCCGGCCATTGGGGCGCACGCTACGGTAGCCCCGCTGAAGATCGCCGGTGCCAGTGGGTCGCCGGTGCGCGTATTTGCGTACCTACCTGAAACTCACTTTCACGGTGCAGAACTGTAATAAAAATTGGGGGCCCACTTAAGCTCAGCCTTTAAGAGTGACGCGACTGTTGCCCGCGCAGACACGGACACTGTTTCTTCCTTCATAATCACAATGCCTATCCGTCTCTCGTAGAAATGATTGTAGAAAGTCACAGTGTATCTGTATTTAAGAAAAAACTGAAGATTCTTTTTCGTCCTGTACAAATTTAAGCTAACTGTGAATACTTAATTTCTGTGCCTTGTTTCCTTTTCGGCCTGAATGTGCATATTATGAATGTGCTTTTGTTTACTGCTAATTGTTGTTCAGCATATCTTACATTGTTTATCACTGTTCACTATTTCTATTGTGATAATTTCTGTTCATTGTTTTGAAAGTGTTTTTTTTTTTTTGTCCATTCGGCCACCGTTGTTCAAGATATATTTATTATTCGAGGTTCAGGCCTCGTCAGGAGGCGCAACCCGAGGGTCAGGGGTTCGATTACTCCCATTTTATTTTCAGCGCAGTTAATTAACTGCATATATACTTACATGTCATAATGACGTTTTGAATCATGTTGCGAGCCTCTAATCAGCAGTTTTCTGTTTTAATCACTCTTCAAAATCGCCGCTCCACTTGTGATTTAGCCACCCTTTCGACTAATACGGATTTTTCGGTAATAATGGCAACACCGACGCTGGTTTTTATGCATGACGAGATCATTGCGCTGTCGCGCAAAAAATCCTCCCGCACATCGCTCTGTGGCCTCGTCATGCTGCCGGAAAAGCGCTTGTTTGTTCTTCGTTGCATTTAGTTTTGGTATACGGGACAAAGTTCGCGTTTTATTGCAGATTTTCCCGAAATCGACGCCACCCTGCGGTGGTCCCGCGAACTTCTCCAAGAAGGATGGACATGCGCGCAATAGAGTTGTTTGCTCATTTGCCGGAGTGGTTCGCAAGCGTATCGAGACGTTTTGGCGTAGAAATGTATCTTAAGAGCGCTGTTGCATGGATGCTTGCAAGAATACGAGATTTAAGTGCCGCTAAATGTCACTGCCTAAGTTTTCTGGTGCCAGAAATGCAGAGAGAGCATGGGAACCATTCCACGCTCTAGTCGAACTCTTGAAACACAATGACTGAGCAATTTTTATAAGGCACCCTGCCTATATTTTAAAAAAGATGATTTGCTAGGACAAGAAGGGAATATGTAAACACGGGACGCTGTTTGTTATGAAACATTGCAGAGCAGACATGTCTAACTGGAACATTTCAAACGCGGAGAGTTTTGTGTGTGACTGTTTTTGTAACTGTGGGCCTTTTTAGGGCATGCGTGTACGGTGATGTGTTGCTTTGCTAACCGCGCAGAGTAAGGTGGGTGTGATGCGAGGATTTCATACCTTATATTTTTCTCGCTCTCCACCTGTACACATGAGCATAAATATATGTTCAGATTTAATGCATTAATGAAATTTATGAGTAGTAAAAACCGCAAACGAGTGCAACTTCAATAGTTCAGACTCAGCTGACAAATATTTTTAGCTTGTTTCTTATGAAGCAGCATGACAAGAACTCCAACTTGCAGCTTGACTGGCTCTAGCAGCTTAAGTGGCCCCCGACAAGAACTTGGCGCCAGCCAAACTGCCTCTGAGCAGCTTTCTCTCATTTTCCCAGCCACAATCTTGTATCTTCCTGTTTAGGGAAATAAATCAAATTAAATCAAATTAAATTTCCGATCACTGGGTCTTCTCTATCTGGCCTTCTGGTTTCTTCATTCATCCCCTGTGCAAGAGCCTTCATCGCTGATATCATATGGAGTTAAAACTTTCTTCGAAACACACATCGATGACCTATCACTCCGCTTTCACGCCGATTGCTTTTGAACGCTAGAGATTGCTTATTCTTTATCTGCAAACAAGGGCGAATTTATCGTGAAATTTTAAATCAAGCATGATTATACCTTGGTCACCCCCGGCAACGGTCTTCCATAACGCCGCCTTATTAGATCAATTGTGGCGCCTCCTCTAGGTCTTGAAACAACCAATAGCGAGGGCTCTCTGAGATACTTCTCCGTTCAAACTAAATAAAGTTTCTTCAATCTCTCTGTCTGCTGGGTTCATGACGATCATTGCAGGCGTCGTCTGTGTAGTTGGCCGTGACTAAAACATCCCAGCCGATCAAGTGCTGACGTGATGTCCTCTGAACAAACTTTGTTATCATTGTAAAAAAAATGAAGGAAATAAAAATAAATCCACCACGAATATCGCATTTCACATTTGACACTCCCGCTTTCAATAATCTTACAAGAAAGTACACGTTCCGGTGTGTCGATTACTATACCTGGGAGATAGCTGATAGAAGTGTGGAATAAATGCTTTGTGCAAGCCGGTATCTTAAACTGGATATCATACGGCACAAAACTCGATAATGGACGTGGCAAAAGTCAGCGCACCAAAACTACGTGTAGGTAGATCTTCACAAAGCGCGCGCTAGTGGTTCTAGTCATAGATAGCGTTGCGTACTGGCAGAGATCTGAAATTGTGAGGAGGAGGAGGAGGAAAACTTTTATTCCTATTTACAGTGAGAGGTCGATGGGGCGAGCCGGACGGGCCCGCCCCTTACAAACACTAGGAGGAAGTACCGAGAAATGGCTCTTGGAAACCTCATGCCACATCTTACTGGTTTTACCAGTATGAAATAAAAGGATATTATGCCCTATGCCTGACTGTGTCAGAACGAATAAAGGAGTTCGTGTTTTCGATTTTTTTTTACCTACATTGAAACGAGACAGAACGATCGGAAGCGGCGATACGTAGAACGGGGCGGTTCGGGCTAAAAAATTTTCTAGAGTATGCGAATTGTTATCAATGCCAGAAGCCCTAACGGACCGCCGCCGGCTGTGTCTCTGCATGAACAGCGCATGCGCCGTGACATATCATGGGGGCGCTCAAGCCGACAAGTGTCGTAATCTTCAGGCGATCAACAACTGCTAGCGTCACCACACTGCTGTCCTCGGCAAGATATCGTGCTGTGGTCGACACTTCCCCGCTACTCACATCGACAGCGGTGGTTGCACGGTGCTGTTCGTGCTTATAAGACAGCTCCGTCGTCAATTGCAGGTTAGTCTTTTCCCTTTACTTGCTAATTAGTGGGTTTCATTCTGCGGAAAAGTGCTCTGAGCTGAAGGGGGTTTCATACACTGCCCAGAATGTGCTTGCTCGTGTCGCATGAGCAAATGCTCTGAGGTGAGAAACGCGGCAGGGAAAAACAAAGCTGAAGCATTATTTCGGTCATTTTTACGCGCTACGCATATTAACCTCGCCTTAGAGGAACGGAGAGTGGGATGAATAAGGATGAGGACGTCCTAGATGCCTACTAGATCCTGATCGCGATCCATGCACGACTAGAAGAGCTAGACAACCCCAGTAAAAAGCTGGTAGCATTGAGAAGGTGATCACATTGTCTGAAAAATGCAATGGAGTATTACAAACAGTAGCGTTAGGCTAGATGCAGAGCTGAAGGTACTCCGCAAGCGAGTTGAAGCCGCTCAGACCCGTAGTGACCAGGCGCAGGTTAACAGTAACGGTCCATGATTTGAAATAGAGAAGCAGACGTCAAAACTTGGTTATCCGTGGCACTCGGCTCTCTGGAAAAGAAGACGTGTTTTCAAAAATCAGTGCCGCCGCGGTGGCTCAGTGGCTATGGTGCTCGGCTGCTGACCCAAAAGACGCGGGTTCGATCCCGGCCGCGGCGGCTGGAATTTCTTTGGAGGAGAAATTCTTGAGGCCCGTGTACTGTGCGATGTCAGTGCACGTTAAAGAACCCCAGGTGGTCGAAATTTCCGGAGCCCTCCACTACGGCGTCTCTCATAGCCTTAGTCGCTTTGGGACGTTAAACCCCATAAAACCAAACCAATCAAAAATCAGTGACGCTCAGCGTATGCGGTAGAACTACCCAGAATTAGTCCGTATGAAGTCGGGAGCTTGCGTAAGCTACCATCGACGCCGGCTAACAACCAGGACACCACTATCCGCTATTTTCGGTTGCAGCAAAAAAAAAAAAACTGATTGAAGAAAGGCAAGTAGTTGACTCGGGAACCACGTGGCTGTCATGAAGAACTTGACTCGACTGATTAGGTTGCCCCTCCCTGTTAGGAAATGGGCGAAAGACAGTGGATTTCAATACGCTTGGCGCTGCAATGGCAGCTTAGGAGGGCATATACTTGCAGGCCAGTTGGTGGAACATTATGGAGCAAAACCGCAAAAGAGACATGACAGTAGCAGGCGACAACACAGAGCACGTACTAGCAACTGGACGTTTACTGAAGAAACACCGGGACTTATATGAATCAATCGCACGTCTAATCTCGCAAACAATCGCGTCTGATTGCAGGATTACTCTTGCTGGTTTGGTTTGGTTTATGGGGTTTAACGTCCCAAAGCGACTCAGGCTATGAGAGACGCCGTAGTGGAGGGCTCCGGAAATTTCGACCACCTGGGGTTCTTTAACGTGCACTGACATCGCACAGTACACGGGCCTCTAGAATTTCTCCTCCAAAGAAATTCCAGCCGCCGCGGCCGGGACCGAACCCGCGTCTTTTGGGTCAGCAGCCGAGCACCATAGCCACTGAGCCACCGCGGCGGCGGATTACTCTTGCGATTGATCCATCACTAACCGAGCACCAAGTGTTGTTCCTGGATGAAACTAATGACAGCGTAAAAACTCATATGCTGCGAACTAACTTGTCTTCACGAACACTTGTAATACCATTCCACGTCCCCTAACCAATTATGGGCGTGGAACACAACATATTTTGCCTAGCCACAAGGGCGTCCGCAGAATTTTTTGCAGGGGGGGGCCCCGTTGGTGCCCCGGGGGGGGGGGGGGGGGGGGTATGTTCGTAGCAGAAAGGCGCTATTTGCGGAGTAAATTTATTTATTTATATATAAATAAAAATTAAACAAAATGCACACATGAAAGAAAAATTACAAACAGCAAATTAAAGCGCGGCTAGAAGAGGTACATTGGAGTTTATCAACGAAGAAACAACTAAAATTAATAAAAATGCAAAAAGATGCTATATCACTTCGTGGAGAAGAGTGCTCAGTCTTGCTGCATACGGGTTCTCGACTCACCCGGATTGATGACCAGCACACAGCACAATATGTTCACAAACACGCAACTACAGTCACTCAGTCAGTCTTCCTTGAACAGCAACTGTAGGCGCCTCGGATTTTTCTGGGCGAATTGCGTAATTACACGTGTGATAAATTCACTTCTGTGCTTCATTACACGCTCTCGGTGCACACTCATCATACACATTGATTGGAAAAACTGTTGAACGCGTACGTTGAAAACAAAAGATGACTATATATACAACGAAAACTTATTTACAAGATAAATGCACGCTCGCAGCTTCATACACCTCGCTCCATCTTGCTTGCGCATCCGCACAGTCGAGCAACCGCACACACACTGCTCTCCGCTCGTCGTTTTCTCGTCCGCTGTCTTGGTTGTTCTCAGCTTCGCTGACAACCGGCCACTAAAAACACCCAAGCACAAACACAGAGGCGCGCACACGTGCAAGGGCTTACTTGCCGCAGTATCCCCGAATGCGCACTTTGGGGGTGAAAGGAACGCCGCGCAACTTCCGAGGGGAAGGGACACTCGCCACTCCAGTCGGAAAATTTGTTTTTGTGTTTTTATGGGGTTCAGAGCCCCAAAACGACTCAGGCTATGAGGGATGGAGTAGTACAGAGTTCCGGGTAATGTCGACCACCTGGGTCTCTTTACCATGCACTGACACGCACAGTACATGGGCGCTGTTGTGATTTGAGGCCCAGCCAGAGGTGACAGGCGAGCCAGGCAGGCGCCATCGGGCTGCGTTGACCAAAGGCGCTGGTTTTCGCAGAAGACGCAAAGAACGCTGGTGTGGGGGCGCCTCGGGAGACTGCGTCGCCGTGAACAAAAGCAGCTAATCCCCTTTGCCGGAGATTCTGAAAGCGGCGCTTCTACCGAACTGCGCTACCCGTGGATCGGAGGAGACAGCGCGCGGCGGCGGCGCCAACTCATCGCCCGCTTGCTCCTGAGCAGCCCGACAAAGCGGGGGTGGACACGGCTGATTTTACCTTCCCTCCTTAAGAATTCATCGGTGACCGGCGTAACGATAGGCGAAAACAAGATGCCCCGTGCACTGTCTGCCTCCGTGTCGCTATCTCTCTAGAGATCAAAGAAACAGACACCCATCTCAAGGCGGCTCGAAGCACATGCTCGCCGGTGCCGCTGTATGTCTGGAACAGGTCGCCCTTCAGTAGAGCTAACGATGGCGTGGTTTGAAAACGGCGGAACGACGCACGCCCGGACGCGGCATTTCGCAGATGTGACCATGCGGGGCTGCTTTTACCCTTTTGACTGAGCGCACCACCGCCCCTGGCGTGCGGCCATCACTCACGGTTCGAGTGAGTGATTTTCCAGGGGGGTGCAGCCGCCCCCCCTTGCCCCCCCCTCCGGACGCCCATGCCAGACACTACTTTTATCACATACAGTTTAGCGACAACGCAACCGCCTACTTCGGCTTGGACGCGGAAGGCGTCCGCCACTTCCCGACCGTCAGCGTGGAAGCCGCCCAATTTCTGGCACGTGAGCGAAGCCTAAGCGGCATGGGCATCGACACCCCTTCCGTGGACTTGGCCGACCCGTTCACGGTGCACCGGATCAATGCCCGCCAGGGGATCTACAACTTGGAAAACCTGCGGAGACTGGACCAAGTTCCCGCCAGTGGAACTCACGCCACGGTGGCCCCGCTGAAGACCGTCGGTGCCAGCGGGTCGCCAGTGCGTGTATTTGTGTACATTCCTGAAGCTCACCTTCGCAACACAGAATTGTAACAATATATCCCCCCGCTCCCCCTTGTGCCCTCATTATGGGGCTTTAATGCGTTTTTGTTCGGAATTGCTGGTGGTTTTACGATGTTTGGCAAAGTTCTTGTGACGACCGTTGCCGGGGTAGTCGTTATAGCATGCCAAGGTGTTTTTAAGGCGAAAGCCTTTAATGTCTCATCGTTGTAAGCAGCAGTTGTCGACAGAAATGTCACGGTTTTCAATTGGTCGAAACGGCCGAGACGTCACAGTGCGCGAATTTCAAACGTGGCCAATTGTACTTTGGCTAGTAACCATGCAATCAACTGAAGGAATCGTATAGTGATGCTCCAAGTCAGTGGGACTGAGCTTAGTATATTGCTTAATTACCCAATTAGCCTAATTAACTTTCTAGTCAGGCCATATAAATAAATAAAACCGAGTAGGAAATTGGTCGAGCTCGGGAATCGAACCCCGGTCTTCGGCGTGCGAGACGAGCATGCTATCCACTCGGCCATGCCAGCTTTTTTTTTTCTTTATTGCCTTCAAAGGCGTGGGAATACAGTGCATTACAACATATGTGACTATTTACATGGCTACAGCACTCCTCGCTTCCAGCGACCATTCCAACTTCTTCAGTTGGGATAGATTCTGGAAAAGGGATACAATTTCTTCGTCAAAACCTCGGTCTTTTAACACATCGTACATTTTCAGGACACTCTCAACAAAATATTGATACACAGATCTGGCACTACGCCACACTGCATGCAAGCCAAGTAGAAAAATGGTGTCATATGGAGCTCCATCGTCTTCGACAGGCAGAAACCTAATGCCGTGCGGAGTGAGCGGCAAATCTTTCTTTATGGTTCGCTGCAACACGTCCCAAAAGAAGATTGCATTATTACAGTCGACAAAAACATGGTCAATTGTTTCCTCCTTCCTACACAGAAGGCAATGGGTGCCCCACGGGACGTACATGTCTCTTTCATGTAACAATCTTTTAACAGGTAAGGTACCTGTGTGCAGCTGAAAGAAGAAAGTTTTTGCTGAAGGCGTTACCCACATTCTTCTTACCCTCTTTAACACATTTTGTCCCGGTGAGGCCCCAAAGGCCGACCGATACAAGGGAGCGGGAAAAAGGACGTGTAATAAGTCTTTCTTAAAGGGGTGGAGACACCAAA
Organism: Amblyomma mixtum; assembly: GCF_055824585.1. NCBI lineage: Eukaryota > Metazoa > Arthropoda > Arachnida > Ixodida > Ixodidae > Amblyomma > Amblyomma mixtum. The sequence continues at coordinate 14,484,234 of NC_143019.1, forward strand.
TTTTGAAGCTATAAAAAGCCTGCTATGGGATTGCTATGTATACAAGGGCCCTCACAGCCAGGTGTTGGACGCAACAAACGTTTAAAAAATAATTTAATTCGGTTCCAAAGATTACCTAAATGCTCACTCTCACGATCTAGACCCATCGCTAGCGCCATCAACCATGACGTCACAAGGGGTGTAGAAAAATTAAAGTTTTAGTGACGTCATACCAAAATACAGTGACGTAAGTACGATGAGCGGGGCACAGCCGCGTGAGCGCAGTCGACGCACCAGCGAGCCGCGTTTGCTGCGGCGCGCCGTTGCGAACAGCGGCGCAACATCCGATTGCAGCTCGTTGCCTGCGTCCGGCCTGCTAGATGTCAACGGCGGGCCGCTCGCGGCAACAACAACGACGGGAAGCGGCAGCCAGTGCGAGCGCGGAGACCGGCAGCGTCATGATGACATAGGGCGCACTCCTTGGAGCCGGGCGGCCTGCGCCAGTCTTCGTGCCGAACGCCGGCATCTGAAGAACGCGATAGTATTGTTTGTTCACGTTTATAGCAAACCCTGGGATACATGAATATCAAAAATGCATCGTTTCTGACGATCGTTGGCAAATACCGAGTTCCTGGTAGAAGCGATGACTGCGATGCAAGCAAATTTCATCCCATAGCCGGTTTTGTGCTGCTGCTACCTGGTGCGGTTCGCCTGCCGTCTGCTATAGCTCTTCCACATCACTGCAGCGTAAAGAAGACGAGCACAAAGGAAGAAAACACTTACGACACGGACGGAAGTGTTTTCTTCCTTTGTGCTCGTCTTCTTTACGCTGCAGTGATGTGGAAGCAAAGTAACCAACTTGCCCAGAAGCTCGTTTTACTAAAGCTATAGCTCTGTTGCTGAAGACGTCGTGGAAATCGAACATATCTTTTATTATGGGACGAGTTCACAGTAAAGGGGTGCCGAGCGGAGCACGTTTCTGAGCGCTGGCCAGTCCCGAAGCGCCCTCAGCTGCGGAGCCGATGCGAAAGCAGCTAGGCCTAGCGACGACTAGGGCAGTCTGGGACCAGCGCGCAGGTCGTCGGCCGGCGTTGCCGCAGGCAGTGTCGCTGCCGAAAGATCCACTTTTAGCACAGTCATGCTGTCGTATCTCGAATCTAGAAAGCATCCTTTCTGGTAGCATGGCTGTTTTGTATTTTCTTGTGCGGACGTGAAGTACGCCGAGTCTGCCGGCCGGTAGGTCAGCCTGGATACCGTCTGCCGACGTCATAAAAGCGAGCTAAAGAGTGTTCTTGACGTAAATAATAAACCATGGGACAAGAAATGTGAAAAAAGTGTCATATTTGAGGATCGCTGACCAATACTGAGCTGCTGGTAGAGGTAACAACTGTGATATGAGCAAATTTCTTGCCACAACCGCGCCTAGCAGCTGCCGCTGGCGCGACGTTGGGGTCCGGCTAGCCTGGCGCCCGCTAGCTCCGCTGCCGAAGGCGTCGAAGAGATTGACCATACTATTATTTATTGTGAGATGATTCTGTTAACACTACAGCTATATGTGAAAAGTAGGCCTTTTATTATAGCGCAGGCGACTTCCGAAGCGCCGGCCTCTTGCTAAACAGGCTATAGGCCTAGCGACGACCACGGCAGCCAGGCAGCAGCAGAGCTCGTCGCCCGGAGCGGTGCCGTTGCCGAAAGCTCCCAACATAAGCAGACATGCTTTGTCACTGCTCGAGTATAGCTGGCAGTTCTGATAACAAGGCGATCTTGTACTTTCTTGTGATATTTGTACACCATCCCAAGCAGAGCACGGCAGCGAAGTGTGACACCGGTTGTGGGCACAGCTTGGGTAGAGCTGCGCAGCGATGCTTACTGGCTTCTCATCCTCACGCGAACCCGCGAAGGCGATATTAGCGTGCGAACAAAAAAAAAGTCGATGTCCTCACTCATTGAAATCAGATCTGTCAGAATCCGAGCTGCTGGAACTAGACATGCAGTTGTTTGTTTTCATGCGCTGGTCAGCACGTGTGTGAGAAAGCAGACGATGCAGCAGTAGGTGCGTCACAACTTTTGTGGGCCCACGTGACCAAGCGAAGCATTGATCTTCCCCCTCTGTGACGTCACTGTACAACTCGGCGTTCCGAAACCGAAACCGAAAATCGTTCACCTAAAAATGCTATAATAAATTATTCACTGTGAATATAGGAATCTTTGAGTGTGTATCATGCTTCCTGAAGCCATAAGAAACGTTTGAAACTAAGAACGCGCGAACCACAAATTTGGTGTCTCCACCCCTTTAAGTTGCCTTTTCTTCACAGTTGTCAAATATTCTCTGGAAAAACGGGTGACAAGGAATCGATAAGATGCGACAACCTCACGGAGGTAACGGGACACACTGTAGCGACCACCTCCGGCAGAGGAGATTACAAAGTCTGGGAGTGCATTTGGCAACATAAACTGAACAAAACACTGGAGGAAAGGGTTTCTTCTTTCGCGGAGAAACATGAAGCGCATGACCACTTGGCTTAAAAACAAGTGAGAGAGGGAGAGACCCCCCTCGGCGACTCGCCGAAAAAGATTCGTTCGGGAGGTTCTCTCCCAACTGATGCGATGGAACTTCTGTATATTAACCCGTGTACAGTACACCTGCAAGATGTACATTACCTTTGCTGCTAGAAAAACATTGCATACCCACGCCATTTAGATGTCATCTCTCTCATTTCACCGGCCTTCTTGCTCCAGACCGAATCGCTTTCACGATAGCAATCAAGAGGCACCCCAAGATATGTGCTCGGTGTAGTGGACCAGTGAACATTTTCAAATACATCTGGAGTCATGTCCCATGCGCCATGCCACAAACCAATGCACTTATCTTTCTTTCCCTGTCCGATGCAAAAAAGGCAACGTCATCCGCGTAACCAAGCACACGAACTTCACACGTGTGGAAGCCACAACCGCGTATTTCTTCATTCTGCAAAATTTTCTGCCCGATGGTTTGGAATGAACAAAAGCACGTCTAATGAATGCGGTGTCTCCGCTCACTCCCATCCTCCTCCCTTCCCTTCCGGCGAGGTTTAGGTGTCCACCGAGATATGAAGATAAATTTCCTTTCCTCTAAAAACTGACGAGCGAGGCGTAGAACCGAATGGGCAATGGCGTTCTCTGGACCCCCGCGTTGCAAGATGCTGTCGCGTTCCACTCTCTTAACCACCATCAGTGATCACACTTTAAGTAAAAAAATTGCCCCCCTGAATTTTGACAGGTGTTCACCGAGATATGCGAGACAGTTACTGCATGATTTCCTTTCCTCAAATACAATTTTCATTTTCTTCATTACGGGCCCTCTTTGTCTCCTTTCACTCCCACTTCCTCCCTTCTACGGTGCGGTTCAGGTGTCCACCGAGATGACAGAGAATTACTGCGCCATTTCCTTTCCTCAAAAAGCGTTGCGTTCAAAGGGCAAGGCTTCGCGCCGAACGGGTGGTGGCGTTCCGTGGACTCCCTGGCAGCGCTACAACACCCTGTTTAAGCATCATTAATTAGCAGTTAGTGTTCAGACATTCCATTAATTAGTGATTTGTCGTATCACTTAGTAATTAGTACCCAATTATATGTGACGTCACCAGTACCACAGAAGCAGCGAAAGTGGTTCGGAAAACGCTTTCGCCTCTACGCACTTTAGACAGTCAAAGTGCCCCCTGAATATTTTTTTCTTGCCGCCGTTACGTAAAAACGGTCCACTGTGCCAACGGGCCACGTGGACCTCTGGGATTCATATACATTAGAATCAGTAGCAAATGAATGCGCTTTTATTTGCACCTCTTACACATCGCACCATTCCGTCGCGTGCACTCTGAGGGAGAACCTATGTACAAATTGAATATAATAAATAAATGAGCAACCGGTATCTGCGTACACTGTACGCTAAGCAACCGGTAACTATGTACACCCTATATTACATGCAATGTCCACGAACGACCCTGTTACTGCGTCGTATCCTGGCGGACAGCAGCCTTCATCTGTTCGGTGGTCATCGAGCAGCGGTCAAAGACGGCGTCGCATTCGCCGGTAGACCTGCCGACCGCTGCCGCGTCCTTGTAGAAGATCAGCGACTGCTGACTGGGCAGGGGGCGGTAGTTCCTGTACAAAAGCAAGGGTGGAATTACGGTAAGCTTTGAGGGAGAACACACCGCTAATCTCCGCTAATATAACCTTCGTTGGCTCAGTGCCAAAGTAGTAAGGATTAAAGCTCTGGCACTGCTATATGCAATTGAACGAAGAGCACGCTGTAATACGAATAGATCAATAAAAATCATGCATCCTGCTTCGATCGGACAATGCTTACTCGAAGAAAGTGTCCACCTCCGTCGCACGCGAGTCGAACTCTCCGGGCTTGGAGACCATGGTGCAGATGAACTTGGCCAGGCAGTCGTCCTTGTCGTGCGCCTTGATGAAGCGGAAGTACTCCTCCACTTCATGACCAGAGACGGTAGCGTTGAGGAGAGGCACGTCGACGGGCATCGCGTCGACTTCTGCGGCAACGTCGCGACGATACCTGGGACCCTGTCCGTCGGCGAACGTCTGCTGCTGCGCATCGCCCTCCCAGGCACGGCTGCCAGACGCTGAAGTGTATAGGACATCCTCAGGACTGCTGCGGAGATCATCTGGGGTGATTGAAGGGAGCCGCCTTCCGGGAACAACTAAGTGCTCGCGGACAACTGGGGGAAGAGGCGAGGACGTTGGAGGTGAAGACTCGGGCGCCGCGTCAGGGGCAGGAGTGGGGATATTGTACGAGGGCAAAGAACTGTGCTGTCCGAAATGAGGAACGGTCTGCCACTCGCCGTAAGGGAAGATATGGCTCTGGCCCTCGGATGGCGCAGGGCCGACCTTCAGCGCAGGCTCTTCAGTAGACAGCTGCTGCTCCGGGGAGGCTTCGGTCGACAGAAGGTGCGTCGGGGGGGCATCAGTCTGCTCCTCCGGGGAGGCTTCAACCCACGGCTGCTGCTCCAGGGGGGTGTCCAATTGTGTAGCGACGGGACCCTGCTCATGTTGGGCCCAGGGCAGAGAGCTTGGCCGCGGCGAAAAGTAGGAAGGCTGAGGGGCGTTCTGGGCGACCACGGCCACGCGCATGAGCTCGCCGCCGGTGTTGCCAGCCGAGACGAACTCTTTGTAATGTTCCAGGGGGAGTGATAAGACGGGCGCTTCGTACCGCTCTTGGTGGATGGCGGTGGAGGCGGCTGCGGCCAGACGCCTCCTCTCCAGTTGGTTGGCGAAGTCGAGAGCGGCGTACCCCGCCTCGAACTGCTTCTTGAAGTCGTACACCTGCTGGGGGTCGACCTCCTCCACGGAGACTTGCGGACGCTGGGCGTGCAGCTCTGGGGGCCCGGCTACCACTTGTAGAGGGCCGACCGACTCCACAGAGACTTCCGGAGGCTGGGCGTGCAGCTCTGGAGGTCCTGCTACCTCTTGTTCGACAGAGACTTCGTTCACGGGCACAGGCGTGGCTTTCACGGTGTCTTCCTTGCCAGGTGGGGCAGGTCCGTCAGCAACCTTGTAATAGCAGGATTAGGAATAGCGCTGTTAGATAGGTGTCAACGGATTTGTAGAAAGAAAAATGACAGCGGTTTGACTTCGTTAGACTGGATGGTCGAGCAATAGCTATGCTTGTTTCTACTACGATATCGCCGTTTCTTGTCTCCTGGCTTAACTTGTCGCTTGCGGCTGCTATGTGTATCCGGATACTAAGCTTGCAACGTTTGACTACAAAGTTACGGCTCAAGTTTTCAGTCTTGTGATCAGTGAAGTAGCTGCCTATGGGTTTACAGTTCGACTACGGTCATCTTTGCAGGGATCACTCGCAAGCCCCAAAATTGGAGGTCACTAACCGTACCGAGCACATGCAAATTAGATTGACAATCTATTTGGTCCAAATTCGAAAAGGTCAAATGTACAGAATGAGGTGGGCTAATGTTGGTAATGAGCAGGACCGAATTTGGGCACACCATCGCATAGGCCTTGGAAAGCATGTGTCGCACCTTATGACGTCACACCAAGACGTCGACGTAACACTTCCATGCTTTTCACCTCAACTGAGACTCGTGGCCGAAAGTGACCATCAATTGCCCATCTGAGTTCGATTTCAAATTTGGCGCCACTTTTGCTCGGCCCCCGCCCACTTTCTGGACATTTTTGGCTTTAATTAACCCACTTGGACCCCCCCCCCCCTATTCCCCTTGATTATACGATAGTAAAAAAATCTAGACAAGATAAGGATAGTACTTACTTCGGGCTGCATGCCTCTCAATTATTAAGGAGCCTAACAGTAGCAGTTAAAAAGTTACCTATTTAGTATTTGTTTAAGTATCGTTAGTTAGCCCGTCTTCGCTGTATTCTGATATACACCGCTGACAATGCTATGTTGAACATAGCTCTCAAAAACCCTGCTTTTAAAAATAGTGTGTGAAACATACCTTGAGGTCGACGGTGGCCTTGACGGCGCGGTCTCCGCTGAAGTAGGAGGCCATTCTGGCAGCCGCGGCCAGCTTGTACTCGGCCAGACTACGGAACTTGGACGTGAAGAAGCTCAGGGGAGACGCGCTGCTGCTGGCAACCAGCAGCGCCAGCACCAGGAAGAACGTCGGCGGACGCATCTGCAGTGGGAAGGGAAGCGAAAGAGGTTTAGCAGTGGTCATTCGAAGAATTAGACCAGGCCGCCTATCCGCTCGCTGCTCTCGGTTGCTCAGTCGACGAGGGAAAGAGCAAATGTCCGTTACACTAGCGAAAGCTACACTACTATAGCTGGGACGCATTTCGCCGTGAGCCTTCGAATGACCTTGAAACGACCCCGAGATCATGACTAGTGCTGCTATGCACATATACCTAACCATATGTCCACTTAGTGGAACACTGAACTTTGACATTGAACTTTGACATTGAACTTTGACATTGAACTTTGACATTGAACTTTGACATTGAACTTTGACATTGAACTTTGACATTGAACTTTGACATTGAACTTTGACATTGAACTTTGACATTGAACTTTGACATTGAACTTTGACATTGAACTTTGACATTGAACTTTGACATTGAACTTTGACATTGAACTTTGACATTGAACTTTGACATTGAAGAGTTATATGCAGGCTAGCAATAAAGATGGTGAAAATGACAACGGAAGAATGGGCAGAGCGTGAGATCTTGGGAGAGTTGCAGAACGGTTTCCGAAAAGACAGACGGTTGGAGGATAATCTGTTTGTCATAACGCAGTGTATAGAGTTAGCTGAGGCAAGTCGGAGGCCTCTATGGATGGCATTTTTAGACATTAAGGGGGCATATGACAATGAATCAGGAAAAACTGGGACCAATTGAAGAGATATGGGGCCGACAGCAATCTGGTTGACTAACTACAACGACTATATTCAGACAATGAGGTGGTAGTAACCTGGGAGGGAGAAACTACAAAACCAGCTAAAATTGAAAGAGGGCTAAGACAGGGCTACCCACTATCACCCCTACTTTTAATGGTATACGTGAGTCAAATGGAAAAGAGGTTGGAAGAGAGTAGGGTCGCTGGAAGACCATGAGAGGATTCTGAGGGATAAAGGAAAAAGGAATTCAGACAGTATTAGAGCAAAGACGGAAAGAAAGATGTGGAAAGAAACAATGCAGAAAAAATCGGCGCTAGGTATATATAAGACACGAAAACAGGACATCAAAAAAGAGCGGTTATTCGATAATTCGCGGGGAAGTTCATTGCTTTTTGAGTCTAGGACAGGGACACTGAGAACAAAAACGTATAGGTACAAATTTGAAGAAGTGGATATTTTGTGCTCTGCTTGTAAAACGGAAACGGAGACCATAGAGCACTTGGTTCTGAGGTGCGCAGAACTCCGCCCACCCCTCCCAGAGGGGCCAGCAACAGCCATAGAGATAGCGCTGGGATTTACTGGGGAGGACGGGAGAGTGGATGGGAAAGGCGTGACATTGACGAATGGGAGGTTTGAAGATTGGTGGCGGAAATCAAGGGAGGGGTGAATTTCGAGGGGAAAAGGATAGCCAAACTAGGCATTGTAAGAGCGAAATTGAAAGGGAAAAAAATAAATTACCAATGGGGAAAGTATAGGCAAGGTGGCGAAAGCTGCCGCCCGATACAAAGGGTAAAGCCATTATCCATCCAGATTATAAAAAGAAAGAAGAGAAAAATAATAAAAAGAAAAAAAAATATGTTAGAAAAAGAAAGAAATATGTAAATATAAATAATAATAACAAAAGAAAAATATAAGAGCCCTAAATGCGACAGACAGGATAAGATACTCTCCTTATGCTAGTAACCTACCTCGAAAGTCTGGTGAGCGCAGCCTCAGGAGTTCTGGGATCTGTGCTCCGCAGCCTGCCTTGGTCGGTTTATAATACCACGTCCCGGAGCGGGGCCAAGCGACAGACGCGACCCTCGGGCGAGTGAGAAAGGAGGGTAGAGAACAGCCGATTGGACGAAGTCAGCTGTCAGTGTAAAACGAATTCCAATGGCGCAGACCTTCGTTAGGAACGCGAGCCTGGGCACATGGCGTTGAATTGAAGGGGTCACGTGAGGACTCCGAGAGTCCGAATTTTCCAGAAGCAAGCGACAGCCCAGGTTGCGAAGGGGGGAAAAGGAACCTAGCGAGTGGAGAGGAGAAAATGAGCAAGGGTTGGGGGGGCGGCGGAAGGGTTAAGGAACGAGGCTTCAAAACGAGAGGAATTTTTCCTGCGTGGTCAAGGCTCACCGCTTCCTGCGAAAAAATGCCATCGCGCGGCACCTTCAGCTGGTGGTGGTAGCGTTTTTTTTTTTTTTTTCAAGAAAAAAAAGTGAGAAAAAGAATTTTGACGGCCGCGGCCATTGCTGTCTAATATCTCAAGCCCCGGAGCTTCAGCTGGCGGAGGTGAAAGGGAAAGAGTGAGGACAGCGAGGAGAAGTATAGAGGGGGAGCGATAGCAAGAAAAGAAGACGGAGAGCTTTGTACACTAATTACGGAATACAAAAAGTGATCAAGTTCGCGCCCCTCGTGTCCAAATTTAGATTTTTGGAAATGCTCCCGTCGCACATGAGTTTTTTCGACTTCTTTATCTGTCTATTTTACATTGGCAACAAAATTCTTCGTGAGACTGGAAACAAGCTGGAAGAAAAGTTTTGTGCTCAATCAAAACTTTTGCCACGGCTGGCAACATCTCTTGCTTTCATTTTAAATCAAGGGAGGGGTGAATTTTGAGGGGAAAAGGATAGACAGATTAGAGATTGTAAGAGCGAAAGGGAAAGAAAGGGAAAATAAAAATAAATTAACAATGGGGGAAGTATAGGCTAGGTGGCGAAAGCTACCGCCCGGTACAAAGGGTAAAGCCATTACCATCCATCCATCCATCCTATTCTTGTGGTGGACCAGTACTACTACACGAAGGAAGCCAACAGTTGCCGAGACCAAGGGAAGCATATAGGGGAATGTGCCTGTCGTTCTTTTTTTAATATTAAGTATTAATCAGCGAGAAACTAAATAGCGTAGAAATTTTATGGCTGCAAGGCGACCAGAAAGTAGAAGAAAAAACGTGTCAACAGTGAGTCCGAACGCCCGGCCTCCGAAGTTGGTGCATGATTTCAAACTTGGCAGCGCGAAAAGGTCAAGTGTGGAACGAAACAAACACGCGCAAAGCCTGTCATGTGTCTGGACTTCTTCTCCTGTCCCGCCCATATTTTTTTCTCTCTTGCCCGGCTGTTTCCTTGTTTGAATTTCATCACATGAGCCATCATGCGCGGCGTAACATCCTACGATTATGCTGCGCTAGTGGTATCACCTTCCCCATTGCGTCAAGCTTTCAGTTTATTCAGGTCATCTTTAAACATCAATAGCTTTTTTGTGTGTAACAGCATAATCAGCCGATCGTTTGCACACGTCCTTTCGCGCGCTCTGCTGCTTTTCTCCGCAACAGTGCGCATAAAGGCAGAAGCGCAACCTGAAAACCTGAGGAGTGCGTACAGAGAAGATCTACGCATGGGAGTGAGTTGACCTCTAGCGCACCCTTTCTTGTAAAAATGTGTAGTCGAGAGGACATCTTACAGTTATTTGCTACGGGCCACCTTTTACGTGGTTCTCATGTCTTGTCTCAAAAGAAGGCTGTGAGAACGATGAAGGGTTTTCTGGCGGGCTAGTTGGTGCTTGTCGTTCATGATTAGACTGCGCGAAAAAAAACACGGACAGAGACAGAAAACACGTACACACAGAGAGCGCAGAACTTCCCACTTTTATTCGAAAAACGCTTCGAGCATTACCTTTTATACGCTCTAAACAACCACCACATAACAAAGCCGGGATCAAAACAGATAAGTATTGACAGTTACCTGTACATGATGCGCGGACCCGCCACAATGAAAAGAAAGAACACGAGACTGTGTGTGTGGTTCCAGCACTAGCCCGTAGCGTTCTGTTTTGATTGGAGCCAGAAATGTTGTCGCCCAATGCAAATGAGGAGCTCGAGCACATCGCACTCATCGTCACCGTCATGATCGGCCTCTTTTGAGGGGTAGATGTACACAAGTGGGAGCTCGAAAAAAATCAGTGGGTCGAAATGGAGGGGAGAGTTGTACCAGAGCTTTTCCTCGTAGTTCTTGGGCCCAGTGAAAGCCTGATTGGGCCGGAGACTTTTTCGCGTTCAAATGGTCTATTTATCCCTTTATGTCCCATATTTATGTTAAAAATTAAGGTTTTAAAAAATTATAGATCACTGCGACGACCCGCATTGGGAGAATGCGGAAGCATTGACGCCTCCTCGGCACTCGTCGCCTCTCTTTGCCTCTCTTTATCATTTTCTTTTTGTTTGTAAAATTTAACTACTGGATTAGCGTACTTAGCTTAGGCTGTACTTAAAGATTGATTTACTGACTCTGATTATACCTTCGTTTAAATCAATCAACCATTTTGTTTTTTTTTTTAATTGGCGCCGTGGTTGCTTCCCGTCCACTTACTATATTCCCTTCCAACCTGTTCAACCACCCAATGGTTCTTGCTGATAATTAATTCGTCTATGTCAACGAAACTTTTTGTTCGATTAATTATCAGTTGTCAAATACAATTCCATTCATTTCAAACTTTATTTTCATCTTTTGCCTATTTTTCCACTATTTTGCCGTCCACGGCTGTTTTCCCGTCCACTAACTATGTCGACGTCCGTGCTATTTTGACATTTTTTTCGATATTTTTGGCTCTAGTTAATTCACTAGTCATCCTATCGACCCATTTTTTTGTGCAGCATTCTCACATCGTCCCCTTTCGATTACAACCACTCGCCTGATGCTACCTCTTCCAAGAACTTCACAACTGCTGCGGATACGTTTTTCTGACACATTTTGTTGACACGACCACGCCGACATAGCCTAGAAATGCTTTCTAATTAATAAAGAGGTTCGATACCAGTCATTCGCAAATCTTTTTTTTTGCTTCATAATAGCAGGTACACAGGTACCTGTGTACCTGCACCTGTGTACACCTGTGTACACAGGTACCTGTGTACCTGTGTTTCCAAGCCCTTTATGACTACTGTCACCCACCTGTGTACACCTGTGTACACAGGTGTACACAAGTGGGTGACAGTAGTCATAAAGGGCTTAGAAACAAACATAACTTTGAGAGAAAAAAAAACTGTCCCTTTCTGATTCTTCTGCGCGATGTATGGACGACTCCAAATAGAAAATACACTTTCTGGAGGCCTTAATAAACCAGACAGTATCTAATGTGCGACGGAGGCCTGTGACAAAAAAGCGCGAGAAAGTTCGCTTCATTTAGTACGAGTACTAGGTTCGGTTCCAAAATATTACCGGGTTTATACCCATCGTGATCTTCCGCCCTTGGTTACTTCCAGAATAAGAGTTTCGACGATTATTGTGTTTTATACAGAGAAGTTACTAACCAGATGATGCACGTGCTCTTTAAAATGACCTGAAAAATATTGGAACTTGGTGCACCACGTGACTTATGAAACTAAACTTGAACAAATGTAAAGTGAAGAGAATTGCACGCATTACTAAACAAACATCATGCTCATACTCCGCGCCACGGTGGCTCAGTGGTTACGGCGCTCGGCTGCTGACCCGAAAGACGCGGGTTCGATCCGGTCGAATTTCGATGGAGATGAAATGCTAGAAGCCCGTGCACTGTGCGATATCAGCGCACGTTAAAGAACCCCATGTGGTCGGAATTATCCGGAGCCCTTCACTACGGCGTCCCTCATAGCCTGAGTTGCTTTGGGACGTTAAACCCCAATAAACTTAAACCATACCCCCTTAATCAAACTTCACTCGCCCAAGTTAACAAGTATCGTGGAGTTCAAATAACAGATTATCTGTCTTGGAAGGCGCAAATTGAATAGGTCGCTAATGATCCTAATCACATGCATGGTTTTATCCGTCGCAACTTCTCCCTGGCCCTTATACCTTTAAAACCTGCTTCATAGAACTCTACTGCGCTCGAATATTGAGTACGCTGCTTCAGTGTGGGATCCATACAATAACACTCCCATTGCTTCACTTGATTCGAAATCGCTCTGAAAGATTTATAATGTCCAGTTATTCATGTCATGCCAGTGTTTATCAAATGAAAAGAACACTTAATCTTAATCTTCCAGATCTTTCCTTATGCCGTCGAATTTCTCGCCTGTGCACTTTTCATGGTTTGGTTTGGTTTATGGGGTTTAACGTCCCAAAGCGACTCAGGCTATGAGAGACACCGTAGTGAAAGGCTCCGGAAATTTCGACCACCTGGGGTTCTTTAACGTGCACTGGCATCGCACTGCACACGGGCCTCTAGAATTTCTCCTCCAAAGAAATTCAACCGCCGCTGCCGGCATCGAACCCGCGTCTTTCGGGTCAGCAGCCGAGCACCATAACCGCTGAGCCACCGCGGCGGCAGTCCACTTTTCATAAAATATATTACACTATCAATAGCCTGAACCAATGCCTGTTTACTCTTCTATAGTACTCATCGTCCCGCAGTGATCACCACTTAAAGCTTCATGTTACAACTTGAATACTTTTGTATTTTAGGTCTTTTCGATTTGGCTTGCACTGGCTGTGCTAGTTCTGCAGCGGTGCCAAGCGGTCACGTGAGCGTGCAGCGCCAGTTCATCAAGTGCAGATACAGCCCGTACACTAGCGCGCACCGGCCATTGGCAAAACGAAGGCGCAAGTGCAGCCGCGCCATGCTGCACTACTTCCAGCACTACCTCCAGACCGAGTGCAAGGCGGCGAAGAACTCGTGCAGAACCAGGCCTGCACCTCGACAAAACGAGGAGAAAAGTGCAGAGGGCGCGCGCGGCACCGGAAAAACGAGGACGACGGTGCTGCACCCCTTGAACTGGTGCAGCTGGTGCTGCCAAATCGAAGAGACCTTTTGTAAACAGTGTACAAAGCTCTCCCCTGTCCTTTCTTGCTATCGTTCCCCCCTATACTTCTCCTCACTGTCCTCTCCCTTTCCCTTTCATTTCCTCCAGCTGCAGCTCGGGGGCTTAAGATATTAGATAGCAATTGCCGCGGCCGGCAACATTGTTTTGCTTCTCTTTTTTTATTTTTTAAAAACAAACCACTACCACCACCACCAAAAATGCCTCGTACTGGAACCACCTGCCCTCCTCCGTTGTCACCAGTATATGGACCACGTCAAATTAGAGGATGCTGTTTCTACTTACCTGCTGTAACCACTCTTGTTTTTTCATATTATGTTGTTTTTTCGTTAAATTCTTACTCCTCTCTCTAGACAAGGTAAATGGAAAGAGGTGCTTGTTATGACATACCTTTCAATTTCACCGTTCGATCCCATTCCTACGTTTCAATCGCGGTAATACAGGACGTACTACGTCAGCCGCTATGGACGAGGGTGGCGCTGGTGGACACTCTCAAGGTTCGGTTACACTACGCGTAAACACCTCCGAAAGCAGAAGACTGAATGGTCGTCGCCGTAGGTCGGTTGGTAGAGCACCAGACCCGAAATTCTGACGTCCTGGGTTCGTATCCCATCGGCGGCATATGGTTGTTTTTTTTTTCGATTATAATCGTCTCCGCCTGAGGTAAACTTCAAATAAAAATGATTCGCTATATACTTCTTGGTTTCGATGATTGTTGGCTTCCGCAGTGTACTCCTCTCTGTGACGCCTGACCGGCACTGAAAGTGATAAAATTTAATTGAATGAAATGCTCACAGCGGCACGACGTACTGGCTGATTGTGCTCACATCTTCTGCGCTTTTGTGTCTTTGTGCCGCGTGCTAGTGCACGCGGTGGTAATCACTCAAGAGATGTTCCTTAGCAAGTGTACCGATCGGCTTGTTTGTCAGCCTCGTCATAATCTGTGGTGCTATCAGCTTGCGGCAGCGTGCTCCCGGATCTCGCAACCTTGTTGGACTGGCTCCTGTAGTGACTGTAACCGGACGAAATCCTTTCAAACCCGTTTTGTGCAGACCTAACAGATGAATTGTTGTGCTGTCAGCTTGCGGCAGCGTGCTCCCGGATCTCGCAACCTTGTTGGACTGGCTCCTGTAGTGACTGTAACCGGACGAAATCCTTTCAAACCCGTTTTGTGCAGACCTAACAGATGAACTGTTGTGCAGTGGGCGCTTCTCGCGATATGCAGCATCCATCCGCGTGCGCATTTCTTGTCCCATCACGGCTACACTTTGAACAGAAAGGAGTGAAAAGGGCGTTAAAGGGCGAAGGGAGTAAAAAGGACAGCTTACTCCCATTTTACTCTCAATACGCGCATTCGTGTTTAGAGTGTATGGAGGGCAGACTAACTCGTCCCCCAGCGATTTCAGCGCGACCGCAGACGACAGTGTTTGGGCAGCCAAAGCATCAGGTAGCACTGAATGTACAGGGTCACTCACACTTAGAGGGAACACGGCTCCGCGTGGCTGCGCACTTGCGGAGCTCCATTGCGACCAAGCCGGTAGTGAACCCGCTCAGAGGGGCGGTTGACACGAAGCACCACGTCGAGGTCCCTCTTCTCGTGCGCCACTCTGCATTGATTCGTGAACGGGTTAGATGCAGTGGCACTCCGCAGGCACGTGGCCACGCGGAGCCATGTTCCTTCTAAGTGTGATTGACCCTGTACGTGACGGTGGCTCAGCGGTTATGGTGCTCGGCTGCTGACCCAAAAGACACGGGTTCGATCCCGGCCGCGGCGGCTAGAATTTCTTTGGAGGAGAAATTCTAGAGGCCCGTGTACTGTGCGATGTCAGTGCACGTTAAAGAACCCCAGGTGGTCGAAATTTCCGGAGCCCTTCACTACGGCGTCTGTCATATCCTTAGTCGCTTTGGGACGTTAAACCCCATAAACCAGCCAACCAACCATTTAGGGATTCATAAAAATATAGTTTCGGTGTCAAACCTCAAATGTACCTGGCGATAAATCGTGCTCTTGTTTCGAGCATCTTCCCGATGTTTTCAATATTTCCGGGCAAAAAAAAAAAAACGTGCTTCTTTCTTTGCTTTTTTTTTTCCTCCGGTACTCAAAATTTCCTGTTGTCCATTCCTTCGCTCTAGCTGTGAGGAAGGGCTTGAATAGGCACTCAAAAAAAAATGGGGAAGGGGGGGGGGGGGGGGCAGAAAAGGCTTTACCGCACAAGCGGATTTCGGTCCCTCGCGAAGAGATTTTCCATCCAGGAAGGTTGAGGTGGCCAAAAGCAAACAATGCAATGGAAACGTGAACCGCAGATCGAGATCGTCTTTGTTTATACAGACTCTCTCTCTCTCTCTCTCTCATTGAGATTATATCCTTTTGCTGTTCACGACGCGTTGGCCGCAGAAAAACCTGGTTGCTTAGTTTTGTGTTTCCATTTCAGTTAAGTTTGCGTTTGTGTGGGTGCGAGTATATTGATATACCCTGCATGCCCGTGTAGGCACAACACTCGTGAAAGGGTCGATTCTCCAACTTGGGACCTGGAAGTTTTAAAAAAAAAGTCACTAAAAGTCAATTGCGTTGCTGAAATGTGTAATTATCCTAGTGCGGCGCGTTCTTCGTTTCGCCCGGACTTTCAAAGCGTTATCTTCACAAAGTATGCACCAGGACCACTCTAATCCGTCAATGGATACTGGAACAGAAGAGGTAGATGTAATATGGAATCCATTGATCTTCGAAAAATTGAGGGTGGAAATGCGGTTCTTGCGTAAGGGCCCCACTACATCATAATGTACGGGAAAAAAATAAAGCAGCCCTTCTTCCATGTCCAGTCCCCCATCCGCCTTTCTCTTTCACCCCCCCCCCCCCCCCCCCCCCCGTTGATCCCTTTACTCCATCCCGTTTACTATGCACTTGTCACTGTTCAGACGTCCGCCAGGACTGCGGCCAGCCCTCTTCTTTATTTTTATTCATTAAATAGCGCTACGTCCTGTGGTACCCTGCCTATTACCTGCGGTAAAATCTGTCACGATGTTACAATGTGCTTCTTTTTTCACACATGAGTTATCAATTCCATGCAGTGTTACACACGTCAACGTATTTCCCAAAGCAACCGCTTACCAACATATTTTTTTTTTCAAAATGAAGGCATAAAATCAGCTGTGAGAAGCACAGGTGGCATTCTGTAATGGTCGCCCGAAGCGAAGGTGGGACAACCTAAACTTCCACTGACCAGGTAACAGTGCGGTTCTAACTATTACTATTTATTTATTGAGCACCGCAGGTAAAAGTTATGGGACGGCAGTATTAGGGAAAAAAAAGGTTTAATTCACCGCCGTCTTTGCACACAACCCGAATGCATACATACAGTCTAAAGCCCCACCTCGATGGACACTTCCGAGGCGTACGGGCGGAGCGCCTACGCGCACGGGCGTACGCTGGAGCCTGTCTGCGCAGGCGCGAGCGGGGCGCAGATATCTGTGCATGTCAGATATCTGCGCCTGCGCACGGGCGCTAGCGCGCGCGCCGGAAGCGGGGTCCGGTTGACAACAATCGGAGGACCGCGGGGCTCTCGAGGACTCTTTTCTTCATAGCTTCGTGTTCCCCGAACTTTTCTTCGCGGTTTAATTCGTCCTTTCAGCGCCTCCCAACCAACTTTTGTTGACGGCTTGACATTCTTTCAGTCGGCTCGGGAGGGGGAGCGAGCCAGCACCAGGAGCATGGAGGTGAATGCCACTTTTCGATGCCCGTCGCGGCGCGTGCTGGGCGCGCAGGCGCTTCGCGTGTACGCCTGGGAAGTGTCCATCGAGGTTGGGCTTAACGCCAGTGCCACACGCCCACAAGAAATGACAGTAAATTCTTAAGGCATTCAGTTTGTTAATGCCACTGTTTTAGGAGTTCGTGCTAGCCTTCCAACTTTAATGTCATTATACGAACGTCATGACGGCGATAACGCCTGCAAGGCACTCAGAAATTAATTTATCCTGAGTATAAACGGTTCTAATGAGCACGATATCTACCTAAAGTAGTTTAAATGTAATATGAAAATTGCCTTGCAGAAAAAGCGCTTTTCTAACTGAAATGGAGCCGCCGCGGTGGCTCCAAACCAAACTAATGCCATTAAATTTATGCGACTGGAACCATGAGAGTGTCATTAAAACTTAAGGTAGTAAGCACTTAATGACATTACACTTGTTCATGTGGCAGGGGTATAAAGCCTCCTTCAGAGTCTCTAGGGACCTCGTGGTGGAGCAGCGCAAAGGACGGGACACAAGAAACAAGGAAAGACGAACACAGGACGTCTCTAGGGACGTCCTATTCCAACTGTAGATGTGTGTGCCCGAGCATGCCTGCGCACTTTTAAAGAAATTTTGGTTTATGGGGGTTCAACGTCCCAGAGCGACTCAGGCTATGAGAGACGCCGTACTGAAGGGCTCCGGAAATTTCTACCACCTGGCGTTCTTTAACGTGCACTGACATCGCACAGTACTTTTAAAGAAATGAGCTGAATTTGAGGTCCTTAATTTCACCGTGATATTACTTTTCTCGCTAAATATGCCGCTCCGTTTTCATTTACATTCCTACAATGTACGGTTCCAAAATGAAGAAATGCCCAAGCTATTAAAGTGTGGAAGTGAGACATTGCTCATGAGGCGCATGGTTCAGAGTTCCTGGTCAGTTTCGACCACCTGGGTTTTTATTTATTTAATTTCATTTGTATGAATTAATCAGAAGCCAAGTACCACGGGCGGTTTCGTTCTCCTCCCCATAAATGCGGGCACTGCAGTGGGGAGTCGAACTAAGTTCCTCGGACTTTTTCTTTTTCTCGGTGAGGGAACAAACGCGGGTTAATGGCATCCTAGTCGAAATCAAGAGGAAGTAATGGGCTTGGGCAGAGCATGTAATGCGAAGGCAGGATAACCGCTGGTCCTTAAGGGTAACAAAGTGGATTCCAAGAGAAGGCAAGCGTAGCAGGGGGCGGCAGAAAGATGGGTGGGCGGACGAGGTTAAGAAGTTTGCGGGGATACGGTGGCTGCAGTTGGCAAAGGACAAGGTTAATTGGAGCGATATGAGATAGGCCTTTGCCCCGCAGTGGGCGTAGTCAGGCTGATGATGATGATGGTAATGCCTAGTTCTTGCCTTTCCGTCCTTCTGTTTCTTTTTTTAAATGCTGATCATTAATGTTTTTTTGGTGTGTATCTTCGCGAGTACTTCTGATATTTTATACTTGCACTCTCTCCCACATGTAAGTGAAGTGATCACTCATGCTTTTCTGTGAGCATGCCTATCTTAATAGAAACGTGACTGACACTGGTTATGGGTTCCATAGGAAGGTGATACTGGTTATTGTTTTGCTAGTAGTAGCAGAGGATTATTATTGTAAAAAAAAAGACAAAGGATGGAAAAGGTGAGCTAGGATTATCAACAACACGAGTCAGGTCTGTCCGTGCATGCCCACGCTGTGCCGTGAGTCAGTGACATACCTTCAACTTTTTTCTTTTTTCTTTTTTTTTGCGGTAAACAGCCGAAAGAAGGCGCTTATTTTACACGTCTCTGTGTGTACCCGGCTTGGCCACTTTTATAGGCGCCCGCCCGTTTCAAAGGAAATACCATACTATTATCATCAGCTATAGCGAACTGAAACGTGCGGCACGCAGACAGAATACTCAAGTTAGTCCGGCATAAATTCTTTGTCGTCGTTTCGCTTCTTGAATGTGGCTTCTGCGACCTCTTGTGTCGTTGAGCTTCCTTTCAGATAAACAAGCAAGGAAAGAGTTTTGGGTATTCGAGGTAATGTCCGCGTTCAACGCGTGACGAAATCGTTCCAGATGGGTGTGTCGGGAAAGGACAGTGGTCAAGCATTTCCAGGCACATTCCTCCCAAGAAGCTGCGACCAGGTTCTGACCGAGCGGCCAGCCACCTGTGAGGAGCTCTGGCCACCTATTATTCGGGGCTCGCCGCTGTTCTTCCCTTGACACTTTTTTTTTATCCCTTCTGGCACTCTATGCGACGCAGATGCAGGGGAGTGCGGGCATATCATGACTTGCACCTCCTCCCCCACACATTCCTTGTCCCTGCCATCTGCAACGCTATCACGGTGATACTTGTTCCACTGCAAACTCTCTTCCTCTACCGCGCACTGCAAGAAGGTTGCTGCATTTTTTTTTTCTATATCCCCTTTCTACTCCCGTTGTTGTCGTTCATGGCGACAGGCGACACCCTGACTTTTTTTTTCCCGACCCATGCCTCTGAAAAGGGTCCGGCGTCGTGTGTAGGGGCCGCCAACCGAAGCGAACTTCGCGTCGACGTAGACCGCTGACAAGCTTGACCTCATACGCACATGCTCGCGGCACCCCGCTAGCTCACCCGCCCTTCTTTTTTCGCCGAATTCGCGAAGGCGCAGAGTGTGCTTTGCTTTCTAACAATGCTTGTTTCCACAAAGGCGTTGATGGCTCGCAGCCGGCGCGCATGCGACTACCTGTCATGTGTGCGACCGGGGGTGGTTTGTTGCCCGATCGTCTATTTCCTTATTTTGAACCGCAAAAAAATAGTACGCGTCGATCAAAATTCTGCGCCGTCACTGTATAGGATGAAATGGGGACTAAAGCACATGATACATAACATTATAAAAAGTATACAGCACGCAGTAAGGATTATGGTGTTTGAAAAAAAAAACGGAAGCAGGTACACAGGTCAGTGAAGAAATTTGGGCGAGTTGGTATGTATTCATGATTCACAACAGAGCAGTAAACGCGGACAGAACGGACACACAAGGCAGGAGCTGTTTTGTCTGCCTCCCTTCTGTCCGTGTTTTCTGCGCTGTTGTGAAGCATTCAAAGTGCACTAAATGCGCCTGTGTGACAAGGGTATCACCTCGATCACGATCGCGTTTTCCTCTGGAAACCTTGCGGAGAATGAATGAATGAATGAATGAATGAATGAATGAATGAATGAATGAATGAATGAATGAATGAATGAATGAATGAATGAATTTAATTTAATTTAATTTGACATCTGGCGCACAAGGTTGGACTACAAGAGACGTTATTCATTTAAAACGTAGTGAGTCGCCTTAGTTCATAAAAGCAACGATGATTCTTAACTCGCCCTTTAATACAGTAAACTAATATGAAACATATACTTCTACACTTCATATACTTCTGTACTTCTATACTTCATATACTTCTACAATGCACGTTTAATTAAGATGACAACAGAGGCACCGGCCAAGTTATGGGGTATATCGGTCCTAAAATTCCGGCACAGATACATTTGTGATAAAATGGCACCTGTCGTTAAAACACCGCTAAAGTTGCCATTGCTCTCAATGAGTAGTTCAAATCAATCTTTACAAGTGATAATAGTTTTACTCCTAGTTTCCATGCATTTGAACCGCCACCTTCTATACGGGACATGCAAATCAGTGAGCGTGTAATCAGTGAGCGTGGACATGCAAATCAGTGAGTTGAGCAAACCCTCAACTGTACACTAAATTGCATCCGGAAGTCTTCAATCCTAGATGTACAGGGGTGCGATGGAAAGAAACGCGAACAGAGCGGCGCCTAGGCGCGCCGCTGTTGCCATTTCTTTTGATCACACTTTTTCTTCAGTGGTAGCAAAAAGACGCTAGAGTAATCCGTGATGCATTCAAGGACAACCCTAACGTGTTCTTTTTACCGCCGAGATAAAAGCGCGATCAAAAGAAATCCGAATAGCGGAGCGCATAGGCGTCGCGTTATTCGCGTTTCTTTCCATCCCGATAGTACGCACTGTAATTATAGCATTGCATATCTAGCCCACAAGGTCTGGCCTGGGAGACCTTATTACTCAACCGCGAAGCAGAAGAGCAACGCAAAGTAATCGGCCTCGCCCTGACTTCCGCCGAGCCCCAGGAGATTGCGGCCGATGGTTAGGAGAAGCTTCCCCCCCACCCCGTCATTTCAGACGGGTGCGAATAAAAGTTATTTCTCTCTTTCTTCGACCTGTAAAAAACGTGTGACTGAGCGTATGTACATACAGTTTACTTCTTTTGTAAGTGATTGTGCGCAGTGACCGCTCGCGCGCACTTATTTTCGGACAATGCTTGGACATTAGCGCGCGAGCGGCGCGAGCTTGATTACTTTTGTATTTTTAAATAGTGTAAAAAGCTCTCCCCTGTCATTTCTTCCTGTCGCTCCCCTCTATACTTCTCCTCACTATCCTCTCCCTTCTCCTTTCATTTCCGCCGGCTGCAGCTCGGGTGTTTAAGATATTAGATAGCAATTGCCGCGGCCGGCAACACTCTTTTGCTTCACTTTTTTATTTTTAAAATAAACCACTACCACCACCACACGCTGAAAAAATTGGAAAATTGGTTGTTGAGAAAAAGGAAATGTTGCAGTATCTGTCTCACATATCGGTGGACACCCGAACCGCGCCGTAAGGGAAGGGAAGGGAAGAAGGTGGGATGGAGAACAAAAAAAAAGAGGTACCGTAGTGGTGGGCTCCGGAATAATTTCGACCACCTGGGGATTTGTAAAGTGCACTGAAATAGCACAGCACACGGGCGCCTTTTACGTTTCGCCTTCATCGGAACGTGGCCGCCGCGGCCACGTTCCATTCCGAGAACTCCGGCTCAGTAGCCGAGCGCCGCAACCCCTGAGCCACCGCAGCGGGTGCTGAGAAGATTCCACTTCGTGAAAACATCAACCAGTGCGACTGCAGAGGCGCCGACGGGGGTATGCGATGTACAGAACAGTTGCCGCGGGTTGAATTCACTGTATCCAGGCCTGTCTCCTGCACGGCTCAAGTTTTGCGGCAGGCAATGAAATTAACGCTTGTAAATGTACAGACTGTTCCGCAATTAAACGCGCGCCGTAGAAACTATCGCGCTCAATATGAGTTGCAACGCGCGGTCATCGACCGGGGCTCGTTCCGTGGTGTGCCTCCTCCAAACAGTCGCTCGGAATTCTGGGAGAAACTGCTGTTCCAGGAAACAACAGCACCCCCGCTCAGGAAAAAGTTTCTCCCAGAATTCCGAGCGACTGTTTGGAGGAGGCACACCACGGAACGAGCCCCGGTCGATGACCGCGCGTTGCAACTCATATTGAGCGCGATAGTACCTCACAGCTAAACCGGTGATCTGTACAAGATCGAATTTCGCACAGAAATGGCATTAGGTCGGCAGAATTGTTTTATACCACATTTATTTGGGCTACTTGCCTAAAATGAATAAGAAAAAGTCAGGTATTCGCATCGCCTACGGTGAAGACGAAATGAAACAGGCCGCTCTTTCAGCGATTCCACCTGTGGCGCCATCTCGTTGGTCAACCGTGGAGATTAGGCAAAGGAGGGGTTCTTTTGCGGGAGGTTTGAATACCCTTGAACTGCTTTAGATAACAAAAAGCTCAGTTCGGCTAAAACTGCCCTAAGTTTGAAGTCTTGCATGGTACAACGTCTTCAAACCTCCCGCAAAACACTCCCCCGCCTCGCCTCCTTTGACGAATCTCTACGACCGAGAAACGAGATGGCGCCACCGGTGCAACCTCTGAGAGAGCGGCCTTTCGTTTCTTCGTCGCCGCAAACGATGTGAATATCGAACTTTTTCTTAATGATTCAGGAAGTACTCCAAACAAATTTGGTATAAAACAATTCTGCCGACAAAATACCATTTCTGTGCGAAATTTGAGCTCGAACAATTCATCGGTTTAGCATTCTACGGCGCGCGTGTAATTGCGGAACACGCTGTAGGTTTGGCGAGACGGCGAGCCCAAGAGCCATGTTTGAGGGTGCCGTAGGTCGGAGTGCCGTCTTTGGATACGCGAGCAACTTGCGACGTGTCTGATCGCTTAGCTAGCTTAATTTGTCATCTTTGTCCGTGTTAATATTGAATCTAGCTGAATCGCTGCACATCACGTTGCTGCGAAAGTAGGTCGTATGCATTCGAAGCAGCGCTATGCTGCTACAGTCACAACTTGGAAAACATTCTGGCTAGGTCTGCCGTTGGCTACGTCTGTGTTCGTTTTAATGCGCATGCCCAGAAGGCTGCAGTTTCAAATCGAGTTTACCTTACGCTCGCGTTACGCACGCTGTTTCCCGAATTTAGCGTGCGTGGCTCTTGAGTACGCTAAAAAATTTTCAGGTGACACTTTGGTTCTCTAAAGTGCTGCATGGCTCTGTTCGCAGGCTCAGTGGTTATGGTGCTCAGCTGCTGGCCCGAAAGACGCGGGTTCGATCCCGACCGCGGAGGCTGAATTTCTTTGGAGGAGAAATTCGAGGCCCGTGTACTGTGCGATGTCAGTGCACGTTAAAGAACCCCAGGTGGTCGAAATTTCCGGAGCCCTCCACTACGGCGTCTCTCATATCCTTAGTCGCTTTGGGACGTTAAACCCCATAAACCAAACCAAACCAAGTATGTAATGTGGTCACCCACGGACGCTTTACGGCCCCTGTCGGAGTGGACGACAACTATTTTATTAGTCGTCTGCTCCAAAAGGGGGCGTCAGGAATCCGTGGGTGACCTCATTACTGCGAATCCGCGCACTCTGATGTCATAATCATATCGACCAACTGAAAAGCGTGACACCTCTGCTGACAACCTTCTGCTGACAACTTTCTGTCGACAACCTTCTGTCGACAACGATGAGGCATTAAAGGCTTTCGCCTTAATATTTGTTTCTAATCCAACATGGGGTGCGCTTCGAACACCCCCCCCCCCCCCCTCACCTGCTTCGTGGTGATTTTGCCGTTGTTACTGCGTTTTTCAGTACGTTCACTCGCCGCAAATGGGGCGTCGGGCTTTTGCGTTGCCTCATCTGGCCACTCTCCACCGCAGCTATGAAGACGCTAACAGCGTCCATGACGCTTCAGCTGCTTGCGGACTGCAGCCGCTACAGCACCACTTTGGAATTTAGGCAATTAATCATGCGCTGCTCATTTACGATGGGTCCGGCATGAAGCATATAGTTATCAACTGACATGAAAAGCTGCAAGTTGTGTACGTTCTTACGTGCAATGCAGTCAGCCACTTGTACTGTTCAGTTCCAGCAGAAGCTGCCTAACTGCAGCATTAAAATGGCAGCGCTGTTATATCACAGCACATAATTCTGCTGCCGGTTTTGGTGCTCGGCTGCTGACCTGAAGGACGCGGGTTTGATCCCTGCCGCGGCGATCACATTTCTATGGAGGCGAAATGGCGGAATGCTAGAGGCCCGTGTACTGTTCGATTTAAGTGCACGTTAAGGAACCCCAAGTGGTCGATATTATCCGCAGCCCACCACTACGACGTCCCTCGTAACCAAAAGCATGCATACGTATTCAGAGTTCCGCGAATAAAAGTGAACATTGCCACGTTCAACAACGGGCAGAAAGGTTACGGATCACTTAACGATATAGGCCGGGTATCTTACGACGAACTTCACACTGTGCGAGCCTGCATGAAACGACCCCCAACATGAAGCGCTAGCCGTGACGAATCTCGCGTCAGCTGGCCTCAGTGAATACCTCCTATAAATGCGGTTCCGCATTCCGTTCAGAAAATAACTCTCATCGAAGAGGGAGCTTATACATGGCGTTTCACCTAAGACTTTGCATAATTTTTAAAAGTAGGCTTTTTGAGTTGGAAGAGACATTTTTTCGGCATAGCAGTGTCAGCGGTGTAATAATTCAAAATACAGCTAATACGTGCTAACTAGCAAGCTGGATAAGTAATATTGAATAGTTTAATTTTTAAATACTTCTGTCAGGCTTTTAACTATTGAGAGGAGTGTAGCCCACCGTAACTAATATCTATGTGAGCTTTTAGAATTTTCAAAACGCGGTTATGCCCTCGACTCTGTGGCCCAACAATTTTCGGCTATTTCGGCGAGTTACGTGCACTGGAGATGTTGCTCTGCCTGCAAGCTTCTCGAAAGCGCAGGTATTTTGCGCCATGTAGCCAAAATTTGTTGGGCCATAGTACCGAGGGTAACCGCATTTTATAAATTCTAAAAACCTCTCCCATTCCTTATTCATTCTGACTAGGGTGTCATTAACCTAGTGTTAGTCTCTGGCCCACTCTGCCCTCTCCCTGTCTCTTAACGTTACATCTAACAATTTCCTTTCCATAGCTCGCTGCGTTGTTCTTAACTCAAGCTGAACCCTCTTTGTTAGCCTCCGCATTTCTGCGCCATAGGTTATAACCGTGAAGATGCAGCTGTTACATACTTTTCTCTTGAGGGATATATTGGAAAACTGCCATTCATGATCTGAGAGAACCGGCCAAATGCGCTCCACCCCATATATACTTTTAATTATTTCCCTCTCGTGATCCGGATCTGCGGTCAATATACCTGCCATAAGTAGACGTATTCCCTTACCACTTGAGCCTTGCTCCCAATTGTAAACTCCTTCCTAGCGAGACACTTGAAATTACCTTGGTGTTCTACATATTAATTTTTAGATCCACTGTTCTGCTCTGCCTGAGTGACAAGGCTATGTCATCAGCGAATCACAGATTAATAAGGTATTCTCCATTAACTTTTATCCGTAACTGTTCCCAATATTGTCTATAGCGGCATTCAACTGATAGGCCCGTGCCATATGAAATAGATACGCTATTTGCAAACAGAATTTACATTCTGCCATAAATGATTACGTGTCGATAACGTGTAGTTTATGCGGACTGGTGTATATGTTATGGTTTGGAGCCATCGGGGATGGCATATATCCTTCTGACTCATAGTGAGCCCTTTAGCAGGGCTCGGAAAAGTTGCTCGGAAAAGAGGTGCTGGAGTATGTCTGAATGCACTGTGAGCGGGATGGAGCAGACCGAGTTACGAAAAGTCGCTTCAAAAATTAATTTGTCCGAGTGGCCACTTTGCTGGGCTCCCTACTAGCTGAGCTACGGCGACGGCTGTCCAATCTCCTGCTTTCGAGTTGGTGCGGAGCGTCACGAATGGTGTGGACAGAAGCTGTGCGAGAACCCTCTTATGCTAATGTGGCATCAAGACTGCCAGAACCGAGGAGCTCATTAAGCGATTGGGCAGACAATGGAAGGGAAATATGAAGGAAACGGAGCTTTCAAGCCACGAGCTTTTGCATGATGATGATAGTGTGGCCTTCCCTTTAAAACGAGCGGGCGCGTAAAAAAAGTGCCCTGGGCAATACAGAGAAAAAAAAAGGAAAAAAACTAAAAAAAAATATCGACAGGCAAGCGGCAAAAAAATAACTTGGGCGAGCAAAAATCCAGAGCCTGCGAGAACATAGCGCTTGCCCGCGATCATGATGATGATGATGATGTAGCCTTTTTTTTGTAACGGGTGGGCGCCTACCAAAGGTGCCCCGGCTGGATATACACACACATAAAAACACCACTATCAAACGCGAAGCGGCAAACACACACGCAAATACCGACGAAACAGTACTGTTCTAGTGTCGCACCAGCGTCCACCACTCTGTCAATCGGCGCTTCGTCGCTGCAACCGCCGCCTGGTTTGCCGCATCCGCCGTGCAGCCCTCGTTCGCAGAACGGAAACCCAGCGCCTGCGGAAGCGTAGCGCCCTCGTGCGGTGGCGTTGGCAGCTTCTCGCAGAGTAGGACGATGTGCTCCGTTGTTTCGTCGTGCTCTCCGGAGGCTCTGCACAGGGTGCATTCGACTGTATTATCGAAGCGCTTGCGATACACAAGCGTTGGCATGGCACCCGCGCGTGCCTCAAACAACAGGCGGCTGCCTACACTGTTGTCGTAGAAGCTCTCGACGCAGATGTCCTGCTTGGCTGCCCGGTACACTTCCAGCGTCGACTTCCCCTCCATGGCAGCCCTCCACGCCTCTCGCTCCTGCGCACGCACTTGGGCATCAACTGCTTTGGCCCATTTCCTCGCGCTGTCGGCTTGTACTTCATTTCTGAAGAAGCCGAACTTGCGATGAAGGTGTTGGAGCCGCTTCACCCATGTGGTCCGCAGGCAGTTTTGACTTACATAGTCAAAGACTCTGCGCGCCCACCTGTTTTTGTGCATCAGGCGCAGCCTGCCGTCGTAGGCTATTTTTCTTCTTGCCTCGCGAGCCTCGAAGGTAGACCAACCGAGGTCTCCCAGCACAGCCTCGTTAGCCACCCGCCCATGGCACCCCGGCGCCAGGCGTCCCACCGCTCGTTGACCACGCTCAAGCCATTCCCTTGTGGGCGATGTCACGCAGATAACTGCGTTCGCAAATGACAATGCGGGCACATGCACTGCTTTCCACAGCTCGCGGACCATAACAAACCGATTGCAGCCCCATAGGCACCGCCTTCGCAGTATGTTTCCCGCTCGCTGCGAAGCTTGCTTCAAGTGCTCCTCATGTCTTGCTGCATATTCTGGCTGCGTGCTGAACCTAATGCCGAGCTAACGGTATTCTGTTGCCATCTCGAGGACGTCCCCGTTAGGTAAGTGGACCGGCTGCTCGGCGTCCAGCGGCGCTGAAAAACACAGCACCGCCGACTTCTTTGAGTTGAAGCTCAGGCCAAGTGGTGCCATGGTTTCAGCGCATATGTTGATGAGGGCCTGAAGCTCCACATTTGTCTCTGCCATTAATACTACATCATCGGCGAAGACTAGGCCTGGCAATATCCATCTGTCCTTTACACCCCCGCTGATGTAGCTTAAAGTGAACCCCAACTGCACATCCAACAGCTTGCGCTCCACCCCTGCAGCGTACAACATATACAGAAGAGGGGACAACGGGCAGCCCTGCCTCAACCCCTTCTGTACGACCACTGGCTCCGAGCTGACGCCGCACACTGTGGCCACCACTGTGCAGCGTGCATAGAGGCGACGAATGGTGTTGGTGGCGCCATCTTCCGTTCACTCCAAGAACAAATGTCTGCCATTGTGGCCTCCGCGATCAGCTCAGTAGCGCGTCACGCTGACATGGCCTTGAGTGGATGCATGAACGGTTTGGGCGTCCTCTTTGAAGCGAGTGGTGGCAGTTGTCCCCGTGCTCGGCTTTTTAAAAATATTTCTGAACGACGTTATATAAAAGATGTTGCTAGCCGCGGCGGCAATATACACTATGTACAAATACAGGGAATCAAAAAATAATAAAATAAATGTGGGATGCCGCCCGCGCAAGGTTGTTGGTAGTGCGCGGGCGTGCAAATTGCGTGGAGGAGGGGGAGCGGCCGGCTGCAATCCCCCTTTACATTAGGGTTACCCCACTTCCAATCGCTTTTTGCTGACTTTCATCGCAGATTCCTTCACACGACCATTCTTCTTTTTCAACCATAGGACCTCAGGGAGCGTGACTGCGCCTGCATCAATATCCGGATTATAGTGTAATCCGGATGGATACCCCCACATTCAAGTATGAGGTTTACCCCCCCCCCCCCCCCTGTAGTACTACATGTGTCATCTGCTGAGGACAGTACCGTATTTTCCAGTGTATTAGACGCAGCTCTTTTTCAAAAATCTTGCTGGTGCGTCCTATACAAGGCTGCGTCTTATATGCGAATTTTTCGTTTTTTTTTTGCGAGTTCAGAAGTTACTCAGGTTCACGTGCACGCTTTTTTCACCGAAATATATCACTACCAATGATGCGGTTGTAACACGGTTAATACTTCCATACCGGGACCGCGGTGTGGAACTTTTTTAGGTGAAATTTATCATGAAACGGCGGGGATGACGACCAGTGCTGGATTAAGGTGGGGGCTAAGGGGGCTGCAGCCCAGGGCCTCACCTGCGACAGCAGGAGAGGGGGGCCCATTTATTCTAACCTGCTTAGTGTATCGAACCACGGGCAATGGAACTTCGAGCGACACGTATGAAGCGAGAAAACCAGAACGAGGACGGGCCCCCACCTGATGTAACTTCGTTTAGCCGAATCAGTTGGGGAGAGCTTGTCGAGCAGCAAAAACAGGAATCCCCCGCCACCCCGGTGGGGCCCTCTTCCTTACGAAGCGGTGTGCGTTTGCTTACGGATTGCGGAAGGGTTTTCGTGGTTTCCTGTCAATCACCCGTCCAGTGGCATCTGAATCCTGGCGTCGCATAACAACGGCTTTTACAGAGCGGTGAGGCGAACCTCCCGCATCTGCGCCAAGCATTCCGCTGGAGCTGCTTTCATAATCCGCTAAAATCCAGCAATTTTTAAAACCACAAATATATCCGCTAATATGCAGTGCAGTACTCAATGTGAAAAATACTTGCATTGCGCCCTCTTCATGGCTTACAAATGTAAGGAAATGCAACGCTTTAGTGTCACAAGTATGATTAGAGCAGGGTAGGCGCACCGAAACCAGAATGCACAGAATGTATCATATGCAGACAGTTGAGAAAATAAACGCGTGAAGTAGAATGTTTCTGTCAGCTTCACCGGTGGATTGTTTGAGTTCAAGTTTCGCACAGATATGGCATTTGGTAGTCAGAATTTTTTTTTATGCTACACCGGGTTTTTTTCTTTAGCTTTACCCAGTTGAAAAACAAGTCAAGCTGTGCTAGCTTCTTGGAAGTCCCACAGTTTCACTTCGTACTCCGGTGGCCACTAGGGATGCAAACATTCGTTTATGGGCTGTAACATCCCAAATCAAGTCCGGCTATGCGGAACGCCGTAGTGGAAGGCTCTGATAATTTCGACCACATCGGATTCTTTACAGTGCACTGATATCGTATAGTGCACGGGCCTCTAGCATTTCGCCTCCAGCGAAGTGCGACCGCCGCGGCTGGGGAAATTTATTTTGTTCGTTTTTATTTCTTGGGATTGGTTTCGTAGAGCCCGATGAAAATTTTAATTTTTTGAGGAAATAAAAGGCGCATCAGCTGCCTCACTTCCAGGTGGGCAACTCAATCGCGTCATGAGGGGAGGGAGGAAGGTGTGAATGAAAGGAGAGAAAGAGATGCCTTGGTGGAGGGCTCAGGAATAATTTCGACCACCTGGGGATCTTTAACGTGCACTGAAATCGCATAATGCACGGGCGCCTTTTTGCATTTCGCCTCCATCAAGACGGTGTCGCCATGTGGCTGGGTTTGAACCCGGGTGCTCGGCTCAGTAGCCGAGCACGCTAACCACTGAGCCAGGACTTAGATTCTGCTATTCAAAAGTGCCCCACGAGGGCAGCAGTTAAAGTTCATGTTATCAAAATAATTTTAATAACTTTTAATATTACTATCTCAGGGCAATAAACGAGTGTTTCCTAGTCGCTGCCAGAGTACCCAGCTCAACTGCAGGAAGCTAGCACAACCTGCTTTTCTTTGATGCGTTAGCATTAAAACAGTGCTGCGAACGAAAACCCGTCTGTCGGCTTGTGTACGACGTCACTGAAAGAGGAGAGGAGGCGGCGCGCGCTGCAATGCAGCCGCTCAAGTTGTCGGTCGGCTGACGTGGCTCTTCCATGGCGTTGATCCACGGACAGACATGTGTCGCGCGTTGCGTTTTCTGCGCTGTAAAACTAATTCCAATGCGTTAATGTTGCATGAATCCCGTTGATAGCACTTCGCTTCTATAAATTTCGTGGAATTAAAATGAAACATGGGATATATTGCAGTGGTCTAGCAAAGGCCAGTGGAGGGGGTCAGTTGAGGGAAAGGGGCATACATGCGCATTAGCCCAGGGCCCCCATTTTTCTTAATCCGGCCCTGATGACGACTTCCGGGTTCATAAACATGCGGCCGTTTCAGAGGCCCCAAGCAAAAGAAATATGAAATGCCAAAAGGTAGCGACAATCGTGCTTCTCGCCATTGTCAAGACAAGCCAAGACAAGCCGGCGTTTCTTTGGGTGCGTTCCAATTCTCTAGGGAAGTGTCTCCTGCGACCCGGTCGAAATAACGCAAGCGTTATTTCCACCCGTGACGTCGCATCCGGTTTGAAAAATGACGCCACGTCCGGCCATTTTTTTTGTTGTTTTTGTCATGTTTGAGCCGAGCTACAGCCGAGCGAGCCGAGCCGAGCATTGCTTGCAGTAGGAGAATGGCCGGACGGTGGGAGGTACGCGCGCTCGTTTTGCCCGTGAGCAATTTCTCTGTTCTTCCTGTCTTTTGGTATGTATTGTATGTATTGAGTGATTGCCCGTTATATGGCATTCGGCATTTCATTTTGAACTTCCTTGCGCCCGAATATTTTGTGTTTGCAGATCACCCAGGACTAGCACTGAGCCCGCTTGCTCGGCAGTGGACACAAAGGCCCTAAAGGTGAGACTCGTCTGTTTTATCCTGAGTTCTGCTGAAAAGCTCAGTGCAGTTCGACAGAAGAGAATATGCGCTGAGTAAGTTTTTGTACCTTTTGTCAGCCCGGCCCAACGTAACTTTTGGTCATGTAAAACACGCATGGTTAGCGTGCGCCCGAAAAAAAAGGCGGGAAACTTTTGACAACAGCCCGGTTGAACTAACCGTTTATGCGATGAGTTTTGTGCGCGGTCCGATTTTTTGTGCCCCCGCTAATAGGAAAGTGTTTAGGTTACTGATTTAATGGTTCATTTTACAGTTGTGTTGCTGTTTATCCATACGAGCCGCTTTCCGAAACAGGGGCACTAATTGCGGCGAGATAAGCGATTACGCTTTGGTGTCTGCAGCGCGTAAACATGTTCTTTTAAATTTATTTTTATTTCAGAAAACAGCTGAAAAACCGAAATGCATTTTACTTGTAGGCACGGACCTTCCCGATTCCTGCATCGAGTCCGGCGTTCTCTTGCTGGCGCAGAGGCTGAACAAAATGGGATAGAATGCGGAAGCAGCAAAGGCTTTAAGGCGCCACTAGGTGAGCTCTCCACCTCCTGTGAATTTTAAAACTAGTGCTGTGCCACCTGCACTGAGTTTCGGTATTACACGGGGAAGGTGCTTGGACCCACGTAGCTAACTAGCATGGAGCGCATGAGGCAACTGGAAAAGCAAGCTTTCTTTTAAGGCCTCTAAGCTTAAGAGCTTATTACAGGTGATACTGCAAAGAGGCCTTAAGAAGGGGAACATTGTGGACAAAGTGCTTGATGTCCTTTGATATTTTGGAAGCTTGTGAGGTGCATAAAGCTCACAAGGCACTGTTGCAGTGTGTGACAGGTCATTGTGGTTATGATGATTATGTGGCCATTTGCTTTGCACGGGTGAGTGGCAGTTTTTTGCCCTGGCTGTCAAGTAGAAAGAAAAAACAAAGAAAACGTGGGAACATTAACTCTTAATATGGCTTTCACCTGCAGACCCCAGGTGAACAAAGCCTGCCCGTATAGTGAACAAAGCAACTCGACTGTTATGGATCTAGCAAATTATAATTTTGAAAGTGGGCCTCCTGCTGTGAAACCGGGAACGTTTGTGCCCCTAGAGACAAGCAGAGGCGAAAAGCCATAGGCGAATGTAGGTAGGACAGGTAGCTGAACGAGGGAGTAGTTCCCATATTTGAAGCACACATGGAAAGACAAGGACGAGGCGTTGTTTATGTTGTTCCTTCTATGTTTGTCTCTTTTTTTTTTTTCCCCACAAGTTAAAAGTCGATATTTGTTGTAGTTTCACTTTTTGAGGCAGCCAAAAGATGGAGCTCAGGGATGACTCACACAGCATTAGTGTTTTCGTTTCGTTCCTACTGTTTTGTGTACTTGCACCTCTTCACCTCAAATGCGGCATTGTCATGATCTTACGTGGCGCTATGCTGATAAACGATGTGTGCGGCGCACCTATGGGTGTGTGGCATTCAGGTTCAAGCACCAACGTAGGGCTTCCAGTGCAGCAGGAATTATAAGAGGAAAAAAAGCCTCAAGGATGTGGATGGGCAGTTTAGCTCTTCAGTTTGCTTTTTGTGAAAAATTCTGTGGCAGGAGGTTACATGTCAGCCCACCCCTTATATAATGCTGCCTTCGGCCCGTTGAGGTACAGATAAACTGATAAATAAACAACAAAAAGTAATTTCTGTTCAAACAATATAATTTGCAGCTTTGGTGGAGGATTTTCTGTGGCCCCTTCAGGGAGTGTTTACCCAGAAATTCCTTAATGCCTCTTGGTCCGAAGAACCAAACAGTAATCAATTTACCTCATGCCTCTTGATGAGGGAATCTGAGAGGTCGAAATCATAATTTACCATAGCTGTGAACAGTAATGGCTGGGTGTATCGCCGGAGAGAACCGAGGTCATCTACTGGACTGAGGGGTAAGAATTTCGGGTTGGTTAAAGCACAGATGGCTTAACATCATATCGCCAGACCTTGCACTGTTGGCGTGTGTGATTGTTGCGGTGTGTGTGGCTGGTGAGCTGTCAACTTGGGTGTGACAAAAGTTGTAAGCTCAGCCAGAAATGCCTGTGCTGTTTGAGCTCTGGGCAAGAGCTTTGAGCGAGGCCACTGCACTGTGTCCCTGTTGTACATTTGCCTTTTGTGGTGCTCCAACTTCCTCCTTCCCCCACCTTTGCTCGGAATGTCGCCATGGGACTGAGAGAAAGTGGTGTGATGTAATTAGAGCAGTGGCATGGCCATAAGATCCATCCGCACAGTACCACTTATAGGTTGTTTGCTGGTTTGGCACCGCGGTCAGGATTGAGGTGTACGTTGTTGGGCTAGTCGGTCAATCCTGGTAAATACAAGGGGGGGGGGGGTACTGCACACAAAAAGACATGGACAAGAACATTGTTGTGTTATCTTCTTGTCCATACTGCGCTTGTTGTGTTATCTTCTTGTCCATGTCTTTTTGTGCACAGTACCCCCCCCCCCCCTTGTATTTACCAGGATTGAGGTGAGTTGTGAGTGGGCCACTGTGGAAAATGACATTAGAGCAGCAGCAAACATGGCACCAATGGTGGAGAGCAAACTTTGATGTCTGTGTTGCCATTGTTGTCAAAGTTATTTGTGAGGCCATCAAGGGCAGCACCTGTTCTGAATGCATCGCATAGCAGTAGATCAGAACTTCACTTTTACACTTGGGTCATGGGCCTCACTGCAGGAGGTGTATCAGTCAGTTCAGATTTCACGTTGAGACGCATCAAATTCAGCAACCTTACTACTCATAAGTACAGTGAAACCTCATTAAGGCGTACCTCGTAGCACTGCAGAAAAACTATGTGCAAAGCGGCAATATGCCCAAACTGAAAGCGGCCTGAATATATCCACTTACCTGGTAAATAATGATTCCTGATCAATTTTTTAAAATGTGCACATGAAACCTTTTAACTGCATAGCTACCGTTCAGCCTCGAATGCGGCTTGAGCAGGGTATGTAATCCGAAGGCAAAATAACCGCTGGTCCTTAAGGGTCCTTAAAGAAGGCTAGCATAGCAGGGGGCGGCAGAAAGGTACGTGGGTGGATGAGATTAAGCAGTTTGCCGGGATACGGCGGCCACAGCTGGCGAAGGACAGGGTTAATTGGAGAGACGTGGGAGAGGCCTTTGCCCTGCAGTGGGCGTAGTCAGGCTGATGATGATGATGACACTGCCATCCTGCTGCAGAACATCTGCAAAGAGCCCTTCACAGGCAGCGTGGCTGTCAGTACTGAGAGCTTCGCCCTGATGCGAGACACACTGCAGCTTATTTAATTTGGGAAGCACGCTATCCATGATAGCGTTGGCAATATGAGAACGCAATGAGATGGGGCTGGACCACAGCTGCACAGTGGCGCAGATCAGCCGGCAACGCAGCAATGATAGGTGCGGCGCATTGGAGGAAAACTGAAATCTGCTGCAGAAAGGCCAAGTCATGTGACAGCGATAAGCAGTAGCTATAGCAGTGGCACATCTGCATGGCTAGGGTCGTGGCTGCTCGTACACCTGCACCCGCAAACAGGTTAGTGACGAGCCTCGGGTGTGGTGGGGACAGGCTGGCACCCCCCTTTCCTTACAATGGGAGGGAAGAGTTCTCTCTTTCCAGATGCGTCAAGCAGCTGCAAGTAGGCTAGGCATGTCAGCAACATGTCTTATTATTAGGGGTGTGCGAATATCAAATTTTTCGAATACGAATCGAATATGAATACTTAGTTCCGAATATCGAATCGAATATCGAATAATCAAGGACAGACGCATTTAATCACTACAAAACATTTATTTGGGCACCCAAGAACATCACAGTTCAGCTATCGATGATGAAATGAACACAAAAGGTGTGTGTGGGTGCACAAAAACTATCAAAGTCTCGAACAAAATTCTTAGAAGAGTGGAAATATCAGAGAAGATGGCTAGTACACAGCATTGATTAAGGCTAGCTTGCCATCAGTACAAAAGCGTGTTGCTGGGATGACGTAAAAGGTTGTCGTGAAGGAAAACCAGCTGCACCACATGGTCTGGCAAAAGTAGTTCCCTTCTAGCTGAAACGACTCCTCCAGCCACAGAAAATGCCCTCTCACTTGGCACTAACCTGGCACGTATTTGCGAGGTACTTCGTGCACAGCTCTGACTATACCAGCTTCGCAGGTATAGCCACAAAAAAGCTCACCAGCGCAGTCAGCTGCGGCATGGCCCTTGGAGGAAGAAAGAATTTTCCTTCCGTGTAGGCGCCGCCATGTTGTTATGTATCTGTCGATAGGGCTTACAGACCGAAATGAACGCCGGTACTCACAATGAATATTCGGCTAGATACGAATATTCGCGTCGGGTCAAATATTCGAAAATTTCGAATATTCGCACACCCCTACTTATTATGTCAGTGTGGCGTATGCATTAAAGCACTCATGAACTTTCCTTTTAAATCATATGCATTTTAAAAAAAACTGTGCAGCCAGTATTTTTTTAAACTTTGGCACATCCGTATCTTTACCTTCTCTCAGTATTGGTCACCTGCTAGAAAACTGGAAATCTGCTCCTAACAGAATTTTGGCTTGCTACAAAGACTGCTCCAAAATGCTCGTGGCCATTCCCTCCTCTCCACATGCTGTGTGGTGTGTAATATTCATTTTTCCCATGGGCATTGTCACATATGGCAAGCTGGGTGGTGTATCATTGTTTGCGTAAGAACTTAAGGGCACTGAGAAATTCCCTAGGCAGCCGCTTGGCCACCCACTGATTTCAAGGTGATTGCACTCTGCTTTTCAATGAATGCTAAATCTTGACGCGATGGTGTCTGCAAATTTTTTTGCCACCTTCCCTTTTTTTTTTTTTGTCTCCTTCATTTATTATTTTTTTCTTGGATGTTGCAAGTGCTGTTTTTTGCACGAAGCTTGAATTAGGAGCTTCAAAAAATTTGATTGCTGGTCTGCACACGATTGTCTCCATGTCCAGGTTTTGCACTATTTCGTAATCCCTGGCATTTATTGGCACTTTCACTTCATTAAAAATTGTGTGTGTGTATGCTGGCACAAATTTTGGAAAGCTCCTTTTTTTCTAGCGCTTGCAAGTTCTTTCCATATTTTCGTTTTTCATGGGGCTGGAGCTTCATGGCACATCCAGTCCATCAACTATTCTTTGGCGTTTCCAGATACTTTGTCCCATTGCATTTGTGTAGTGTGGAGGAGCCGCCGCTGCTCTTAAGATGCTCCGTCTCCTTGCTTTTTTTCATAGCCTTCTCCGCAGTGCTCAGGTGCATTTGGGCAAAGTATCGAAAAATGATGACTAGCTTGGCTGGCATTTCCTCTTGGTCTCTGAATGCACCATGCCGTCAGAATTTGACGAAATTATGGACATGTACACCAGGGAATCGTTCCACAAAGTTATCCAGGATTTATATTGTGAAGAAAAATAGCGTAACACGCATAATTTTTGGGTTTGTTATACGGCACATTACACGAACCAAGAACAGAATAGCAAGGTTCTACTATATTTCTCTGAAGGGCTGTGATGGCTTTACAGGGTGTTTAGCAACCTTGAATCATCAGGGGAATTTTCTTTACCTGGAAAAATGAGTGAATTGTGAGGGATACGGTCAAGAGAGTGGCCAAGTTGGAAAAAAGGACTGACTGAAATTAACGCAGTGGTCTGCCACAAGTTTCAACGGTACTGCGAGTGCCCAGCACACGGTCTGTTCACATTGGCGTGGCATATTTTTGCTTCTAACATGTATGAGGCATGGCAGCCTGTCTGTTTTGGGTGTCTTTTTCTTGTCGTCCATGATGTGAGCATTGTATATACTGGTTCATTCTGTACAGGTTCCCGGACTCGACAGTTAATTTGGGCTAGTGCATATGGATAGACATAGCTGCATTCAAAAGTATTTTCTGTGGAATAAGCCGTAGTCATAGCAATGTAAAGAATTCATGCACTTTCAGTGTACTCGTGCGAGGAGCCATGCCACCCTAGCGTGGCATCAAAATCAAACTGAAAATCTTGCTCTCAGGCATCGTCAATCTTGTAGGCCATTGCAGAAACAAACAGGCTAGTTTCTCTGTGGTTCGAGCTGTGATAAGGTCATAGGAAGCTGATATTTTTTATGGAAATCTCTTGGTGCTTCTCCCATGGCATTGCTGCTGTCGAAAGGGATGCCAGTGTGAGCATAGGGCGCCTTCATTCGAAAGGCAGGAAACGGCAGTACTTTTCACTGATGGAAAAACCATCCTTTGAAAGCCTGAAATAATCTCTGGCAGTACAATGAGCAGTTTATGAATCCCCTGAAAGCATGCGGAGTGTTTTGTTTAGATAATTTTCCAGCATTTTCTCAAAGTGGTGCTCTTTGTTTCTTCTGTAAAAGCACATATGACCACCACTCTTATGAACCATTAAAAGAGAGCAGGAACTTGTGAGCATAATTTTAAGAAACTTCCAAATCTAAGAGCCCAGATCACTGAGGCACTTTTCGTCTGGTGAGAAGGAAAACAGCTGCCGAAATTGCTGCACAGATTTTGAATTGAAATGTGCCAGCATTTGTGGGCCCGTTATGGCTAGGGATTCCAGTGTGGTTAAACCCATACACAAGAGTTCAGTGGGCCATGTCCCGTCAAGAATGATGCATCTGGGACAGCATTTCACGGTTGGACCTGTCTCTAGGTGTCACGAGGCAGCGTGGAAGACAGTCTTGTTAAAGCTCTCACTCACGTTGTAGCTTAAGCTGCTGTTCATTGATTTTTTGTGTAATCTTTTGTTTCTCAGCAGTGTGCCACATCACGTCATACGCCTTTTCAGTGCGAACTGTGGCAAGAGCACCTCCACTTGCCAGCTTGCAAATTCAAGCTGTCAGGTTTTTCCCTGCACACAGTTATGCTTTAGGCAAATTTTACCATTCTACATGATTTCCCCTCATTCATTGAGATACTCAGTAAGCATTAGGATGTGATAAATTATGAGAAGTAAAATATTGATGTGGAATAGTCAGTTTTATTGCTGCATTTTGAGGAAACATGTTTGTATTGTAATTTTAACTATCTGTATTGATATCTGAACTACTCTAGAATATTCAGTTGTATTTGCTGTGAATTTTATTACTATTGTCTGCTTCAAATGAAAAATTTGATGTTGACACGCACTTGGTAGAGAACATCAAATGCTGGGAAGAATAAAGAAAAGGGTAGCCACCTATAATAAAGAGATGGACTTCGTAAAAGGAGCTTTCTCAAACAGGGGAAGCAAATCTCTTGCAATGCAGCTTTTGCGGCTTCATTAATTTTTTTCTGTGAATTGATCATGTATACTGTCCATTATTATCGCCACTATGTTTCTCGCTTCGGCCGTCGGGAATTCAAAATTAGTAGCTTGCTGGACGCCCAGTTTTAATTTTCTTTGTTGAATGCTTCAGCTCGCCTAGATAGCATATTTAACTCGGGAATGCATTTAACGGCTACATATTAGTCTTTTTGTCTGCAGATTTTTGTTATTCCGTCCACACCGCAAGGAAACTCGACTATGTAAAGCACGCAAAAAGATATTTGTTTGAGTGGGATTAGATTCTTCTTTTATGTGCAATGTGGATAGCAGCAATGCACTGCACTGTGAGCATTTCATCAAATGCAAGCAGATGCCGCTTTCAGTTGGCATCTAGATCACAAAGGCTTATCCAAGCTGCAACGGGAACAGCAACATTGCTGAAAACTAGCTCTAATTTCATACGCAGCAAAGCACAAGGAAAGCAAATATTTATTTTAAAAATACATTGTACAAAACAAATTTTATCTGCTTATGAATGCACAATATACTCGTGAGATCACCAAAAAGACTCCCAGAAATTGTTGCACCCTTTTATCCTTTTGGAATGGGCGGAGTGTTCCAAAGCTAAATACAACGCTGAAATCGCGTATTCAGACTTGAGATCGTCCCAAGTGAGCCGCTTGGTTTCGGAACTCGACGTTGCCCCTCACCCGCTTTGCTTTGCTAAGCATGTCATAGTACCGGCCGGCAATTCAAAATGCCCTGCTAAGCACAGCATGTGTACGAGAGCAGACGACGCCGCAGTCCCTTTGTCTACTTTTGGAGCCCGCGTGACCAGGGTTGCTGCTCTTCCTTGGGAGTGACGTCATAACACACCCCGGCGCTCAGAAAGCGAAACCGCTCAGTATAAGTAACACGGTAATAAATTATTTATAGTGCATATATGAATCGTGCAGCATGTGTCATGTATATGTGCCCTGGGGCAATGCAATATTTGAAACAAAGACGCCAACCAAAATTTTGGTGTCCCCCCCCCCCCCCCCCCCCATTTTAAGGTTTTGGGTTTAGCATATGGAGCTTTTGACCTCCTGTGTGCCAGCGTCGGAAGCCGCAAAAGGAAATGCGTCAGTGTTGTGGACTGGCGAAGCTTAACTGCCAAGATTTGAAACCTGATAATTTGATTCTCTTAATTAGTACTGGTCTGACCCAGTGAAACCCTTTTGTTGTTTGTCTTGACTATTTTCATTCTCTCTTGAGCTTTGTGCACACTTCTTTTTGTGTGTGGTTCTTCCAGCACATCTTCAACAATGTTGCTTTTATCCTTTTTTGAAGATCTTTCAAATGTCCATGCACAAGGCCACTAAGGAGTGCGTAGGCTGCTGCGATAGTCTGTTGGCAGATGTTTAACAGTACCTTTTGCTGGGCTAGTTGGTGTGACATTGTGTTCAGGAAATTAAAAACAGCGCTAAATTGTACACAAACCACACAGAAAGACAGCAGCGCCCGTCCTGTCCATCTTTCTGTGTGGTTTGTGTAGAATTTAGCGCTCTTTTTACTTTCCTGAACACAATTGGGAGATGTCCTTATCTTTTTCTCTCTTGCATGCATTCATTTTTTTTTTGTGCATTTGTTTGTGGGTTTCTCTTAGTGGTTTTTTAGTTGCATTTTACTTTTCTGAGCTTGCCCACTTTTGTTTTCTCTTTTCATGGCATCCAACCCTGCATATGGCTGACACTAGGGGAGGGACTGCAGCAACCGACCTTGCATGACGCAGCATTCTCTGGTCCAAGGCACCTATTCATCGTTCCAGGCTACTGGCTCAAGAACGTGCTCACAAGTCTGCACCTTGGCC
Organism: Amblyomma mixtum; assembly: GCF_055824585.1. Lineage (NCBI taxonomy): Eukaryota > Metazoa > Arthropoda > Arachnida > Ixodida > Ixodidae > Amblyomma > Amblyomma mixtum. The sequence goes on from NC_143019.1 coordinate 14,524,864, forward strand.
TACAAGCAGAATGACAATATACCCATTGCTGCCAGAACTGCTGTGCCAAATAAAGTATTCCTACCAACATGCCTTGTCGGTGATTAATGAAGCATATGAATAGATTACTAACAACGTGGCTGGCCCTATAGAAAAATCATGTTTCAAAACAGTCGGTTGAGACCATAGCCAGCCTCCACATTGTTTCCTCTGCAGAGCCGCATATTGCCTTTCTGTTCATGCCCCTGCAGCAGAAAATGCTGCACAAAGTTAATGAGGAAAAGAAATTTCACTGACAAGCTGCTCTGAGACTACTGCTAGAAGGGTACTGAAGCCCAGTGAAAATGTAGATCAGGTAATGAATATTCGTGGGCGCTGCACATGTACTTTCAATGCATAGGAGGGACCATCCCTTGATGTGGGATGCTTCTGCCTATACCACCACCTCATACAGCACTGACAGTGCTAGGAAATAGTGCTGAATATTGTAATCTGGGTGCTTTTAACTGAATGGTCTTTGTAGGTATTTCAAAAAGGCTAGGCAACCATCCTAGCACTACTGGGGTTCCAACCCACTGCAAATGAGGCAGATTCTGTAGCGCTTGGCTCTCGCTGGCAGTTAGTGAAATTGGTATCTCCCGAAACTGCACTCTGAAAGAGCATAAAGAAAACTCTTCCACGGTAATTCATGCCATGCAACACGACCTGGAAAAGATAACATGGCTAGTTCATTGTTTTCAGGTTCAAGACATCTGCCAATTTCAATACGGTAGCTTCAGTCTGTTGCAAACTACATTTCTCTTGAAGACACTTTTTGAGCAGGAATTGGGTTTCGCCCAGTTTTCATGACGATGCTTTGGGTGCACAAACTGGGTAATGTTGGTCTTTACCTGTTAACAAAGGGCCCTAAATGATTAAAACGATATTTGGCAAATTCGATTTACTGTCTTCTCTTACCATTTCTGACCTATCTTTCCTCAAACAGAACAGTGCCTTATTGAATTTGCATCACTTGTTAATGTCAGATTTAATTTTTTTCTTGCTCTAACCTTGCTTAGCTGTTAAGGGCCATTATTGCCCGAGAGGTATGTAGGGTGTGTACTGTACACACACAAAAATCGCTTCATTCAAATCTGCGCTATTTACAGAAAGGTACTTCGGTCCCGTCAAAATCTCGTATTTCAGTGCGACAAAACTGCCGGTAGTACACGCTTATTCAACGGCCGTACAGCTTACCTGTCCTGACCGATGATGAAGCATGGCAATGCAGCGTGCTGCACGTGGCCATCGTGCTTTCGACAGCCCCCGGACCGACAGTCTATGAAGGGTCATTACATGCACTATGCGCGCGTTGCTTGGTGTGGGTTGTGGTCTTTGCGGCTGCTTCACTATAGTTCTTTTTTTTTTTTTTCCTGTACTCCTGTCACGACGTGGGGCCAGTTTATTTTAGAACATGTGAGGCCGATCGAGTGGCATCTATGAGGCGCCGCTAATGCTGCCAGTGCTGATGAACGGTCGCATAAGAATGACAAGACCAGTGAATGCATTAAACCCTCTGGTCGGGCTCTCTTTATTCCGAACTCTATTTTCGGTCCCCTTACCTTTAATTTCAAATCGGCATGATTTGAACAAATTTTCAGTCCCTTAACAGTTTGAAGTATTGAGACTTCGAGATATGCCCGACCATTGGCGCGTGGCGTTGCAACGATATATATCCTTTTCATGGCGCGCGCACAATTTGGCTCTAAACGTGATGGTCCTTGCCTTCATCTTCAAAAGTCTTGGCGCAAATCTCAAAAGTTTACTCGCAACAAACATAAATATAAGACTGCTCAAAGAGAGCAGCACGCGGGTACAAAACCACCGTGCCGCACACACGTGTCCACTCTTGGCACCCTCAGTTCGAATAGAATTTGACCAAAAGTTTGAGCTAAGAAAGCGAGCACGAAACAACGAGAGTTCTCCGTGAGTGCGTGTGTTTGAGGAAGGGTCGTGCTCAATAGGTTTTGCCACTAAAAGCACTGATCGTGGTGCTTGCGTGCGGTACAGCGAAACGGTGATATCGATACGAGATGGAAGTACGCGTTATATGTTGTTCCGCAGCTGGCGCTTCTATAGTCCTCACAATGAAAAGTGGAAGGATTGATTTTTTTTTTCCTGCAAAACAAACCTCGAGTAGAACCCCGCTGTTACGTTCGCGGTTGCTGCGTTTTACCAGTGCTACGTTTTCATGAGCCAGTCCAGCTGCCATAGATCGAAACCCATGTATACGTAATTGAAACTCGATCGCCTGTATCTGTTACATAATGCAATTGTTGCATTATTTCCGCATCGCATGCCGCGGAAGTCGCCTCGCGGTGATAGTTTACACCGTTCCGGCATTTGTTCAATGCGTGTGCAATGTCAGTGCCGGGTAGAAAAAGCTCTATCGGCGCTTGTCCGCCGCTGTGTTAGGCGACTTCTGGCGGGAAGCCCCCACGACAAAGTGAGCGCGCTTACTGAATAGGTGATTTTTGGTGCGGCTGTTGGCACAGTTACATCGCCGCTGTGATGCCAGCGCGAACGACCCTAACGCGCGAAAACGAAACTATGCCGCGGCAGACGGCACACGAGATGCAGTTGCGCGCGTTGGCTCCGACGGTTTTGTTTCTGCCATCCGCTTTATTCTTGTCACCCGCACCTTAAGATACACAATTTCGAGATTCCAATAGGCGATGATCCTATGGGATTAATGTGGCCACCGCGAAAAAGCGAAGAGGAGCGCGCGTACCGCACATTCGCACGCTCTAGGCATGCTCCCTCTTAGCTGCTAAAACCCTTCCACAGACAGCTGCTCAGAAGCGGAATCAAAATTTGAGCTATATATATAGTTGGCATAGCATCATGGAAAAAATGGCACACTCATCACTTGTGTTGTTTGGTCTTCTTTGCTCATGCAGAATGATCCTGAGAACCACACAGCCTTGCTAATTCCAGAAAAGGATGTGACGCACACGTCATAATAATAAAAAAAACTGCAGGCAACAGTGCATAATTTTTTTTCACGCTAAACATTCATCTGTTACCTGGATGTTACTTTTTTTTTTTGCGGTCCTATGAAAAACTCTGCAGCAATGTGTTTTGTTGCATTTGATGCTCTGGTGCATTTAACAACTATATGTGGACACTTGAGTGCACTCTCAACTCTCGCTTTAGGTCGTACACACATATGTGTAGCCCAAAAAAATTTAACTTCATATTGTCTCTCCCAGATGCACACAAATCACATACATCACCACCTGGACAACATGACCACAGATTTCATGCATATTCAAGAATGCTGATTCCATGGCTGCAGTTGAGGTTTTCGGCCAGAAGCATGGGTAACGGGGCGAGCTGGCACAGGTTGATTGCTTGCAACAGAGATGTAATCACTAGCGAAATGCGTCGTAGTATGTGCACCGACATTTGCAGCTGAACTGGTTTTTACTGAAATGTGAAATTTTTAGTAGTCACTGAAGAAGAAAATAAGTAAAGCGTGTATTGCAGAAACAACAAAAAAAAAAATTAATTCAGCTGGTGAATGTGAGAGTTTTCAGTTGCAAAGTATATATGCCAATCCTAATTTATCTTTGAGAAAGTACTCTACAAGCTATAATTAGTCCAAAAGTGATGGCCTACAGAGTGTTTCACTGAAGATGTGGCAATTTTTTAAATAGATTAAATACAGCTAAGATATTTATTTAACCCACAGGCTTGTAAATTAATATATAATATTTAACTTTTTACCAGTTACAGTAATGCCCCTTATTACAGCTGACCATAATATCCGCATCAGTTTTTAGATTTCTCAAATTGTGATTCTCTCGGCTGCAGTGCACTGAGTTTGGGGTGCCCAAATGGGCGAAACTGCACGGGCCAGGTGCACTCGCAGCCACGCCTATGAGTGCATACCCAGCTCTTTCCTCGAGCAGTTCCCACTGCGGTCACTAAAGTATATACACACTTCATTCCCTACTACTGTTTTTCAAGCTCAGCCAGTGTAAAAGCAGATCCCTTTAAGAGCTGTTAATTCCTTATAAAAGAACTAATCCCAGCTGGGACACACCTTGCACAGAAAGATTACAGCAGAAGCCTTAACACAGCTGCAATACATGCAGGTTTTTGACTGGTATCAACTGAAAATGTAGACAGTTTAGTCTGACAAATCCCAACTGACCCCTGCTGAGATCACACACAACCCTGTGGTTTCCATAGCTGGTGACCACTCGAAATCTGCCATGCTTGTGAAGTTGACCTGCTATTGACTAGGACAAACGTTTGGCTTTTATTATGTCATTAACTAGAACTATTTGCAATGATATTTCAGGCACACTTCAGTTTTGATTACACAGTTTCACTTGGTTCCAGCTCGAACAGTGAAGCTGCTTTGCAAGAGAAGGTGTGGCATCATATATTAGCAAACAGCTATGATTCTTAATTTGAAACTGTGGCCAACAGATTTCTGGTTGAGGCTGAGCGATATTAGTTCATATCAGCTGCAACTATGTCAAATTCTCAGTTTAGGATGTTTCCCTTGCACGTATGTAAATCCAGATGGCAATTGCCCAGTGAAAGCAAATTATATTCACCTGAACTATAGCTTATCTACTGTCTTCATGACTGTAGAAAAAAAGGTTTAAAGCTCCTTCAAGTAAGTGCAATATCAGTACAAGACCCACTTAATTTTCATTGAAAGGTATGATGGCATTTTCATCAAGCAGAGAGATACAGTAGGGATTAGAACTGCAATGTGGGACATGTGTCATATGGTTACTTGGTCATCACAAAGCTGAACTTTTCTTATTAAATAGAAGTAGAAATAATTTGCTTATTGTTCAGATGTCAGGTTGAAAGCTCTTGACTTTAGTTGTTACCAAAGCTGCTGAGGCAAGAAAATTGTGTAAAGCATACATTTTACCCCATTGAAGGTGAAGCATGGAAGAACATACCATCAGATGAACCTGTGCTCACTGAAAAAATAATGCAGACAGTACAATAAGAGCCAGCAGCCCCTGTAAAAGAATTTAAAGGCCCAGATTGCAGTATAAATCATTCATAAATCAATATGTTCAGAACAATCCTTGCAAAGTTTCAAATCAGGTTATTTACTGAGCAGAACAAATAAAATGTACTGCACTCATTCTGCCCACACATTTTTGAAAAGGCATGAATGAATGCCTGACAGTGTAACAGACCTCTTAGCTGTTTTTCTTCCATTCACACAATATTAAATTAAAGATTACAAACAGCCTGACAATTGTAGATACATAAGGGCAAACTGTGCAATTACTCCTACCGGAAGCAAAAGAATCAAAACAAGCAAAAGCTACAAGAAACAATTATTACAGGTACAACAAATACAGATTAATTTTTTTTTCTTTTTGAAATGTTAGTCATTCTGATCCTAGTGTATCAATAATGAGAGCGTGATATTGCAAGAAGTGTGCTATAAAGTAGAATTCCTTTTCATGACATAGATTCTATTGTGCCGCGATTATACATTGTCAGCCTCACCTTATTTATGTTCTTTCCCAAGATGCCATCTTGGAAAGGCACTTTCATTTAACCTGCACGCACACACACACATCTTTTTCACTGCCAGAAAACTGCGCGTGGTAATGCAGCAAAACACTGAAGAATAATACAGCAGCTTCAGCTGCCCCTTAGGTTGCGCACAGATGGTACAGTAAAGAGCTCTTCGTGTGATCCACCAAAGCTGTCAGGTACATATATGCCAGTGTGCTGCCTTCCTGTACCTAGCTAAATTTTGTGGTTCCGCAACTTTCGATGGGAAGTGAATTTTGTTGAAAGTTTCATATCTAAAAATGGTGATGAGTAATGTCTGTTTGTAAAAAAGACTATGGAAAGACCTAGAAACAGGAAAATGCGAACACTTGGTGACATAAGACAGCTATTCAAAACACATTTGAAACATTCTTCAAGCTTTATTGCCCACATGGAAAACATGAAGGAATTGAAACAAATATTGTAATACCTTATCTAAGAGTATCATATCTGAGTTCTAATATTTTTTTTTTCTCATGGATACTAGAGTCAAGGATTTTACATTAAAAAGCAACCACAGAATCTTCCGTAATGTGACACAAACATACCATAATAAGCTAAGCTACCACTATAGTATAAGAGAATATGCTAGAATATTTGATTCAGTTCACATATTCCATTGAATTTCAGCTGCAGGAGAGAGAACCGCGATTAAGTAAAATACCACTCTATCGTTAGCCTTTGAAATATTCCTGAAAGAGATCATTTTTTTTTGTGCGTTAGCTGAAATTCCATTGTCAGAAAATGATTTAAGCATATAATTTATGTTTTCCTGCAACTAATGCATTGCTGTCTCAAAGTGTACTTGATCTGTGGGCAAAACTGCGCTGTCCATGCACTGGAAGACCAAGCACCTGAAGTTATCGAGCTGAAGCCACTAGTGATTAAATTTTTTTAAAGAGTATGGAAGATAAAATAGAATCCAGCAGTTTACCAGCCTCTATATATTGGCAGTTTACTACCAGGTTCAGTTTGGTTATTTAATTTAATAATGAACGACTATACAAAAAATTCTCAAGGATAGCGAAAAACAGAGCTCAAAAGCCAAGCAGGTACAGTTTGCTTGGTAAAATCCCATGTTTCATCACATCAAAGATTTTCTGAACACTGAGAAAAAAAGTGCAGTTAAACAATTTGTCAAATGACGAATACAGCTCAGCTGCAAATTTGTCAAGAATTAATGCAATGCCCCTTCTTGTAATATCGCGTTCCTGATGATTAAAAAAAACAGAGACAGTTAAAAAAATTTTTCATGCATTCAAATAGGAATTTTTCTAGTATTTGGGATGGGGTCAATGACAGGTAAATTGGTCAGTAGTTCTCAATGCATATTTTGCCTTCCCTTTAATAGTGGCCTATATCAAAGCTTATCAAATCATATGACAGAATTTTCCTGAAACCCTTCAGTCAAAAAGAACGGAATGTTTGCAAGAACATGATGATACCATGGTAGCAATGAAGTGGGCATATTTCGCCTAAAAGTGCACTAACTTGGACAGATCCCCCTTCGAGAGCCTCAGAATGTATGTTAAAGCAGGTGAAAGTTTTTTTTAGTGCGCAAGTGGTGTTGTGTTGAGTTACTGCCATTCTTGTTGCAAGCCTGAAATATTGATTGAAATTATCAGCTTTTTATGATGGATTATTCAGCAAACCATCAGTGCATTGAGAGACCTTATCTCTTCCATGAAGGGGGTTAATCTGCGACACCTTTGCAGGGTTTTTTGTTTAATTAATAATAACAGTAACAATGATGATAATGCTTTGTATGCATTAAAACAACTCTAAGTCTAAGAAATGCTTCTGAAATACTTCGGATGCAACTGCAGCACAAGCACTCACCACATTTGCATGAAGGCACAAAATAATCTTGTGACAACATAAGAGGATCTCTTTTGTAGCCTTCTTGTTCCTGACAAACCTCTCACCACTCCCCAACTTCGTTCTCTTCAGTGCATCCTCTTAAGATACACCCCTCACCCCTGGCCATTTTTTTGTCTACCGTCTCAGAGCTTCCCCCTGCATGCCCCATTTGCTATCATCCCTATGCTAATCAGGAACGTGCCCTCTTTTCTGCCCCATAATCATCATCATCATCATCAGCCTGACTACGCCTACTGCAGGGCAAAGGCCTCTCCCATGTCTCTCTCCAGTTAACCCTGTCCTGTGCACAGTTGCGGGCACCGTACCCCAGCAAACTTCTTAATCTCATCCGCCCACCTAACTTTGTGCAGTCCCCTGCTATCTGTTTGCCTTCTCTTGGAATGCACTCTGTTACCCTTAAGGAGCAGCGGTTATCTTGCCTTCACATTACATGCCCTGCCCAAGCCCATTTCTTCCTCTTGATTTCGACAAGGATATCATTAACGCGCGTTTGTTCCCTCACCCACTCCGCCCTCTTCCGATCTCTTAACGTTACACCTATAATTTTTCTTTCCATAGCTCACTGCGCTGTCCTTAAGTTAAGCTGAACCCCACTGACTTTCAATTACAGCATTACCCATAGCATCGGACAAGCTGACATGGACCAGATGGCTTTGGTGACCCTGGCACAAGATATCCACGGCGCTTCATGTTGCATCATAATAAATCTGTTTCTATCTCTCTCAGACACACATGTGGCTGTTGCAGCATCCATGTATGCGTGCGTTCCTTAATTTGAATGTGGGTGTTTGCGCTGCAGTTACATCTGAAGTGTCAAACAAACTTTCCTGGGACCTCGTTTTCCTCTTAATATATTTTGTTTACTGGTGATTATGTTGGAGTGCCTGTCTATTCTTTAGCTTGGCGGGTGCCATATATCAACTTTCTTCCCTTTGTGTAAATTAAATGGATGATTCGTTGCTTCACCCCACGTCTTTAAATAATGCTGCTCATTCGCCTACTTCTTTTTGTATCGTATATAGGACAGTTGACCACTTGCTTTTGTTCTGCTGTTTAGTATGCTGTAATGGGTATGTGAGTGCAGTTTACGACCACATAGAATGAGACCAAGGTTTTATGCGGTTTATCGTACGTCCCAAAGTGACTCAGACTATGAGGACGCCGTAGTGGTGGGCTGTGGATAATTTCGACCACTTGGGGTTCTTTAACGTGCACCAACATCGCACAGTACAAAAGGCCTCTAGCATTGTGCCTTCATTGAAATGAGGCCAACAAGGCCGGGATCAGGCCCACATCTTTCAGGTCAGCAGCTGAGCACCACAACTACTAAGCCATCATGGCGGCTTGCCCATGCTTTTCATTCAGTGTTTCGGTATATACACTGCATTTGTCATCACCTGTTGGGTCACTTTGTCAAGCCACTGACAGCAGTAGCTTTTTGTGGCTGCTCCCTCTTTGCACGAAAAGAAAATTCAATTTGAATTTAAAGAAATTATGCGTTAAAATATTTCGTTCCATCACCTTACTTATTCACTCTCAAGGCTCAAGGGCATTATTTAGAGAAATGGGTGAACAGAACAAATTATTAACAGAACAAATCAGTTGCAGCTTTCTTGAAGGCGATGTTATTGACGATCACAGTGACAAAGGCAAAAAAGTAGTTCCAGTCGTTACTGGTGTGTGGATAGCATGAACATACGACATGCGAGAACACAGACTTTAAACATGTGGTCATTACGTGATGAAATATAGGGCTCATTGTAGTGCTCGTGAAACACTTAAAATCAGTGCACCAGAGGAAAGAAATAGAAGTTGTAAAACAGAAAACAAGACTCTCTGTAGTGTTGAAATTGAATGGTACAAAAAGAAAAATTTATAGTAAAGCAAAAGAAATATCAATATTGTTTTGACAAATTTGGCATCAAAAAAAGGGCATTTGAAATGTTAAAAACATCTTGCCATCCTAATATCACTCCCAAATTTTAACTAGAATTGCAGACAATTTTAGAATGTGTGGTAAAATAACTATTTTGATTCAAATTTAATACCCGCCTTTGCTGCTCTGCCAATGCCAAAACTGGTAAAAAATTTTCTCGAAACATGTAATACCTAGGAGCACAATTTGAAACACTTTGTGTATAACGTGTCCATACCTCTGGATTGTAAAGTTGAGATTTCGGGGCATGGTCAAAGGTGTCTACCACTCATATTAATAAGACAGCAAGAGCTGAATTACAGCTATCCAACATTAAAATGATCATTACACTGCAAGATCAAATAGCCCCAGTTGAAGGACTCATTGTGCTTCTGCAAGTTCCAGTGGTTCTCGCTAAGCTGGTCCCAACAATACAGCGATCCCAGCTCTTTGAACAGCACTTCAACAAACCTTGTTAGCAGAAGCACGAAGTTGGCAGTGCACAAAGTGCCATGAAATTACGGCCGACCATGCTCACGTCGAGGACCTCATTTCAACAGCAACATACACAAATATCTGCACAGTAGCAAGATTTATTACAATGAAAAAAAGGTTTTCCTTGCTGCTAACCAATACCAAGTTGCCGATTTTGAGTATTTGCGACACCTACGGACAAATGAATTGTGCCTTGTAAATTACTTCTGCTTATATGCATTGCTTACAAGGTGAGTTATTATTGAGAAAGTTGGCTTAGAATTGAAGAAAGCATATCATATCAGTTTGAGTAGTTTAAGCACACAAAGAAAGAATGAAAACATGGGAAATGAGCTGCAACCAATCAATTTATTTCCTGGCTGAAGCACTGTACACAGGAAGAAATGAATCATTATTAGTATATATGGCTTCAATGCAAAGCAATACTGCAATTCAATAAGAAATTCAAAAGACAAGCCAGTTATGAAAGTTGTTCACGTGCCATCATGTCTGTGCTATTATAACCGGTACCCTAATCTCTTAAAAGACGTTCAATCTCATAGGTAAATGAATGTGTCTTAAAGGGGGAGGGGTATACTCCACTGCCACGCCATCTAGCATGACCTACTGACAGAATTAAGTATTCCCACAGAACACCACTGCAGTACACCAATTGTTTGTAATGTCTTTTCTGACACCCATGCTTCCTAACACAAAATGTGCGTGGATTCAGGAAAGACCGCTTGAGAGAAGTGGTACAAAACAATTAAGGATTCAGGCCACCTTTTTGATGTTAATTGTGGAATATATTGTGGGCTTAGGGCACAACTGCTGTTAGCTTCGGTGCATAAGGCACACTTTGTCGTGGTTTCCATTTTGCCTTAATAGTAGAATGAAACTTTGGTCCCTGACCATGTCGAACACATTGATTGACATTTCAGAACCCTAACAGATTGCTCGTCCAAAATGAAGGACCGGTCATGAAAAAGCAGCTCCTTAACTAATCAGGGCAATGACTTTGCATAAGCCTGGTGAAGGTTTGTTTCCCTTTGTTCTGATGACTGTCTTCAGCATCATCTATATTATAAAGGATTCCAGGTGCAGCCACACTTACAAATTTCTTTCAGTGGCAAAGATTTCCACATTCTCCCATAGCAATTTCGCGCCCTGGTTGTGCATGTTCTGCCACAGCAGCTGTTCGATTCCTGCCGACATCACTGCGATGCTCTTTCAGCCGCCTGGGTATGTTTCTAGCTGTCTCCCCCTACGTAGACCGAATTAATCGTCGCAAGGTAAACGATTCCAGGGAACTTCGAACGAGGCAGAGCATCAACATTTGCACAATCCCCGCGCAATTTACCAGTTATAGCACGTGGGCAATATTCATCTGGTGCGTTTTGAAAACTCTTGCCCTTCGTCTAGAATGTACAGGGTCGTCCACTCTTAGAACGAACACGCTAGTGCGTGGCCCCACTCTGGAGGGCCACTGCGCACGACACGGCCGCGCATCGAAGCGAAGTGGTAGATGACGTGAAGCACCACGTCCAGGTCCAACTTCTCCTGCGCCACTTGGCTGCGATGAGCGGCCGTGCCGGACACAGTGGCCCTCCAGAGTGAGGCCACGCACTAGCGTGCTACGGGTGGACGACCTTGTAGATACGGAACCACTGCTCGCTTCAACTGACGAATGCCTCAGGGACTGCAAAACCACCGTGCCTGGATCGTATTTATGACCCTGGCCCCACGTTGTACTGAATTCACATTATTAACATGCATATCCTCTGCGCAAATCAGGTTGAATGCTCGAAACAAATAAGCGCACATATTCATGTCGATTAATTATAACAAGACTTTCCGGAGAAAGGTGGAGCGTCCTCGAAGGCACTGCACAAGCGCGAGCACCCAAACAACGCAAGCACAGAAGAGTCCTTTCACAACGAATCCAGCGATCACAACGCGTCACGCAAAAGTCAAGGTCACATATACACGGTGGGAATGATGCAAAATGCCATAGGAAAATGCCATAGGATGCATGACCATAGGAAACTTTACCACACCGCCTAAAATCGAAGCGCGACCCCGAAATCACACGTCCAGGCGTGGACAGAGGCTGACCAAACAAGCAAACGATGCAAAAACGGCGGCTCAAAACCCGTCCGACAACAATAAACGAAGCCAAGGCAATCCATGGGTGAAAATAACGCTTTGGGCTGGCTTTTCGTTATTTCCACCGGGTCGCAATAACGCTTTGGCTTGGATTTCCGTTATTCTCACCCGGTCGCAATAACGCCGGCCATTCTCTAGACGTCCGACAAGACGTCTAGTGTGACGTCTAGGAAGCCGTCTACATGTCTAGATATTGGAGGCCGGCGTTATTGCGACCGGGTGAGAATAACGGAAATCCAAGCCAAAGCGTTATTGCTACCCGGTGGAAATAACGAAAAGCCGGCCCAAAGCGTTATTTTCACCCATGGATTGCCTTGGCTTCGTTTATTGTTGTCGGACGGGATTTGAGCCGCCGTTTTTTCATCGTTTGCTTGTTTGGTCAGCCTCTGTCCACGCCTGGACGTGTGATTTCGGGGTCGCGCTTCGATTTTAGGCGGTGTGGTAAAGTTTCCTATGGTCATGCAGGCGTTTTGCATCATTCCCACCGTGTATATGTGACCTTGTCTTTTGCGTGACGCGTTGTGATCGCTTGATTCGTTGTGAAAGGACTCTTGTGTGCTTGCGTTGTTTGGGTGCTCGCGCTTGTGCAGTGCCTTCGAAGACGCTCCAGCTTTCTCCGGAAAATCTTGTTATAATTAATCGACATGAATATGTGCGCTCATTCATTTCGAGCATTCAACCTGATTTGCGCGGAGGATATGCAAGTTAATAATGTGAATTCATTACAACGTGGGGCCAGGGTCATAAATACGATCCAGGCACCGTGGTTTTGCAGTCTCCGAGGCATTCGTCACTTGAAGCGAGCAGTGGTTCCGTATGTACAAGGTCGTCCACCCTTAACACACGAGTGCGTGGCCTCACTCTGGAGGGCCACTGCGTCCGGCACGGCCGCTCATCGCAGTCAAGTGGCGCAGGAGAAGTTGGACCTGGACGTGGTGCTTCACGACATCTACCACTTCGCTTCGATGCGCGGCCGTGTCGTGCGCAGTGGCCCTCCTGAGTGGGGCCACGCACTAGCATGTTCGTTCTAAGAGTGGACGACCCTGTACATTCTAGACGAAGGGCAGGAGTTTTCAAAACGCACCAGGTGAATATTGCCCACGTCCTAACTGGTAAATTGCGCGGGGATTGTGCAAATGTTGAAGATGCTCTGCCTCGTTCGAAGTTCCCTGGAATCGTTTACCTTGCGACGTTTAATTCGGTCTACGTAGGGGGAGACAGCTAGAAACATACCCAGGCGGCTGAAAGAGCATCGCAGTGATGTCGGCAGGAATCGAACAGCTGCTGCGGCAGAACGTGCACAACCAGGGCGCGAAATTGCTTGGGAGAATGTGGAAATCTTTGCCACTGAAAGAAATTTGTAAGTGTGGCTGCACCTGGAATCCTTTATAATATAGACGATGCTGAAGACAGTAATCAGAACAAAGGGAAACAAACCTTCACTAGGCGTATGCAAAGTCATTGCCCTGATTAGTTAAGGAGCTGCTTTTTCATGACCAGTCCTTCATTTTGAACGAGCAACCTGTTAGGGTTCTGAAATGTCAATCAATGTGTTCGACATGGTCAGTGACCAAAGTTTCATTCTACTATTAAGGCAAAATAGAAACTTCACGACACAGTGTGCCCTATGCACCAAAGCTAACAGCAGTTGTGCCCTAAGCCCACAATATATTCCTCAATTAACGTCAAAAAGGTGGCCATCAGGTTCGGAATCCTTAATTGTTTTGTACGACTTCCCTCAAGCTGTCTTGCTTGAATCCACGTACATTTTGTGTTAGAAAGCATGGGTGGCAGAAAAGACATTCCAGACAATTGGTGTACTGCAGTGGTGTTCTGTGGGAATACTTAATTCTGTCAGTAGGTCATGCTAGATGGCGTGGCAATGGAGTATACCCCTCCCCCTTTAAGACAAATTCATTTACCTATGAGATTGAACGTCTTTTAAGAGATTAGGGTACCGGTTATAATAGCTTAGACATGATGGCACGTGAACAACTTTCATAACTGGCTTGTCTTTTGAATTTCTTATTGAATTGCAGTATTGCTTTGCATTGAAGCCATACTGATAATGATTCATTTCTTCCTCTGTAAGTGCTTCAGCCAGGAAATAAATTGTTTGGTTGCAGCTCATTTCCCATGTCTTCATTCCTTCTTTGTGTGCTTAAACTACTCAAGCTGATATGATATGCTTTCTTCAATTCTAAGCCAACTTTCTCAATAATAACTCCCCTTGTAAGCAATGCATATAAGCAGAAGTAATTCACACGGCACATTTCATTTGTCCGTAGGTGTCACAAATACTCAAAATCGGCAACTTGGTATTGGTTAGCAGCAAGGAAAACCTTTTTTTCATTGTAATAAATCTTGCTACTGTGTAGATATTTGTGTATGTTAGTTGCTGTTGAAATGAGGTCCTCGACGTGAGCATGGTCGGACGTAATTTCATGGCACTTTGTGCACTGCCAACTTCGTGCTTCTGCTAACAAGGTTTTTTGAAGTGCTGTTCAAAGAGCTGGGATCATGTATTGTTGGGACCAGCTTAGCGAGAACCGCTGGAACTTGCAGAAGCACAATGAGTCCTTCAACTGGGGCTATTTGATCTTGCAGTGTAATGATCATTTTAATGTTGGATAGTTGCAATTCAGCTCTTGCTGTCTTATTAATATGAGTGGTAGACACCTTTGACCATGCCCCGAAATCTCAACTTTACAATCCAGAGGTATGGACACATTATACAAAAAGTGTTTCAAATTGTGCTCCTAGGTATTACATGTTTCGAGAAAAATTTTTACCAGTTTTGGCATTGGCAGAGCAGCAAAGGCGGGTATTAAATTTGAATCAAAATAGTTATTTTACCACACACTCTAAAATTGTCTGCAATTCTTCTTAAAATTTGGGAGTGATATTAGGATGGCAAGATGTTTTTAACATTTCAAATGCCCTTTTTTTGATGCCAAATTTGTCAAAACAATATTGATATTTCTTTTGCTTTACTATAAATTTTTCTTTCTTTTTACCATTCAGTTTCAACACTACAGAGAGTCTTGTTTTCTGTTTTACAACTTCTATTCCTTTTCTCTGGTGCACTGATGTTCAGCTTTTCACGAGCACTACAATGAGCCCTATATTTCATCACGTAATGACCACATGTTTAAAGTCTGTGTTCTCGCACGTCATATGTTCATTTTATCCACACACCAGTAACGACTGGAACTACTTTTTTGCCTTTGTCACTGTGATCGTCAATAACATCGCCTTCAAGAAAGCTGCAACTGATTTGTTCTGTTAATGATTTGTTCTGTTCACCCATTTCTCTAAATAATGCCCTTGAGCCTTGAGAGTGAATAAGTAAGGTGATGGAACAAAATATTTTAATGCATAATTTCTTTAAATTCAAATTGAATTTTCTTTTCGTGCAAAGAGGGAGCAGCCACAAAAAGCTACTGCTGTCAGTGGCTTGTCAAGGTGACGCAACAGGTGATGACAAATGCAGTGTATATACTGAAACACTGAATGAAAAGCATGGGCAAGCCGCCATGGTGGCTTAGTAGTTGTGGTGCTCGGCTGCTGACCTGAAAGATGTGGGCCTGATCCCGGTCTTGTTGGCCTCATTTCAATGAAGGTGCAATGCTAGAAGCCTTTTGTACTGTGCGATGTTGGTGCACGTTAAAGAACCCCAAGTGGTCGAAATTATCCACAGCCCACCACTACGGCGTCCCTCATAGTCTGAGTCACTTTGGGACGTACGATAAACCGCATAAAACCATGGTCTCATTCTATGTGGTCGTGAACTGCACACACATACTCATTACAGCATACTGAACAGCAGAACAAAAGCATGCGATCAACTGTCCTATATACTATACAAAAAAGAAGTAGGTGAATGAGCAGCATTATTTAAAGACGTGGGGTGAAGCAACAAATCATCCATTTAATTTACACAAAGGGAAGAAAGTTGATATATGGCACCCACCTAGCTTAAGCTAAAGAATAGACAGGCACTCCAACATAATCACCAGTAAACAAAATATATTAAGAGGAAAACGAGGTTTCAGGCAAGTTTGTTTGACACTTCAGATGTAACTGCAGCGCAAACACCCACATTCAAATTAAGGAACACACGCATACATGGATGCTGCAGCAGCTGCATGTGTGTCTAAGAGAGAGATAGAAACAGATTTATTATGATGCAACATGAAGCGCCGTGGATATCTTGTGCCAGGGTCACCAAAGCCATCTGGTCCATATCAGCTTGTCCGATGCTATGGGTAATGCTGTAATTGAAAGTCAGTGGGGTTCAGCTTAACTTAAGGACAGCACAGTGAGCTATGGAAAGAAAAATGGTAGGTGTAACGTTAAGAGATCGCAAGAGGGCGGAGTGGGTGAGAGAACAAACGCGGGTTAATGACATCCTAGTCGAAATCAACGGGAAGAATTGGGCTTGGGCAGGGCATGTAATGCGAAGGCAAGATAACCGCTGGTCCTCAAGGGTGACGGAGTGGATTCCAAGAGAAAGCAAACGTAGCAGGGGACGACAGAAAGTTAGGTGGGCGGATGAGATTAAGAAGTTTGCGGGGATACGGTGCCTGCAACTGTGCACAGGACAGGGTTAATTGGAGAGACATGGGAGAGGCCTTTGCCCTGCAGTGGGCATAGTCAGGCTGATGATGATGATTATGGGGCAGAAAAGAGGGCACGTTCCTGATTAGCATAGGGATGATAGCAAATGGGGCATGCAGGGGGAAGCTCTGAGACGGTAGACAAAAAAATTGCCAGGGGTGAGGGGTGTATCTTAAGAGGATGCACTGAAGAGAACGAAGTTGGGGAGTGGTGAAAGGTTTGTCAGGAACAAGAAGGCTGCAAAAGAGATCCTCTTATGTTGTCACAAGATTATTTTGTGCCTTCATGCGAATGTGTGTGCTTGTACTGCAGTTGCATCCAAAGTATTTCAGAAGCATTTCTTAGACTTAGAGTTGTTTTAATGCATACAAAGCATTATCATCATTGTTACTGTTATTATTAATTAAACAAAAAACCCTGCAAAGGTGTCGCAGATTAACCCTCTTCACGGAAGAGATAAGGTCTCTCAATGCACTGATGGTTTGCTGAATAATCCATCATAAAAAGCTGATAATTTCAATCAATATTTCAGGCTTGCAACAAGAATGGCAGTAACACAACACAACACCACTTGTGCACTAAAAAAAACTTTCACCTGCTTTAACATGCATTCTGAGGCTCTCGAAGGGGGATCTGTCCAAGTTAGTGCACTTTTAGGTGAAATATGCCCACTTCATTGCTACCATGGTATCATCATGTTCTTGCAAACATTCCGTTCTTTTTGACTGAAGGGTTTCAGGAAAATTCTGTCATATGATTTGATAAGCTTTGATATAGGCCACTATTAAAGGGAAGGCAAAATATGCATTGAGAACTACTGACCAATTTACCTGTCATTGACCCCATCCCAAATACTAGAAAAATTCCTATTTGAATGCATGAAAAAATTTTTTAACTGTCTCTGTTTTTTTTAATCATCAGGAACGCGATATTACAAGAAGGGGCATTGCATTAATTCTTGACAAATTTGCAGCTGAGCTGTATTCGTCATTTGACAAATTGTTTAACTGCACTTTTTTTCTCAGTGTTCAGAAAATCTTTGATGTGATGAAACATAGGATTTTACCAAGCAAACTGTACCTGCTTGGCTTTTGAGCTCTGTTTTTCGCTATCCTTGAGAATTTTTTGTATAGTCGTTCATTATTAAATTAAATAACCAAACTGAACCTGGTGGTAAACTGCCAATATATAGAGGCTGGTAAACTGCTGGATTCTATTTTATCTTCCATACTCTTTAAAAAAATTTAATCACTAGTGGCTTCAGCTCGATAACTTCAGGTGCTTGGTCTTCCAGTGCATGGACAGCGCAGTTTTGCCCACAGATCAAGTACACTCTGAGACAGCAATGCATTAGTTGCAGGAAAACATAAATTATATGCTTAAATCATTTTCTGAGAATGGAATATCAGCTAACGCACAAAAAAAAAATGATCTCTTTCAGGAATATTTCAAAGGCTAACGATAGAGTGGTATTTTACTTAATCGCGGTTCTCTCTCCTGCAGCTGAAATTCAATGGAATATGTGAACTGAATCAAATATTCTAGCATATTCTCTTATACTATAGTGGTAGCTTAGCTTATGGTATGTTTGTGTCACATTACGGAAGATTCTGTGGTTGCTCTTTAATGTGAAATCCTTGACTCTAGTATCCATGAGAAAAAAAAAATATTAGAACTCAGATATGATACTCTTAGATAAGGTATTACAATATTTGTTTCAATTCCTTCATGTTTTCCATGTGGGCAATAAAGCTTGAAGAATGTTTCAAATGTGTTTTGAATAGCTGTCTTATGTCACCAAGTGTTCGCATTTTCCTGTTTCTAGGTCTTTCCATAGTCTTTTTTACAAACAGACATTACTCATCACCATTTTTAGATATGAAACTTTTCAACAAAATCCACTTCCCATCGAAAGTTGCGGAACCACAAAATTTAGCCAGGTACAGGAAGGCAGCACACTGGCATATATGTACCTGACAGCTTTGGTGGATCACACAAAGAGCTCTTTACTGTACCATCTGTGCACAACCTAAGGGGCAGCTGAAGCTGCTGTATTATTCTTCAGTGTTTTGCTGCATTACCACGCGCAGTTTTCTGGCAGCGAAAAAGATGTGTGTGTGTGCGTGCAGGTTAAATGAAAGTGCCTTTCCAAGATGGCATCTTGGGAAAGAACATAAATAAGGTGAGGCTGACAATGTATAATCGCGGCACAATATAATCTATGTCATGAAAAGGAATTCTACTTTATAGCACACTTCTTGCAATATCACACTCTCATTATTGATACACTAGGATCAGAATGACTAACATTTCAAAAAGAAAAAAAAATTAATCTGTATTTGTTGTACCTGTAATAATTGTTTCTTGTAGCTTTTGCTTGTTTTGATTCTTTTGCTTCCGGTAGGAGTAATTGCACAGTTTGCCTTTATGTATCTACAATTGTCAGGCTGTTCGTAATCTTTAATTTAATATTGTGTGAATGGAAGAAAAACAGCTAAGAGGTCTGTTACACTGTCAGGCATTCATTCATGCCTTTTCAAAAATGTGTGAACAGAACGAGTGCAGTACATTTTTTTTGTTCTGCTCAGTAAATGACCTGATTTGAAACTTTGCAAACATTATTCTGAACATATTGATTTATGATTGATTTATACTGCAATCTGGGCCTTTAAATTATTTCACAGGGGCTGTTGGCTCTTATTGTACTGTCTGCATTATTTTTTCAGTGAGCACAGGTTCATCTGATGGTATGTTCTTCCATGCTTCACCTTCAATGGGGTAAAATGTGTGCTTTACACAATTTTCTTGCCTCAGCAGCTTTGGTAACAACTAAAGTCAAGAGCTTTCAACCTGACATCTGAACAATTAATAAGCAAATTATTTCTACTTCTATTTAATAAGAAAAGTTCAGCTTTGTGATGACCAAGTAACCATATGACACATGTCCCACATTGCAGTTCTAATCCCTACTGTATCTCTCTGCTCGATGAAAATGCCATCATACCTTTCAATGAAAATTAAGTAGGTCTTGTACTGATATTGCACTTACTTGAAGGAGCTTTAAACCTTTTTTTCTACAGTCATGAAGACAGTAGATAAGCTATAGTTCAGGTGAATATAATTTGCTTTCACTGGGCAATTGCCATCTGGATTTACATACGTGCAAGGGAAACATCCTAAACTGAGAATTTGACATAGTTGCAGCTGATATGAACTAATATCGCTCAGCCTCAACCAGAAATCTGTTGGCCACAGTTTCAAATTAAGAATCATAGCTGTTTGCTAATATATGATGCCACACCTTCTCTTGCAAAGCAGCTTCACTGTTCGAGCTGGAACCAAGTGAAACTGTGTAATCAAAACTGAAGTGTGCCTGAAATATCATTGCAAATAGTTCTAGTTAATGACATAATAAAAGCCAAATGTTTGTCCTAGTCAATAGCAGGTCAACTTCACAAGCATGGCAGATTTCGAGTGGTCACCAGCTATGGAAACCACAGGGTTGTGTGTGATCTCAGCAGGGGTCAGTTGGGATTTGTCAGACTAAACTGTCTACATTTTCAGTTGATACCAGTCAAAAACCTGCATGTATTGCAGCTGTGTTAAGGCTTCTGCTGTAATCTTTCTGTGCAAGGTGTGTCCCAGCTGGGATTAGTTCTTTTATAAGGAATTAACAGCTCTTAAAGGGATCTGCTTTTACACTGGCTGAGCTTGAAAAACAGTAGTAGGGAATGAAGTGTGTATATACTTTAGTGACCGCAGTGGGAACTGCTCGAGGAAAGAGCTGGGTATGCACTCATAGGCGTGGCTGCGAGTGCACCTGGCCCGTGCAGTTTCGCCCATTTGGGCACCCCAAACTCAGTGCACTGCAGCCGAGAGAATCACAATTTGAGAAATCTAAAAACTGATGCGGATATTATGGTCAGCTATAATAAGGGGCATTACTGTAACTGGTAAAAAGTTAAATATTATATATTAATTTACAAGCCTGCGGGTTAAATAAATATCTTAGCTGTATTTAATCTATTTAAAAAATTGCCACATCTTCAGTGAAACACTCTGTAGGCCATCACTTTTGGACTAATTATAGCTTGTAGAGTACTTTCTCAAAGATAAATTAGGATTGGCATATATACTTTGCAACTGAAAACTCTCACATTCACCAGCTGAATTAATTTTATTTATTTTTTTTGTTTCTGCAATACACGCTTTACTTATTTTCTTCTTCAGTGACTACTAAAAATTTCACATTTCAGTAAAAACCAGTTCAGCTGCAAATGTCGGTGCACATACTACGACGCATTTCGCTAGTGATTACATCTCTGTTGCAAGCAATCAACCTGTGCCAGCTCGCCCCATTACCCATGCTTCTGGCCGAAAACCTCAACTGCAGCCATGGAATCAGCATTCTTGAATATGCATGAAATCTGTGGTCATGTTGTCCAGGTGGTGATGTATGTGATTTGTGTGCATCTGGGAGAGACAATATGAAGTTAAATTTTTTTGGGCTACACATATGTGTGTACGACCTAAAGCGAGAGTTGAGAGTGCACTCAAGTGTCCACATACCGTATTGTGCGTTTTTATCGTAAAGACTTTCAAAATTTTTCTTACCTCAACCGCTGGCTCCTTTGCGGTGAAACTGCACACAGAGCTTGCGTATTATGGTAACTTTTGTATCGCAGCAAGTTTTACAACGGTACTTACTTAGTTGAGCCGTGCATGATGCAAAAACGCAATCGTGTGTGTCGAGATCGGCGTACCGAAGCCCAAAACACCGAGTTTTTGCTGAAGGGCGGCAGTAGCGCCATCTGTCTTCCACAACGAAATTAAACAAGGAGAACACAGCTCAGGACTACGCGACGTCGTCCTCCGACGCTTTAGGAGAGCCACGAAAGCAGACGATATAAGCTGAATTGAATAAAATCATTGGACGAAAAAAAGACGTCAAACAATATTCTTTTAATGGCAAAGCATCGTCAAAATAGTTGATTCTGGCATTTTTTCCGCTCAGTTGGCCGAAAATGTTCGAAGCGCTTCAGTTGAAGCAGACGAAAAGGCCCCCGCGCTCCTTGCAACGCCTTGTGACGCTTTTTACTGCAGACGACAGATGGCGCTACTGCCGCCCTTCAGCAAAAAAACGGTGTTTTGGGCTTCGGTACGCCGATCTCGACGCACACGATTGCGCTTTTGCATCATGCACGGCTGAACTAAGTAAGTACCGTTGTAAAACTTGCTACGATACAAAAGTTACCATAATACGCAAGCTCTGTGTGCAGTTTCACCGCGAACGAGCCAGCGGTTGAGGTAAGAAAAATTTTGAAAGTCTTTACAATAAAAACGCACAATACGGTATAGTTGTTAAATGCACCAGAGCATCAAATGCAACAAAACACATTGCTGCAGAGTTTTTCATAGGACCGCAAAAAAAAAAAGTAACAGCCAGGTAACAGATGAATGTTTAGCGTGAAAAAAAATTATGCACTGTTGCCTGCAGTTTTTTTTATTATTATGACGTGTGCGTCACATCCTTTTCTGGAATTAGCAAGGCTGTGTGGTTCTCAGGATCGTTCTGCATGAGCAAAGAAGACCAAACAACACAAGTGATGAGTGTGCCATTTTTTCCATGATGCTATGCCAACTATATATATAGCTCAAATTTTGATTCCGCTTCTGAGCAGCTGTCTGTGGAAGGGTTTTAGCAGCTAAGAGGGAGCATGCCTAGAGCGTGCGAAGGTGCGGTACGCGCGCTCCTCTTCGCTTTTTCGCGGTGGCCACATTAATCCCATAGGATCATCGCCTATTGGAATCTCGAAATTGTGTATCTTAAGGTGCGGGTGACAAGAATAAAGCGGATGGCAGAAACAAAACCGTCGGAGCCAACGCGCGCAACTGCATCTCGTGTGCCGTCTGCCGCGGCATAGTTTCGTTTTCGTGCGTTAGGGTCGTTCGCGCTGGCATCACAGCGGCGATGTAACTGTGCCAACAGCCGCACCAAAAATCACCTATTCAGTAAGCGCGCTCACTTTGTCGTGGGGGCTTCCCGCCAGAAGTCGCCTAACACAGCGGCGGACAAGCGCCGATAGAGTGTATAGTTTCGCTTTTTCTACCCGGCACTGACATTGCACACGCATTGAACAAATGCCGGAACGGTGTAAACTATCACCGCGAGGCGACTTCCACGGCATGCGATGCGGAAATAATGCAACAATTGCATTATGTAACAGATACAGGCGATCGAGTTTCAATTACGTATACATGGGTTTCGATCTATGGCAGCTGGACTGGCTCATGAAAACGTAGCACTGGTAAAACGCAGCAACCGCGAACGTAACAGCGGGGTTCTACTCGAGGTTTGTTTTGCAGGAAAAAAAATCAATCCTTCCACTTTTCATTGTGAGGACTATAGAAGCGCCAGCTGCGGAACAACATATAACGCGTACTTCCATCTCGTATCGATATCACCGTTTCGCTGTACCGCACGCAAGCACCACGATCAGTGCTTTTAGTGGCAAAACCTATTGAGCACGACCCTTCCTCAAACACACGCACTCACGGAGAACTCTCGTTGTTTCGTGCTCGCTTTCTTAGCTCAAACTTTTGGTCAAATTCTATTCGAACTGAGGGTGCCAAGAGTGGACACGTGTGTGCGGCACGGTGGTTTTGTAGCCGCGTGCTGCTCTCTTTGAGCAGTCTTATATTTATGTTTGTTGCGAGTAAACTTTTGAGATTTGCGCCAAGACTTTTGAAGATGAAGGCAAGGACCATCACGTTTAGAGCCAAATTGTGCGCGCGCCGTGAAAAGGATATATATCGTTGCAACGCCACGCGCCAATGGTCGGGCATATCTCGAAGTCTCAATACTTCAAACTGTTAAGGGACTGAAAATTTGTTCAAATCATGCCGATTTGAAATTAAAGGTAAGGGGACCGAAAATAGAGTTCGGAATAAAGAGAGCCCGACCAGAGGGTTTAATGCATTCACTGGTCTTGTCATTCTTATGCGACCGTTCATCAGCACTGGCAGCATTAGCGGCGCCTCATAGATGCCACTCGATCGGCCTCGCATGTTCTAAAATAAACTGGCCCCACGTCGTGACAGGAGCACAGGGAAAAAAAAAAAGAACTATAGTGAAGCAGCCGCAAAGACCACAACCCACAAGCAACGCGCGCATAGTGCATGTAATGACCCTTCATAGACTGTCGGTCCGGGGGCTGTCGAAAGCACGATGGCCACGTGCAGCACGCTGCATTGCCATGCTTCATCATCGGTCAGGACAGGTAAGCTGTACGGCCGTTGAATAAGCGTGAACTACCGGCAGTTTTGTCGCACTGAAATACGAGATTTTGACGGGACCGAAGTACCTTTTTGTAAATAGCGCAGATTTGAATGAAGCGATTTTTGTGTGTGTACAGTACACACACTACATACCTCTCGGGCAATAATGGCCCTTAGCAGCTAAGCAAGGTTAGAGCAAGAAAAAAATTAAATCTGACATTAACAAGTGATGCAAATTCAATAAGGCACTGTTCTGTTTGAGGAAAGATAGGTCAGAAATGGCAAGAGAAGACTGTAAATCGAATTTGCCAAATATCGTTTTAATCATTTAGGGCCCTTTGTTAACAGGTAAAGACCAACATTACCCAGTTTGTGCACCCAAAGCATCATCATGAAAACTGGGCGAAACCCAATTCCTGCTTAAAAAGTGTCTTCAAGAGAAATGTAGTTTGCAACAGACTGAAGCTACCGTATTGAAATTGGCAGATGTCTTGAACCTGAAAACAATGGATGAACTAGCCATGTGATCTTTTCCAGGTCGTGTTGCATGGCATGAATTACCGTGGAAGAGTTTTCTTTATGCTCTTTCAGAGTGCAGTTTCGGGAGATACCAATTTCACTAACTGCCAGCGAGAGCCAAGCGCTACAGAATCTGCCTCATTTGCAGTGGGTTGGAACCCCAGTAGTGCTAGGATGGTTGCCTAGCCTTTTTGATATACCAACAAAGACCATTCAGTTAAAAGCACCCAGATTACAATATTCAGCACTATTTCCTAGCACTGTCAGTGCTGTATGAGGTGGTGGTATAGGCAGAAGCATCCCACATCAAGGGATGGTCCCTCCTATGCATTGAAAGTACATGTGCAGCGCCCACAAATATTCATTACCTGATCTACATTTTCACTGGGCTTCAGTACCCTTCTAGCAGTAGTCTCAGAGCAGCTTGCCAGTGATATTTCTTTTCCTCATTAACTTTGTGCAGCATTTTCTGCTGCAGGGGCATAAACAGAGGCAATATGCGGCTCTGCAGAGGAAACAATGTGGAGGCTGGGTATGGTCTCAACCGACTGTTTTGAAACATGATTTTTCTATAGGGCCAGCCAAGTTGTTAGTAATCTATTCATATGCTTCATTAATCACCGACAAGGCATGTTGGTAGGAATACTTTATTTGGCACAGCAGTTCTGGCAGCAATGGGAATATTGTCATTCTGCTTGTAGGCCAAGGTGCAGACTTGTGAGCACGTTCTTGAGCCAGTAGCCTGGAACGATGAATAGGTGCCTTGGACCAGAGAATGCTGCGTCATGCAAGGTCGGTTGCTGCAGTCCCTCCTCTAGTGTCAGCCATAGGCAGGGTTGGATGCCATGAAAAGAGAAAACAAAAGTGGGCAAGCTCAGAAAAGTAAAATGCAACTAATAAACCACTAAGAGAAACCCACAAACAAATGCACAAAAAAAA
Source organism: Amblyomma mixtum (assembly GCF_055824585.1). Classification (NCBI taxonomy): domain Eukaryota; kingdom Metazoa; phylum Arthropoda; class Arachnida; order Ixodida; family Ixodidae; genus Amblyomma; species Amblyomma mixtum. Next base: position 14,550,221 of record NC_143019.1, read on the forward strand.
ATGGAATGCATGCAAGAGAGAAAAAGATAAGGACATCTCCCAATTGTGTTCAGGAAAGTAAAAAGAGCGCTAAATTCTACACAAACCACACAGAAAGATGGACAGGACGGGCGCTGCTGTCTTTCTGTGTGGTTTGTGTACAATTTAGCGCTGTTTTTAATTTCCTGAACACAATGTCACACCAACTAGCCCAGCAAAAGGTACTGTTAAACATCTGCCAACAGACTATCGCAGCAGCCTACACACTCCTTAGTGGCCTTGTGCATGGACATTTGAAAGATCTTCAAAAAAGGATAAAAGCAACATTGTTGAAGATGTGCTGGAAGAACCACACACAAAAAGAAGTGTGCACAAAGCTCAAGAGAGAATGAAAATAGTCAAGACAAACAACAAAAGGGTTTCACTGGGTCAGACCAGTACTAATTAAGAGAATCAAATTATCAGGTTTCAAATCTTGGCAGTTAAGCTTCGCCAGTCCACAACACTGACGCATTTCCTTTTGCGGCTTCCGACGCTGGCACAGAGGAGGTCAAAAGCTCCATATGCTAAACCCAAAACCTTAAAATGGGGGGGGGGGGGGGGGGGGGGGGGGACACCAAATTTTTGGTTGGTGTCTTTGTTTCAAATATTGCATTGCCCCAGGGCACAATACATGACACATGCTGCACAATTCATATATGCACTATAAATAATTTATTACCGTGTTACTTATACTGAGCGGTTTAGCTTTCTGAGCGCCGGGGTGTGTTATGACGTCACTCCCAAGGAAGAGCAGCAACCCTGGTCACGCGGGCTCCAAAAGTAGACAAAGGGACTGCGTCGTCGTCTGCTCTCGTACACATGCTGTGCATAGCAGGGCATTTTGAATTGCCGGCCGGTACTATGACATGCTTAGCAAAGCCAAGCGGGTGAGGGGCAACGTCGAGTTCTGAAACCAAGCAGCTCACTTGGGACGATCTCAAGTCGGAATACGCGATTTCAGCGTTGTATTTAGCTTTGGAACACTCCGCCCATTCCAAAAGGATAAAAGGGTGCAACAATTTCTGGGAGTCTTTTTGGTGATCTCACGAGTATATTGTGCATTCATAAGCAGATAAAATTTGTTTTGTACAATGTATTTTTAAAATAAATATTTGCTTTCCTTGTGCTTTGCTGCGTATGAAATTAGAGCTAGTTCTCAGCAATGTTGCTGTTCCCGTTGCAGCTTGGATAAGCCTTTGTGATCTAGATGCCAACTGAAAGCAGCATCTGCTTGCATTTGATGAAATGCTCACAGTGCAGTGCATTGCTGCTATCCACATTGCACATAAAATAAGAATCTAATCCCACTCAAACAAATATCTTTTTGCGTGCTTTACATAGTCGAGTTTCCTTGCGGTGTGGACGGAATAACAAAAATCTGCAGACAAAAAGACTAAAATGTAGCCGTTAAATGCATTCCCGAGTTAAATATGCTATCTAGGCGAGCTGAAGCATTCAACAAAGAAAATTAAAACTGGGCGTCCAGCAAGCTACTAATTTTGAATTCCCGACGGCCGAAGCGAGAAACATAGTGGCGATAATAATGGACAGTATACATGATCAATTCACAGAAAAAAATTAATGAAGCCGCAAAAGCTGCATTGCAAGAGATTTGCTTCCCCTGTTTGAGAAAGCTCCTTTTACGAAGTCCATCTCTTTATTATAGGTGGCTACCCTTTTCTTTATTCTTCCCAGCATTTGATGTTCTCTACGAAGTGCGTGTCAACATCAAAGTTTTCATTTTGAAGCAGACAATAGTAATAAAATTCACAGCAAATACAACTGAATATTCTAGAGTAGTTCAGATATCAATACAGATAGTTAAAATTACAATACAAACATGTTTCCTCAAAATGCAGCAATAAAACTGACTATTCCACACCAATATTTTACTTCTCATAATTTATCACATCCTAATGCTTACCGAGCATTTCAATGAATGAGGGGAAATCATGTAGAATGGTAAAATTTGCCTAAAGCATAACTGTGTGCAGGGAAAAACCTGACAGCTTGAATTTGCAAGCTGGCAAGTGGAGGTGCTCTTGCCACAGTTCGCACTGAAAAGGCGTATGACGTGATGTGGCACACTGCTGAGAAACAAAAGATTACACAAAAAATCAATGAACAGCAGCTTAAGCTACAACGTGAGTGAGAGCTTTAACAAGACTGTCTTCCACGCTGCCTCGTGACACCTAGAGACAGCTCCAACCGTGGAATGCTGTCCCGGATGCATCATTCTTGACGGGACATGGCCCGCTTAACTCTTGTGTATGGGTTTAACCACACTGGAATCCCTAGCCATAACGGGCCCACAAATGCTGGCACATTTCAATTCAAAATCTGTGCAGCAATTTCGGCAGCTGTTTTTCTTCTCACCAGACGAAAAGTGCCTCAGTGATCTGGGCTCTTAGATTTGGAAGTTTCTTAAAATTATGCTCACAATGCTCTCTTTTAATGGTTCATAAGAGTGGTGGTCATATGTGCTTTTACAGAAGAAACAAAGAGCACCACTTTGAGAAAATGCTGGAAAATTATCTAAACAAAACACTCCGCATGCTTTCAGGGGATTCATAAACTGCTCATTGTACTGCCAGAGATTATTTCAGGCTTTCAAAGGATGGTTTTTCCATCAGTGAAAAGTACTGCCGTTTCCTGCCTTACCAATGAAGGCGCCCTATGCTCACACTGGCATCCCTTTCGACAGCAGCAATGCCATGGGAGAAGCACCAAGAGATTTCCATAAAAAATATCAGCTTCCTATGACCTTATCACAGCTCGAACCACAGAGAAACTAGCCTGTTTGTTTCTGCAATGGCCTACAAGATTGACGAGGCCTGAGAGCAAGATTTTCAGTTTGATTTTGATGCCACGCTAGGGTGGCGTGGCTCCTCGCATGAGTACACTGAAAGTGCATGAATTCTTTACATTGCTATGACTACGGCTTATTCCACAGAAAATACTTTTGAATGCAGCTATGTCTATCCATATGCACTAGCCCAAATTAACTATCGAGTCCGGGAACCTGTACAGAATGAACCAGTATATACAATGCTCACATCATGGACGACAAGAAAAAGACACCCAAAACAGACAGGCTGCCATGCCTCATACATGTTAGAAGCAAAAATATGCCACGCCAATGTGAACAGACCGTGTGCTGGGTACTCGCAGTACCGTTGAAACTTGTGGCAGACCACTGCGTTAATTTCAGTCAGTCCTTTTTTCCAACTTGGCCACTTTCTTGACTGTATCCCTCACAATTCACTCATTTTTCCAGGTAAAGAAAATTCCCCTGATGATTCAAGGTTGCTAAACACCCTGTAAAGCCATCACAGCCCTTCAGAGAAATATAGTAGAACCTTGCTATTCTGTTCTTGGTTCGTGTAATGTGCCGTATAACAAACCCAAAAATTATGCGTGTTACGCTATTTTTCTTCACAATATAAATCCTGGATAACTTTGTGGAACGATTCCCTGGTGTACATGTCCATAATTTCGTCAAATTCTGACGGCATGGTGCATTCAGAGACCAAGAGGAAATGCCGGCCAAGCTAGTCATCATTTTTCAATACTTTGCCCAAATGCACCTGAGCACTGCGGAGAAGGCTATGAAAAAAGCAAGGAGACTGAGCATCTTAAGAGCAGCGGCGGCTCCTCCACACTACACAAGTGAAATGGGACAAAGTATCTGGAAACGCCAAAGAATAGTTGATGGACTGGATGTGCCATGAAGCTGCCATGAAAAACGAAAATATGCAAAGAACTTGCGAGCGCTAGAAAAAAAGGAGCTTTCCAAAATTTGTGCCAGCATACACACACACAATTTTTAATGAAGTGAAAGTGCCAATAAATGCCAGGGATTACGAAATAGTGCAAAACCTGGACATGGAGACAATCACGTGCAGACCAGCAATCAAATTTTTCGAAGCTGCTAATTCAAGCTTCTTACATAATAAACAGCACTCGCAACATCCAAGAAAAAAATACTAAAAGAAGGAGACAAAAAAAAAAAAGGGGGGGGGGAAGGTGGCAAAAAAATTTGCAGACACCATCGCGTCAGGATTTAGCATTCATTGAAAAGCAGAGTGCAATCACCTTGAAATCAGTGGGTGGCCAAGCGTCTGCCCAGGGAATTTCTCAGTGCCCTTAAGTTCTTACGCAAACAATGATACACCACCCAGCTTGCCATGTGTGACAATGCCCATGGGAAAAATGAATATTACACACCACACAGCATGTGGAGAGGAGGGAATGGCCACGAGCATTTTGGAGCAGTCTTTGTAGCAAGCCAAATTTCTATTAGGAGCAGTTTTCCAGTTTTGTAGCAGGTGACCAATACTGAGAGAAGGTAAAGGTACGGATGTGCCAAAGTTTAAAAAACTACTGGCTGCACAGTTTTTTTAAAATGCATATTATTTAAAAGGAAAGTTCATGAGTGCTTTAATGCATACGCCACACTGACATAATAAGTAGGGGTGTGCGAATATTCGAAATTTTCGAATATATTTCGAATATTATATTTTTAGTATTCGAATTCGATTCGAAATCCAAGTATTCGTGTTTTTTCGAATATTTGACCCGACGCGAATATTCGTATCTAGCCGAATATTCATTGTGAGTACCGGCGTTCATTTCGGTCCGTAAGCCCTATCGACAGATACATAACAACATGGCGGCGCCTACACGGAAGGAAAATTCTTTCTTCCTCCAAGGGCCATGCCGCAGCTGACTGCGCTGGTGAGCTTTTTTGTGGCTATACCTGCGAAGCTGGTATAGTCAGAGCTGTGCACGAAGTACCTCGCAAATACGTGCCAGGTTAGTGCCAAGTGAGAGGGCATTTTCTGTGGCTGGAGGAGTCGTTTAAGCTAGAAGGAAACTACTTTTGCCAGACCATGTGGTGCAGCTGGTTTTCCTTCACGACAACCTTTTACGTCATCCCAGCAACACGCTTTTGTACTGATGGCAAGCTAGCCTTAATCAATGCTGTGTACTAGCCATCTTCTCTGATATTTCCACTCTTCTAAGAATATTGTTCGAGACTTTGATAGTTTTTGTGCACCCACACACACCTTTTGTGTTCATTTCATCATCGATAGCTGAACTGTGATGTTCTTGGGTGCCCAAATAAATGTTTTGTAGTGATTAAATGCGTCTGTCCTTGATTATTCGATATTCGATTCGATATTCGGAACTAAGTATTCATATTCGATTCGTATTCGAAAAATTTGATATTCGCACACCCCTAATAATAAGACATGTTGCTGACATGCCTAGCCTACTTGCAGCTGCTTGACGCATCTGGAAAGAGAGAACTCTTCCCTCCCGTTGTAAGGAAAGGGGGGTGCCAGCCTGTCCCCACCACACCCGAGGCTCGTCACTAACCTGTTTGCAGGTGCTGGTGTACGAGCAGCCACGACCCTAGCCATGCAGATGTGCCACTGCTATAGCTACTGCTAATCGCTGTCACATGACTTGGCCTTTCTGCAGCAGATTTCAGTTTTCCTCCAATGCGCCGCACCTATCATTGCTGCGTTGCCGGCTGATCTGCGCCACTGTGCAGCTGTGGTCCAGCCCCATCTCATTGCGTTCTCATATTGCCAACGCTGTCATGGATAGCGTGCTTCCCAAATTAAATAAGCTGCAGTGTGTCTCGCATCAGGGCGAAGCTCTCAGTACTGACAGCCACGCTGCCTGTGAAGGGCTCTTTGCAGATGTTCTGCAGCAGGATGGCAGTGTCATCATCATCATCAGCCTGACTACGGCCACTGCAGGGCAAAGGCCTCTCCCACGTCTCTCCAATTAACCCTGTCCTTCGCCAGCTGTGGCCGCCGTATCCCGGCAAACTGCTTAATCTCATCCACCCACGTACCTTTCTGCTGCCCCCTGCTATGCTAGCCTTCTTTAAGGACCCTTAAGGACCAGCGGTTACTTTGCCTTCGGATTACATACCCTGCTCAAGCCGCATTCGAGGCTGAACGGTAGCTATGCAGTTAAAAGGTTTCATGTGCACATTTTAAAAAATTGATCAGGACTCATTATTTACCAGGTAAGTGGATATATTCAGGCCGCTTTCAGTTTGGGCATATTGCCGCTTTGCACATAGTTTTTCTGCAGTGCTACGAGGTACGCCTTAATGAGGTTTCACTGTACTTATGAGTAGTAAGGTTGCTGAATTTGATGCGTCTCAACGTGAAATCTGAACTGACTGATACACCTCCTGCAGTGAGGCCCATGACCCAAGTGTAAAAGTAAAGTTCTGATGTACTGCTATGCGATGCATTCAGAACAGGTGCTGCCCTTGATGGCCTCACAAATAACTTTGACAACAATGGCAACACAGACATCAAAGTCTGCTCTCCACCATTGGTGCCATGTTTGCTGCTGCTCTAATGTCATTTTCCACAGTGGCCCACTCACAACTCACCTCAATCCTGGTAAATACAAGGGGGGGGGGGTACTGTGCACAAAAAGACATGGGCAAGAAGACAACACAACAAGTGCAGTATGGACAAGAAGATAACACAACAATGTTCTTGTCCATGTCTTTTTGTGTGCAGTACCCCCCCCCCCTTGTATTTACCGTGATTGACCGACTAGCCCAACAACGTACACCTCAATCCTGACCGCGGTGCCAAACCAGCAAACAACCTATAAGTGGTACTGTGCGGATGGATCTTATGGCCATGCCACTGCTCTAATTACATCACACCACTTTCTCTCAGTCCCATGGCGACATTCCGAGCAAAGGTGGGGGAAGGAGGAAGTTGGAGCACCACAAAAGGCAAATGTACAACAGGGACACAGTGCAGTGGCCTCGCTCAAAGCTCTTGCCCAGAGCTCAAACAGCACAGGCATTTCTGGCTGAGCTTACAACTTTTATCACACCCAAGTTGACAGCTCACCAGCCACACACACCACAACAATCACACACGCCAACAGTGCAAGGTCTGGCGATATGATGTTAAGCCATCTGTGCTTTAACCAACCCGAAATTCTTACCCCTCAGTCCAGTAGATGACCTCGGTTCTCTCCGGCGATACACCCAGCCATTACTGTTCACAGCTATGGTAAATTATTTCGACCTCTCAGATTCCCTCATCAAGAGGCATGAGGTCTGTTTGGTTCTTCGGACCAAGAGGCATTAAGGAATAACTACAATTTCTGGGTAAACACTCCCTGAAGGGGCCACAGAAAATCCTCCACCAAAGCTGCAAATTATACTGTTTGAACAGAAATTACTTTATGTTGTTTTATCAGTTTATCTGTACCTCAACGGGCCGAAGGCAGCATTATATAAGGGGTGGGCTGACATGTAACCTCCTGCCACAGAATTTTTCACAAAAAGCAAACTGAAGAGCTAAACTGCCCATCCCCATCCTTGAGGCTTTTTTTCCTCTCATAATTCCTGCTGCACTGGAAGCCCTACGTTGGTGCTTGAACCTGAATGCCACACACCCATAGGTGCGCCGCACACATCTTTTATCAGCATAGCGCCACGTAAGATCATGACAATGCCGCATTTCAGGTGAAGAGGTGCAAGTACACAAAACAGTAGGAACGAAACGAAAACACTAATGCTGTGTGAGTCATCCCTGAGCTCCATCTTTTGGCTGCCTCAAAAAGTGAAACTACAACAAATATCGACTTTTAACTTGCGGGGGAAAAAAAAGAGACAAACATAGGAGGAACAACATAAACAACGCCTCGTCCTTGTCTTTCCATGTGTGCTTCAAATATGGGAACTACTCCCTCGTTCAGCTACCTGTCCTACCTACATTCGCCTATGGCTTTTCGCCTCTGCTTGTCTCTAGGGGCACAAACGTTCCCGGTTTCACAGCAGGAGGCCCACTTTCAAAATTATAATTTGCTAGATCCATAACAGTCGAGTTGCTTTGTTCACTATACGGGCAGGCTTTGTTCACCTGGGGTCTGCAGGTGAAAGCCATATTAAGAGTTAATGTTCCCACGTTTTCTTTGTTTTTTCTTTCTACTTGACAGCCAGGGCAAAAAACTGCCACTCACCCGTGCAAAGCAAATGGCCACATAATCATCATAACCACAATGACCTGTCACACACTGCAACAGTGCCTTGTGAGCTTTATGCACCTCACAAGCTTCCAAAATATCAAAGGACATCAAGCACTTTGTCCACAATGTTCCCCTTCTTAAGGCCTCTTTGCAGTATCACCTGTAATAAGCTCTTAAGCTTAGAGGCCTTAAAAGAAAGCTTGCTTTTCCAGTTGCCTCATGCGCTCCATGCTAGTTAGCTACGTGGGTCCAAGCACCTTCCCCGTGTAATACCGAAGCTCAGTGCAGGTGGCACAGCACTAGTTTTAAAATTCACAGGAGGTGGAGAGCTCACCTAGTGGCGCCTTAAAGCCTTTGCTGCTTCCGCATTCTATCGTCCCATTTTGTTCAGCCTCTGCGCCAGCAAGAGAACGCCGGACTCGATGCAGGAATCGGGAAGGTCCGTGCCTACAAGTAAAATGCATTTCGGTTTTTCAAGTGCCGTTTTCTGAAATGAAAATAAATTTAAAAGAACATGTTTACGCGCTGCAGACACCAAAGCGTAATCGCTTATCTCGCCGCAATTAGTGCCCCTGTTTCGGAAAGCGGCTCGTATGGATAAACAGCAACACAACTGTAAAATGAACCATTAAATCAGTAACCTAAACACTTTCCTATTAGCGGGGGCACAAAAAATCGGACCGCGCACAAAACTCATCGCATAAACGGTTAGTTCAACCGGGCTGTTGTCAAAAGTTTCCCGCCTTTTTTTCGGGCGCACGCTAACCATGCGTGTTTTACATGACCAAAAGTTACGTTGGGCCGGGCTGACAAAAGGTACAAAAACTTACTCAGCGCATATTCTCTTCTGTCGAACTGCACTGAGCTTTTCAGCAGAACTCAGGATAAAACAGACGAGTCTCACCTTTAGGGCCTTTGTGTCCACTGCCGAGCAAGCGGGCTCAGTGCTAGTCCTGGGTGATCTGCAAACACAAAATATTCGGGCGCAAGGAAGTTCAAAATGAAATGCCGAATGCCATATAACGGGCAATCACTCAATACATACAATACATACCAAAAGACAGGAAGAACAGAGAAATTGCTCACGGGCAAAACGAGCGCGCGTACCTCCCACCGTCCGGCCATAATCCTACTGCAAGCAATGCTCGGCTCGCTCGGCTGTAGCTCGGCTCAAACATGACAAAAACAACAAAAAAATGGCCGGACGTGGCGTCATTTTTTAAACCGGATGCGACGTCACGGGTGGAAATAACGCTTGCGTTATTTCGACCGGGTCGCAGGAGACACTTCCGATATTGGAACGTGTCTACTTCACGCGCCACCTTGCGGCATATAAACTGAACTAACATTTGGGAATAGTTGCACTCCTATGTTCTTAAAAATTCTTAATAAAACAAGTTAAAAATGCGCTGTTAGTAGTTTGCTAGTTCTTATTTTATTTTATTTTTCTGCAGTAATGGTGCGTTCATCGCTACCGCTTCAGCAGACGATCTCACCTGCATAGCAGACGATCTCACCCGCACGATTTCCTCTCGCTCGATTCACAAATATAATCGTAGGTCCACAAAGACGGCTTTATTTTCCACCAGTTCCTATAAAAATCAACTTAACGGAATGACTGACACTTGAAAGATGGTGCGTCTCCGGGCTCCAGTGCCCGCCAAGAGCACGGCTCACTCAGCTCTGACTGCACCAGCTGCTCCGCCATCTTTAGACAGGAAGTTAGCCTGCATCGATGTGGACTTCGGCGAAGCAGTCTTCTTGGACGGCTTCGTGAAAATTGGAACGAGTCTCAAAATGGCCGCTGTCCGGCAAGACGTCTAAGTAGACGTCTACTTGGGAGTATTGGAACGCACCCTTTTATTCACCCTTTGGAACTATGGAACTGTGTTTGCTCCGCATACGTACTACGTACATAGTGCGAAGAGAATGTTTCAGCCGCGTTGCCTCCAGAAATGGGCAAACTTTTTGATAGCGCATCCGAAGGTTAAGACTTCGAAGGTTTTAAGTAAAAATGTAATGTTGTTATGGACATAAGGAGAGTTCCTTCGTTTTTTTTTCGTTTTTTTTTGCAAGAACGTGGGCGGGTATGGCGGGAGTGTTGCCTTTTTTTATTACTTCGCGTTGTTTAATAACCTCTCACAGGTACGGTGCATTTTGGCGATGGTCGCACAAGCATGTTTAATTAATCCTTACTAGCCTAACAGGGTAAATTGGGGTGCGTCTTATACATCAGTGCGTCTTATATACCAACTTTTCCAATTATAGCCTGCATATATGGCGGGTGCGTCTTATACAAGGGTGTGCATTATACACCAGAAAATACGGTAATTGAACATTCGTTCTTTCAGCAGGCGCGAGATGGGGCCACCAGTGCTGTAGAGAGCCTACATGTCCACCCTAAAAAGACGAAGGCGCGCAACATTTCTGCGATAGTCGTCGTTTTGGCTCGTCGTCGGTGCAGATGAGGATTTAACAGTTCTGACCGATTCAAGCAATGCCTCACACAAACGAAGTGAAAAACAAAACTGAGCCTCAGATGACACCTCTGTGCGAAATTTGAGCCAGAACAAGCGAGCGGTCCAGCCAAGATAAATTGTTTTCGATATTCTCTGAACGACTCTAAGTTTTATAATTGTTACTCTCATACTTAATAGTCCTTTTTTTATGCTTTGTAGCTATTTCGATTAGTACGCGTTCCTTGATTCTTGGGTGTGTGTTTGTAATGACGCGTGGGTCGCCTCATAACTGAATTTTTGTCTGGCTGTTTCGGTTTAGTTTTCGAGATCCGAATGATGACTGTACTTTCCTTCCTCCATGACTGTACATGAAAGTGTGTTTTCATGTCACGTGAGGCATGAAAACGCTGCAATATAATCGATTTTCACATTTGTTGTCATTCTGGCTCTTAAGAAAGGCTGCCTTCAGCACTGTAGTGAATTAAACGATTAAGCAGCGATTATATCTAAGTTTTTTCCATGGCCCGTGAGATAAAGTCACTCTTTGACAGCCAGCGCTCGGCTGTTCAAACCGAAACAGCATGACAGGAAAAATGCAATTATGAATTATTTAGCTATCGTAGGTGAATACTGCCACGTATCATTGTAGTGTTTGTTCGTTCACGCTCAAGGCTGCAGGAAAGGGCTGTTATCATTTTTGTTCGTGACGCGAGAAGCGACCAGTCTAATCTCGATTGATATCTAGGTTTTTTCAGATTACTGTAGATGATCTTGTCCTGCTATCTGGAAGTTTCTTTGCCGGCTTTAAATTGAGCGATGCTGCGAGCGGCGGGCATTCGTAGTTCGACGATTGACGAGCACGCTTGTTGCTTATGCCGCCACCGAGTGAGTCAGTTCTTTTGCGGGCGCAAGTCAGCCCAAATAAAGAGCTTCGTTTGCAAGTATTTCTGGTGTCTTCCTGACCGCTGGACTGCCGTCACTACAACGTGACATGGCTGCGGAAATTCTGGTGATTCATGCGTAGTAATGTCTTCCGCATCACTGTAGAGAATAAAAATTGCCACAAAAATTAGGTGTCCCTTTAAGTTTGGGCGAGTTGGTAAGCATCCATCGTGTTGATAAGAGTAGTAAGAGTTGGTATTCAGCGCTTGTCAGTGTTTCCATCAGCCAGTGAATTCCTTTGTTTCTCGTTGTTGCGCCCTTTGCAATCTGTGGTTATATGTCATTTTTTTTATTGGTCTTAATCCTCTGTCCAATCCTACAACATTAAGTGGTCGTTTTGCCTACGACTATCCGAACCTTTTATTGCACGCAAAGGGAGGAGAGGAGGGGTTTTTCTCTCCACTCCCTCCAATTTGTAGGGGAGTGTAGTGTCCTACACCCACGGTGACACGAACAGCGCTGAAAATTACAGCACGTACAGTTAAAGGGTCAGTCTACTGAATTTTATCGACCATATTTTCTTTGCGGCAACCGATAGCTCTTTACTCAAATTACCGTTTAGCCAGCTGTGGTTCCAAGGAGTGCGGTAGAACATTTTAAAATAGAATTTATTAATGTGGGAACACATCTGTATGAGATGGTAGTCTCATCTGGCAACCATCTGGATTTCCGCCGCACGGCGACATGGCGGCGCCCGTCGAAGCCGGACCTCTCGCTTCGGACTGAATTCTCGTTGTTGCCGCCTTTTTCAGTGCGTTCACTGGCCATAAATGGGGCGCCTGTCTTTCGCTTCGTCTCATCTCGCCTATAAGAAAACATATAAGAGATAAATTTGCTCTATTTTAATAATTAGAGTGACGATTCTGCCGCTCCTAGGCTTAAGTGGACAGTCGGTTTGTTTACAGCAATGGTTCCCGTCCTGACGACCAGATGGCGCCACTATAGGCTGAGTTTATTTTTGCGTCTCTGCTAGCATACGCTGAACTAAAAGTGGGAATGTGCCTGCGTTTTGCGTACGTGTAACTATAAATATTCATGTGATTTACAGAAAAAGCGAGCGGTACGCCTTCTACAGTTTACTAGAACAAAACGTGCGTTTCTCTGACATTGGGGCATACAAATCGTACGTAGTATATTCACTTATGCTTCTACAAAAAAAGACTACCACTTTCTTGAACAAAATGAACGTTTGGGGTCGCCACCATGCATTTTTACGCGACTTTTAACGCCGAAATAAAATATAAATTCCCGCCTAAACCGGGCGCACATCCCTCGTTATTGATGTTATAGGGTGCCAACTACCAGAATATGCCATTATTTATACACTCACCTCGGTGAGTAGACTGACCCTTTAAGGTCAACTACGAGCCTTGTTAGCTGGAAGAAATGCCTACTCTCTGTTCTACCATTGTGCTGCTGTACTAAGTGTGCTGTGCTAACTGAACCTGGCACTGATTGCATGTAACTCCGAGTAGGTCCCATTCACTTATCAACACCGCAATACCTTCTCTGAAGCTTAAAACTGACAATAACTATAGCTCACTATAAACCCGTTAGCATTTTTTTCAAGCATACAACAATCACTTCGAAGCCTCTGTGGACATATCGAATGACGTGCACTTTGACATTGTGCCAAAGTAAGCCTTTCGCTTCACGAGAACAAAGGCTGTCGGTGTAAATGAAGTAGTATTACTGGGGGCTAACTTTTGAATAGAAGCTAGCCGATGTATTTCGCCATAGATGCATTGTATCTGGACATGACTTTTATTCTTGTCATTTTCAGCGCAGAGAAACCAAATATTATCCAAAATGAATTAATGCAAAGCTCTCTGAAATCCTCCAATAAGTGCTGCCAAAACGGCGCAAGCTGCAACCCCTGCCTTCCAACAGCAATGTTGGCATCAACAAGCAAAGCAAGAAAGCTCATCATCAGCATCAGCCTGACTGCGCCCACTGCAGGGCAAAGGCCTCTTAAACCTGTCCTTTGACAGCTGTGGCCACGGCATCTCTGCAAACTTCTTGATTTGATCCACCCACCTAACTTTCTGCCGCCCTCTGCTAGGCTTCCCTTCTCTTAATGACCAGTGGTTATCCTGCCTTCGCATTACATGCCCTACCCAAGCCCATTTCCTGTTGAGAGAGCTACCATGCAGCAAAAAAATCCCAGATTGTGACTTGTATTACAACGCACCTATATAACATTCTGAGTAGCCACAAGTAAAGCTATGTTTTTATATTTTCTCAGAAATTTTATACTGCAATTTCTTTATCACATGTACCCAAGGAAGCTCTATGAGTCTCCCGAATAACCCTTGGTGCACGAATATCCTGCCCCTAGTGACATCACCAGCACAGGCTATGTGACTACAAAAGCGTAGACACTTCTTTCAGTTAGATGCCCGGGCTCACGAGATGGTTGAAGACAGCTAGCTGTGCCATTCAGGTAGCCCCCTCACAATCTGTCTGCACATATGTGACCATTGTAGCTTGCCCACAGAACCCAAAGAGAGTGGCTTTCGAGTATACGGTGGGGAATGCGACAAAAACAATTGGTGCACTACCAACTGTGCAAGGAGGGTGGCTTAAAAGGTATGCTAATGCACTTTCTTCCCTTTTTATTTAATAGGATAAGCCTTGATGGTTATGCGCTGATTTTGTCATCCTGTATGCTCTCATTCTTAACAAGTCTGGTTTGTAAGCTTTTGTGGATTCCCTTCTCATTTTTTGTGAATGCTGCATTTAAAGAAACTCCCTTCAGCGGTGCTCGAGGATGAAAAGCTGAGAGAGAAAAGCACTTGATTAAAGAGCGACATATTATGTGCTCAAAATATCCTTGGCATGGAGCACCAGGGCATGCTGGTCGTCCAGTTGGTCCGACGCCAGCCAGGTACTCCAGGTAGGAGGTGGGGAAGAGGGGAATTAAAAAGTCTACTGGACATTGAAAGGGACAGGGCTTCAGGCTGACGCAGGGCGAGGGGCAGGAGGAGGTCAGACCACATGCGGAAGAGGTGTAGGTGATTCGGAGTAAGAAAGGCGTTGGCTGAACAAAACTGAAGAACACCTATTCCTTTACGAAGACCTGAACGTTCTCAGCATCATTTCCATTGCTTTTGGCATGTGCCATTGTACTGGGCAACTCTTGAATAGACATTTGCTTGCGCTGAATGGCAGTAATGAAGTGTTCATTGGCCTGATACTTCTGACTTCCATGCATCACCATTAATTCTAAATGAATGTGAACAAAACGTAAATAAAGCTGTATCTGATTAGTCCTGAAGTTTCAAGCTCTATTAAATGCAGAGATGGCAGTAGCAGATCAAAGTGAACTCAGGCAATAATTATAAAATCTTAATCTCTTATCATATTTAATTGTTGCAAGAATAAATTTCAGCTAGCACGTATATATAGCTTCATGGAGGTAGTAATGAATACCGAGTTTCCAATATAAAAACCACTAAGATATGCTTAGTACCAAGCACTTGGTCAAATAGTACTGCATACTAGCTAGAAGGTAGTACAATCTACCACTCTATTTCGGTGGTGGCCCATAATTACAGCTAACCGAAAGGTCGTGTTATTATCTACGATATTGCTAACTAAAGCTAGTGCTCTTTACTAACTGTCCGAGATATCAAATTTAACTAGTTCTACTTTTATTACCTTCAGTTAAGTTACTAAGAGGGAATTAAGTGATTATTGTGACCAGTATCAGGTTAATAGTGATGCAGTGACTTCTTCAGCCTTTTTTCTTTTTTTAAAGAAAGTGTACAGTGCATAATCATTGCCAGTTGCACTCTCACTTTGCATTGCTCACTCATTCTATCCGCAACACCTCCTCTAAAAATTGGCCCAAGAGATATTTCCATTGATTAACCGGCCAGCAAGCCTTAACTCTGGCCTTCATGCCCTTAACTGAGGTCGATTCCAAAGTTGTCGTGTTCTTTTTCTACATCGGCAAAAACAAACCTTTGCATTCGGAGATGCGACAAAGCAGATGGTGGGAGATGCAGCTCTGCGAAGACGACCTCAAAGCGTACGCTTGTATGCAGCATGGCACCACTAAGGCCTATCAGGGCCAATTCATTCAAGTGACCGATGAAACACAACAACCACACTGAAATACTTATCTGCTCAGGCAGGTCAAAGAGGTTTTGGGAGGTGGGGAGCAAGAGTGGTGGATCTTGGCCAGGAAATATCATTTTGTATTATAGTTGCAATTTATTCTCCAATGCACGAAGAACTACCCACAGAGTTTCATTTAGATTTAAAAAATAGAAAGCAATACATTCAAGTTGCTTGAAGTGCTTTTGGAGCTCATCTCGGAAAACTGCCCGTAAGAGACCTAAGCGGGGTGTGGACACCCTCTTTGGAAGCATTGCAGTCTTCTTCCCACTTTCTCATACAGAGCACTAATGCAAAGAATACGGGGTGTTTCATATAACTAAATAAAGATTTATTAGAGCAAATTATCTACAAGGTTAATGAGAGTATCTTAATAGCTGTTCTCAAGAAATCTCAAAATGAAGTAGCACATCTCCAGGCAACATTTGCAGGTCACGCAGCGGGTCAATCGCTTTGACATAATCTATTAAGGTTCTGAGTGCACATGTCAGGTTTTTCTCGCGGCAGCCTTCCATTACCATCGGTGTGTATGGCAACCCTGCAATGCTGGCTACAGTGGATGTGCACAAATCCAGAACGTCTGAGCCTTCATCCCGAAATTGCAAATACATTTGAAGCAGGACGAGAAAATCTGGATTCCGCACAGGCCAACAATCGTCAAGGTTACAACAAGTGAACGGAGGTTAGCTCAGCACATTAACATGCGCTATGCAGCATCTGAATATGTATGAAAATTCTAGAAAACACTTTACATTTCACTAGTATGTGTGCTTGTTACTGTCTGATGCATGTGACATGTGCACATGTATTGTGCAATGTCAGTGAATCTTAAAGAAACTCAGATGGTTGAAATTTCTAGAGCCCTTCACTAAAGCATCCCTCATCCAAAGCTTTACAATAACAAAGAAAACCAGCCACCGCGGTGGCTCAGTGGTTATGGTGCTCGACTGCCGACCCGAAAGACGCAGGTTCGATCCCGGCCGCAGCGGTTGAATTTCTTTGGAAGAGAAATTCTAGAGGCCCGTGTACTGTGCGATGTCAGTGCATGTTAAAGAACCCCAGGTGGTCGAAATTTCCGAAGCCCTCCATTACGGCGTCTCTCATAGCCTTAGTCGCTTTGGGACGTTAAACCCCATAAAACCAAACCTAACAAAGAAAACTTTTTTTTTTACAGAGTGAATGCTCTGGACAGGAGGTGGCCCTGGATTTGAGCCCAGAACCAGGATGAATTTCTCTTCAAGTATGAAAGACTTATAACTGTCTAGTCATTTTTCGTTTAATTGTACATATGTCTATTTTGAGAGTTCCCCAAAGCACATCAGAAATTTGCTCCCAGCAGCGCCTGTTAGAGCGATGCTTATTCAGTGCATCACAGGCCACGAGAAAAAGCAAGGCATTTTATTTTGTAAACCAAATGTAAAGGTAAAAAGAACATATGCAACTAGAAGTATACTACCTAAAACAAGATTGTGCGGCACCATTTCCGCTCCGTCTATCACTATCACTATCTTTGTATCATGGTCTAGCTCATTCATTGTTGAGTGTAAGGTGACGATGGACGTTTTCTGCAATTTACAAAACAGCACAGACAGTTTCATGTTCTGTCTTTGCTCATGCATTTTTCGGGTCACAAGTGGAATGTTTCTTGCACTTTGTCGGCAACCATTTCGGCAATGGCCAGAGATGATGTGGCAGCTGGTGAAGGGGCATTCCTGACATGCAGGGTACGCTTGGCAAGTTCACCTTCACCGCTGTCAAAAACAAAGTCGTCTACAAGGTTTCCATTACGGTCCAATGCTTGAGCTCTCACCCCTGTGGGACCCCTGTGGGAATGAGAAAATGAACCACTGCTCAGAGAAGAATCTATGGTACATGCACTCCTAATCCTGATTTCAGCTATTGTTTCATCATCTTCAAAAGATGAACACATCCTTATTTGTTAAGCACTGTACACTTGTATTGATTCCACAAAAAGGCAAAAAAGTTTTCAACTTCCACATGCTGTCTGATTACGAGAATGCACCAAGAACAAAGAAAAATAAATGCTAGATACAATCAAGGAAACCATCAGACATTTCAAGATGCAACGACTTTTCTCACGTAACTTTCTATAGACAAAATAAAACAAACCTGCTTGTGAAAAATGTGGAGACAACAGTTAATCACATTTTATACTCATGCACGAAAGTCAAAAAACTAAGGAAAAAGTATTTTACTCAGTTTTATAATGAACCAATTCCTTTACACCCAATGTTACTTTTGGGTGAAAATGCAATTGTTGACAGGTCTTGTGTGTTTAGCTTTTTAAGTGAAGCAGGTTTTCTCGAGAAATTCAAAATTTTTACCCACTGTGTTGCTTCATTTCTTGATACACCTCAGCCACCTTCTCATTTCTGAGAAGAAGACAGGTTTTTCTTTGATCGGTTGGGAGGCTCAACATCCACGCCCAGCCAAGGATGGCTGCTGAGGCTACCCGACCTTCTTTAAAGCTTCTACTATAAGCCAGTTATAAAATGTCTTTCCTCTGTTATCGCTAGGTAATGAAAACCATGTTTTAGTACTCTACTGATGGTTTTAATATTTCTATCACATTCAGCAAAAAACAAAACAATTTCCCTATACCTTGAGCTTGGCGTACAATGGCCTTAGTTGCCTGTGTGCCATAAAACCCAACACAACACGCAACGGCATTTCTCACTAAAAAATTTAAGTTCTTTAATTGTTGCTATTACTTGCCTCAACTGAAATTTCTTGACGTAGGTACCTGCACATGCACTTACACAAGACCTGACACAAGACCTGACGCAAGACCTGATTAGCCATATGCATAAACATCTTGCTGAACTAAAGTATGTATCACTAGCTAAAAGCAAAGACAGCTTACCGTGAGACATCTGAAAACTGCAGCTGTGGGATGTATCTTTGCAACTGCTTCACCTGAGCCCTGATGTACACCCCACGGTAGAGCTCTTGCCAAGCATAGGAGACGTTGCGACCAACCAGCTTTTGGAAGCCCCTTTAAGAAAAAAAAAATGCACACTGCCTGTCACATGCCTGTGAATCTGAACCACTGGGAATGAAAAATAACCGGTACCGGGCATATTGTAAATAAGTAGAGCCTCGGTGATAAGATCACGGATATTGCAGGTGGATTGTGTATAATTTGCAAGAACTTCAGGTGATACAGCACCAGACAGCACTTTCTAGGTGCAGTGTAGGACTTCACAACGTCCATTTCTATTTAACATTTTTGAAAAGCAATCCTTTTTCTAGGTATGAAAAGGCCCAACCATCCTGTGCAGGGATTTCAAATGTAGTCGGCATCACTGATTTCATGAAGACAGCTATAGATGCTTTGAAAAAAAAAGGTTTGAAAAGTCACATCCACGTTTATGGACACGGTACCACAAGCAGTTACATGTATAGTGCCGTCTTTCATACACTTTTTTTGTAATTTAGAAAAGAAAAGATCAGTTTATAGCAGCTGATTTTTACTCAGACAAATCAAATAATTTTTATGTGCGAAGTCATTGCAGCACAGTTACTCCTGCTACTTTAATGAATGTAGATTTTCTCAAGCTTTAGCTTGTCTCTTGAGAGAGGAAACGATAGTGCCTACAAAGACGAACACAACATAAACAAACGCAGGGCTAGGGCTCATTGCTTTTCCAAAGCTAGAAGTCTGCTAGATGCACTAGAATGCTAGAAGTGCAAGCATGTTAATGATAAGCACGAACCTGAATGTTAGTGCATCCACAAGCTCTGGTAAATTGATATCGAAGTAGCCATAGCCTTCTCTCCGGAACGCCAAGACAGCATTTGGGCCGAGGAGGACGCTTCCATCCATCCTAGGTGTGTAATGCACACCAAGGAAGGGGAAGCGTGGGTCTGGGACCTAAAGGGGAAAAAGAGGAGAATTTGCATGTGTGAGAGTTGAAACCTTCGAATTCAGAAGGAATGTAAATACATGTGCAGAATTTTATGCGCTCTGTTTGCGGAGGAGGAATAACCGCAACCTTGACAGGACTGAAGATCGAGAAGAGGACAGGACGAGCAGTACCGCTCGTCCTGTCCTCTTCTCGATCTTCAGTCCTGTCAAGTTTGCGGTTATTCCTCCTCCCCAACATGTCTGACCAACTGGCCCAAAGCTTCCCCTTGTTGAACCTTATCTCTGTTTGCATTTGCTAAATGCATTTGGGATAGATGAAATGGAACATCACTCGGCAAGAAAGCAATGCAAAACAAAACAACTGCAATCACTGTGTACAACAATGTTCTTTAAAAAAGTTGAGTCTAATCGTTCCAGTTGTGGGGCCCACCCATGAGCTTTGAACCACACCAAAACCTAAGCAATATGTTTGACTTACAAATCACCATATCCCAATTTGTACACCTTTAAGTTTCGGTAGCTGTTCAAACAACATTCCACACAAAAGGATGCAACAAAGCTTAAGCACCTGAGACAGGTGCACTGAGACAGGTGCACTGCGACAGGTGATTTGAACCAATCAGTGCACTGTTTGTACACCTAAGGCCTATGTTAAGGCTATCTTAGTGGCTATTTGTGGCTATTCTGAAAAAATACCAGAGGAACAGATGGGCTATAAGGCATCAGATGATACTAAAGAACATATGTTTTTAATACAGCTGAATTTAGAAGAATACACTGAAATGCTGCAACAAGTATTTCTATCGGTCAGGAAAACTGAAGTTCTGAGTTGTTACTTGGATTGTACAGCTTCAAAGAAAAGCCAAGCAAACTCACAGGATAAATGTTTCCTCGAACCAGGTTTGCCTTCTCGGGCTTGAGGATGAGGTACTCCCCGCGGAATGGCACTATCTTGGGCTCTGGGTTGCATCCTGACAATGCGGCCAGTTTGTCCGAGTAGAGGCCAGCACAGGTGACAACATAACGGCACCGGACTGCCTGTGAAGAGAGGGTGGTTGGAACCTCAAGCATTCAAGCTTTACCCCAAATCAAGTTTAGCCACTTTACAAATCAGGCTACAGAACATCCTGAGTAGGATCTTGATGTAGGTTAGTAGGTGGATTATTTCGAAAAGGTGATGGGGCCTAAAAAAAAAAAGACAGGTGTCGTACCTGTGTCTCTCATGGTACCTGTGTTTTTTTTTCATGCCCCATCATCCATTTGGAGTACAGAATATCTATGTGTTTATCACAAAAAAATTAATACAGAAACATTCGTGGCTGATTCAGAGTGCAAAGCCCATGTCTAGAAGCTCGCACAAGCAACAGTCCTGCTGTGCTCATTTCTCTCTAATTATCCTAATCTGCAAGAACTATTCAAAGTTCAAATGTTAGAAAATTTGAGCAAGTGAAGCAGTAAATAGAGTTCACTTCTCACCTAGCTGAAGGTAACTGCAGAAGGAACTTATATCACAGTCATAGCTCGCTTTCCACCTTCCGTCAGAGATGCAATGTACCAAAGAGAACAATAGTTTAATATGCTGCATTTACTTGTGTAATGAATGCGCTCGCCTAACGAATACATCCCCATACTTTGGCATCCAAAAAGTACTATTTTTTCCGTCACGTAATGTATGCACCTTTTTCTTTTTGCGTCCACCACGCCGATGATGATATTGATTATCAGCAGCCACCCTTTTTTTTTGGAACGCCAAAAGAACTGCGCAATTTAAAGAGCTACCTGTTGAATGTAAAAACCACTACACGTACACATACCTCGCTCTACGGTACGAACAGCCAGTAAAAATGTTCTGTGTGGAATCCGAGAACCAACAGAAACACGCTTGGCCACTTAGGGTTCTCTGTTAGATCTCTCACATTTAAAATAGTAGCAACTTGCTACTATTCTGAAGGTGAATGCTAGCTGAGCTCTCTCTGGAGAGCATTAAGGGCTGCAACACGAATTATACGTGCAGGTTTAAGATAAAAGTTGATGACTATGTTCTC
The DNA here is from genome assembly GCF_055824585.1 of Amblyomma mixtum. Lineage (NCBI taxonomy): Eukaryota > Metazoa > Arthropoda > Arachnida > Ixodida > Ixodidae > Amblyomma > Amblyomma mixtum. The sequence goes on from NC_143019.1 coordinate 14,571,727, forward strand.
AAGCATGGAAATCATGCTGAAGAGTGTGCTTTTTTTATTTAAAAGCAGTATTGGATAAAGTATTTATTTCACCAGCATATATTTTTTTCCACTTTAACAAACTCAAACTTTTTGTGACTATTTTAAAGGGACACTGAGGAGAAATTGAAGTTGACTTGCATCGACAGAATACCAGCTCCTGATTACAAAAACGCCACTCATACTGACAACAAAGCTCTTGTAACGTAGAAAAGAGCACGAACCAAAATACAGGTATCGCCGCCACAGGCCAAACTCGCAAGTACAAGCATGATGAGATCATAGGACAAAACAGTGTTGCTAGAACCAATAGTTCTAGCAACACTAGGACACGAGAGCCACGAATCACTGAGGCGCAGCAAATGCATGCGCAAATCTCCTTGACGTCGCCAGATGGGGCCACGTACTCGACAACTACGCGCGCTCCTGCAGCGCCGGGACCAATCAGTGCCTGCTCGCAGCGGTATGCGGGCTCCTGGTATTCCGCTAACGCTAAACAAGATACACGGTATGCTAAAGGTGTCTATTTGCGAGAACTTCGTTGACGACTTCGAGAACGGGATCCATTGTAACGCTGGCAAAACGCCGGGGCAAACGTAAACGAAGCGACGGCCGCAATAGCCGATAGATGCCTTCAACGTGCGGCCGGCGGTAGCTTTCTTTTCAGCTGCTGCTGGGCCGCACTACTGGCCGCCAGAAATCACGGAGTCTACGTTACGTCATGTGCACGTCATGTTTCACGTCACTTAGTCCTGTGTCGTCATAGGAGAATCCCAAGTTTGAATCAGAGTGGCGGGAAAAACTTTTTCAACTTCAAATCCAAATTTCTTAGAAATAAATGCACCTTTCGCTGCCGGCCAAGTGGCAACAAAGCCATGAAATGACGAACTATCGGATTTTGCTATAAAAAAAATATTAATAGAGCTCTCCTCAGTGTCCCTTTAACACATATAATAAATGCACCGCCCTAGTTTTCAGGGATTTTTTTGGGGAAAAGTGCGTTCATTATGCGAGTAAATGTGGAACTCTTTAAAGCCAGAGGTAAGAACTGCGACACTACTCTTGACATAGCTAAAGATACAGGGCATCAATTCCAGAAGAGAGAGGATTGGGCCTCTAGCACTTAGGCTTCGAAGTCTCAGTGACACACCCCTAAACGGCATTCCAAAATGCACGGTGCTAACTGCTCAGTGTTTAGGTGAGCCCATGGCCTCATCGGTAGATGTGGCATGTGGACCACACCTGCTAGCATCGCGCATGCGATTTGTGCGTGAAATTCAAGCAGCCATCCCATCCCTGCAAACCTCCTAATCTAATATGCTTAAATGACATTCTGATCCACCTGCTATATTTACCTTCTCTCATAACACACTCCGCCACCTTTAGGGACTGTCGGTTATCTGCTCTCCATGTTAGATGCTCTTCCTGAGTCCATGTCAACTGAGAGCGTATACACATATCGCTACAACCCATAAGCCTCGTCACACATTGCTTCCCTTACTGTATTTACTCACATATTGAACGTGCTCCCATAATGAATGCATCCCCCCTTTTGGCAGTAAAAACTGCAATTTTTTTTTTTCCTAGTATAATCAATGCACCTCTTTGCTTTGATACATTGTCTGCTGGTCACGATAGTGAATGCTGACAGGCGCCCTTTTTCTGAGCCCCGAGACAACTACGCAACAATATAAAATCATGTCTGTCGAACGTTAGGCCTACTATACCTCACCCTATGGGATGAACAGTTGGTAAGAATGTTTCACGAGAAATCTGAGAACCAATAGAAACCCAAACACAAAGGGTTTCTCTGTCCAATCCGTCATAGTGAGGATTGTAGCAACTTATTGTGGCTGGGCTCGCACTTAATGCTGAGAGTTGTGCGAGAGAAAATACCACTTGCACTCCGTGTGGCCACTATGCGAGTTATACTAAGTGAAGCTAAGAAAAAATTTCTTGACTACGCTCTCGAACACAACTATGCTGAAGAGTGCGTATTGCTGTATTTAGTAGGCTAGTTGTACCGAGTGGTGTATTTATTCTATCAACCTGCTCTATGTACCATCTACGCTTCAATTTTTTCTGAAAATTTTACCCCTCGCAATTAACACACATACTAAATTTTCAAACACTTTTTAGGAAAAAAAAGTGCGTTCACTATGTGAGTGGATACAGTATACTGTACCTTACTGTCGCTGACCACTCTGACAGGGTGAGTGAGGCCTCCCGCTTTGGATTGACTCTCAGCTGTGGTCTCCAGTGCTCTGACGGGGAAGTTGAGATGAACATCACCACCTTGGCTGACAAAGTCACGGCCATACGACAGAGTCACATCGCCCCAGTCGACTATGCCGGTGTGTGGGGACCATAGCGCCTCCAAGCCCTGCAAGTGGAGACAGGCAACCACATTCTCACAAAAGAGTGGCACAGTGAAAATGGACAGCGAAGTACTGTTTGAGTACTTTGCTGAAGAAGTACAGTCAACAAAGTCAGTGCTCATTTTTGACTGCCAAAGAAAAATGTTACAGCCATTATTCTTCAATAAAAGCTCGCAAATGATGCAAGGCTTCTTACCACTTCATCCGGCTACACGGCAAAATCTCGTACTGCAAAATTTACTGGAACCTTATTTGCTCTCCATCATTTTTAATGCCAAATGCAGTATCGATTTTATGCAAGCCCAAAGAGACTATCGTTAGTTTAATAAAATGCTACAAAAACTAAATTTGATTCTGTATGGCTAATCTCTCAAGCACAATTCCCGGGCAATGCTGAACCATGGTGAACAATGCGACATCAGTGAGGTTTAGCGCCTCCTTCAATAACTTCGTTCAAACGCCACATCCTGCAATTATTACAAGGCATACAGCACTAGCATAGTTAGCTAACAAGTTAAGCCAAAAATAGGCTAGTCTTTGCAAAGTAGCTGGCAATGTGAGGAGAGACAAAAACAAGGATAACTGAAGAAGGAGGATGTGAAAATATTCAACAACTCGGGTTCAAGTTTTAAGTGGAAGGAGGGCACTTTTACACCTTCATGATTTTCTGTCAACAGTTTTTCTGACACAACTAGAACCACTTTATCAAGGAAAGTTCCTGCTAATGAGAGAAAATGCTCCCTTAACTTCCTGCTCCGTAAAAAATAGGAAGAGCACACAAAAATGTGTAGTGTCGGGAGCAACAGTGACGCACGCCACACAAGCTACGACTAAACTGCCTTGCAGTACCAAGTTCTTGTTGTTTTCGATAAGAAGCAATTCAATGGATTAAAACAAGGAAAGTGATATGACTCCAAATAAAAAACGGAACCCCCTTCAGCTGTCTCGACACCAACCCCAGCTGGGCAAGGTGGTAAAATACTGTTCAGTTTAAGCTCGCTCAGCAAGCACCAATTTTGCTCTTGCCGTCACAAGTTCTTAGTCAGGTTAGCATTTACATTTCAGAAAGTGGCCTCTAATGTAGTCAGAAAGCAACGCTAATATAGCAGCACGATTTCTTAGTTTTTTTTGCTTGCTATACGTCTACCTTAGCATTCTTCTCCAAACATATTTGTTTAAGAACAGGGAAATTTGAAATTGCCCAGGTCCTGGCGACAATTTCCCACTCCTTGTATAAAACAGCTTATCTTAATCACACAGAGCTTGAAGCCTCACGGGAGGCTTTTCCACAAGTTTAATGCAAATATAACACTTGAACTTTGATACGGCGTCTACTTACAGTGCAGTTGGGCTCCACACTTTTAATCTCTTGGGAGTTGAGCCTCTTCAGATCCTTCACGCCATTCTTTATACCTTTCTCTTCGAGAGCATCTAGTCGGGGAATTTCCTCTGGGGTGACAGCTACAATAAGCTGCAATGAGAATCCGTTTCAGCACTTCACTTCTCTGAGAACTGAAGAATAACAAAGTATGTTTAAAAATGGGGGCATGTCCAAGAATGGCAGGTGAGAGAGAAATAGTGTACTTATTTAAACACCAAGTCTGGCATTAAAAATACGGGGTTAGTTTGATGTGCTAAACCGAAGCTTGCTGGTGTCATGAAGTCTAGTAAAGGCTCTGCAACAAAATAAGTTATGCTCCAGTCAGTGGCCTATGCACATAATAGGCATGCAACTTATTTTTTGTGGCACAACAGATATTTAAATATCCTGTATTTGTACATAGTGTATATTGCCGCACTACTCCTATCCTTTCTTACTATCGCTCCCACCATTTTTTCCCTCTCCCTGTCGTTTTATTCTAGCCGGAGCTCCAGTGCTTCAGGTTTCCACGGCTAGCAACATCTGTTCCTTCCATATTTATTTTTATTTTCGTTTTTCTTAATTAGCCACTAACAACAACAACAACAGAACAGAAACTGGAAGTATGTGCAAGTGCTGTAAATATTTTCTTTAGTTGCTTGCACTTTGATAGATTCGTTATACAGTTTTTTTTTTTTTAATTTTAGTGTGCAGAGATCGAGAAGCCATGAAACAATATCGTAGCATATATATGCCAGAAGACAAAAGCTGCCGATTTCTAGCCGAATTAGTAGTCAGGAGCGAACGACACGTAAACGCACCTTTCCGCACTTTTTGTACGGTATGTTGTGCTCGTCGAAATATTTGTACGAAAGCTCCAGACCCCGCACACATAGCTTTGCTTTGAGCGATCCCGGAGCATAGTAAATGCCGGCATGGATCACTCCACTGTTGTGGCCACTTTGGTGGGCGGCTGAAAAGTGCATATAAAAGCAGGTGTTGAGCATACGGAATGCAGGGCGTACACATGCATTGCGCATGCATGGAGAAGTAGACAGCGAAAGGAACGTGAGATAATAAACCGGTGCTTACCAAGTTTGCTTTCCTTTTCCAAAACAGCAAACTTTAGTTTCGGATGCCGCAACGACAATTCCCTTGCTGTAGCTACTCCGACGATGCCTCCGCCGACGATGACTACGTCGTACTCCTTTTCCTTCGTCAAAGAAGCACTAGAAAATTGCGCGCATAAAACAGCTGTTTCCTTAGATGATCTACATAACTGCAAGTTACGCGACGTGAACAAAAGAGAGGCACGGGAACCACACGTGCGGTACATCTTACTACACTACACGAGTCTACATGCGGGCAGGTTCACGTTTTTCCACTCCAACGGACATATCAGCCCATTATCAGTAGCCGCGACTCGACGATCGCATCGCTAGGAGCCAGTCGAGTAGCTGAATGACGCGAGCGCGCCGATTAACCCCCACCCTTTCTCAAGTGACACTCACCTCGATGAACACATGCACTTCATTATCAGTGCACCTCTTTTCCATTGCGATAAACTTGGACGACATCGCAAAAAAACGTTAGGAAACGCGGCCCTGTGCAGATAACAGCTGATCAAGCGATGCGAGATGGGCGCGGCCATATTGGTGCTTGCTCGTACATTACGCATTTTGATCATCATAAGCTCTCAAAAATACGAAGTGTGACGTCATATATTGCGGGTATGTTGCAGGCACAAGCGACAGAAAGTGGATGGAGCGCGGCGTTGATGATGTACTTTTTTTCAAATAATCGAGCGCACCCAACAAAGGTCACGTGATTAAAATGGTCACGTGAGGACGCGCGCGCGTGCGCAGTGCGCTCGCTCTCCCGGCGCGCCGCGTGCGATCCGTCCGCGAGAGCGTGTCTTCCCGCCCGCTCTCTTCAGTTCTCTCCAGGCGCGCTTTCGGCATGCGTTTGTGATGGGCCTCTGCCGCTGGCGCCATGGAGGAGGAACTCAAATGTCCCGCGTGCAAGCACTTCTACTCAAATCCGGTGCTGCTTCCGTGTGCGCACTCTCTGTGTCTCAACTGTGCACTCAGCGCCCAACAGCCGGCCAACGCGCCGACAACTGCCCCCGTTGCGAACTCCACCGCTTCTTCGGAAGACAGCGGCAACAGCAGCAACAGCGGCCTGGTCGGGTCGTCGGAGATTGGCACCACAGCGGATTACCCTGATGGCGACAAATTGAGCCTGCTCAGCGAGACGGACAGTGGCGTTGTGTGCACGAGCCGACCGAGTTCATACGTAGGAACTCCAAATCTCCAAGGCGTGCTGTTCCCACCTCTGCTCCACAGCGGCGTCGCTCTTCTGTCTCTCGCGTGCCCCGAGTGCCACAAGCTCGTGTACTTCGACGAAAATGGTGCGCACAACCTGTCCCGCAACCGAGCGCTGCAGAATATCGTGGATAAGTACGGCGAAACACGGCGCCTGCCCGTGGCCTGTCAGCTGTGCGAGGCCGATAGACCGCGGGAGGCGTCGGTGATGTGCGATCAGTGCGAGGTGTTCTACTGCGAATCGTGTCGTGAAAACTGCCACCCGGCTCGGGGACCGCTGGCCAAGCACACGCTGCTCGATCCCCAGCAAGGGAAAAAAATACTTCGCGCTCGGTCGCAGGGAGGCCGGGACTCCAAGTGCTCCGAGCATGCCGAAGAGGCACTCAGCATGTATTGCATGGTGTGCAAGGTCGCCGCCTGCGTGCTGTGTCTTCAGGACGGACGGCACGCTAGTCACGACGTCCAAGCCCTGGGATCCATGTGCAAGGCTCAAAAGGTGCGTGCCGATTCCGTCTCACACACTGTCCGTATAGTACAAGTCACGACGAGACTGTACACGATGACAGGTTACATGGTTGCTGTCTCGGTTTTGACAGCTCGCGGATTTAATTCCGGGGCAAAGACGATGATTTCGCATGCGAAGACAATATTTCGCACCTGTTCGCTCACGCAGCCGAACGAACGGGCGCGAACTCCACAACCTGCGTGTCATCGCTCGTTCCGGTCGTTTCCCGGAGCAACCGCGCTGTTATGCTTCCTTGGTCGTTGACATAAGCGTTCCTTTTAGCGTCGTCAGCGTGGCCTCAGGTGCCGGCGCCGACCGGCGGAGAACCGGGCATATCGCGGCGGCCGGACTTTCCTGTGCCGCCGTCGCGTGCTTTGCCTTCTCTTTGCAGCGCCGACGTTCTCGCGGGGCCGTAACCGGTTGAGCGACATTTCGTGCCGGTCCGGCGCGCCGCCGCGAAGGCATTTCTTTTCCCACCGCACCACTGTCGGCTCCAGCTGCACTTTCTTCTCGAGGGCTCAGCGTCTTCCGTGCTGCTTGCGGATGCTGAGTCTGACCTTGGCCCTTTAATTGTCTCTCTCCTCTCTCCGCGTCTTGCTTTGACAGCTGGCACTTCAAGCTCGGGCGTCCGCGTGTTTCTATGCGTATGTGTACATTCTCACAAATTGTTCTACTCCGACCATTGGCCGCTTCGCCAAGGTCTGTGGACGCGTCGCTTCGGCGTGTGTGTATATACGGATTATTATCGCGCTGCCAAGATCTCAAGCGAAGGCCGGAGGAACTCGTAAACATAGTTGCCGTCCCGTTTGCGAGTTTGCCGGTGTCGCATCTGCCGCCCTGCGTCCTTTGCAGAGAGTATCCCGGGGCGGTCTGGTTCGGCCGTTCTGCATCGCTTGTGCTGTAGCAACCGAGCGCTGCTGCTGCTCGCGCCCGCCGTGTGTGTCGGGGAGGGTGATGCCCCCCACCCCCCGCGGCAGATGTTTTTGGGCGCCTGCGGCAGCTGCTTGGCGTGTGGCTCGCTTCCACCCCGCACCTCCGCCTCTCTTCCTTCTTTTGAGCATCCCCGCTTTTCTGCATTCAGCTGTGCGTCGCAGGTAGAGTGGCGACGGCTGGGGCAACGCGCGGGGGAGAGGGGGTGGCTTGGCCTTTGTTCCTTTTAACATACGTTGTTGCTGCAGCTTCCGAAGCAGATCTTCTACGGCTTGTCTCTCCCTTGCGTCAGGGGTGGAGGGAAGGTCTGTGTTGGTATTACTACATTATTACGAGGAACTATGTATCACTAGCGAGTTGTCTGAGCCGCGCAACAAGTTGCAGCACGTCGGTCTTTCGCTATCACCTGCTGTCGTTCGACCTTTCGCGATTCATGCCTATGAGAGACGGCGCCCGGTTTAGCACCTGCTCGGCTTGGGGAGCAATGTTTTTTAACTCAAGAGTGTGGTAATATGTATAAATATTGTAGCAGTAAAGTTTCCCACATTTAAAAAAGAGGTGCAGCTGTCGACTATCGCTGTATCTGTTCTTTGTTCAACAGCGTTTGAGCTCCTAGGCACAAAAGTTCGTTAGAAAAACAAACAGGAAAAAGCACTGAGCGGTAGCGTACTGATAGAAAGACGTAGTCGATCAGGCGGTTTGGGACTGCTTTTTTTTCGACGGATGCTGTTTTCCTCCCCCCCCCCCCCCCCCAAAAAAAAAAAAAAAGAAAGGAAAAAAAAGGCGTAAACTGTGAAGATGTCCGCGTCTTGGGTATTGTAACATGAAGAAAGCATCGACGTTGATCCCACTAAGGCTCGTGAGTTGGTAGAGCGGAAATCCTTGGCTTTCCTGTTCGAAGTGCGTGAGGAACGTAGAACGGCTCTTGTTATACAATCAAGGGGCGGACTAGAATGACATTTAATGAAGCTTTGGTAACAGATGGAGGCAAGTTTTTTTTTGTGTGTGTCCTCAGGTTTACATTACATTGCGAAAAGTTGCTAACTTTAACTTAATGAAACGTCTTTTTTTTTAATGTCTGTAAATCTGCGATCAGTACAAATATTATTGTTTTCTAAGTAAGGTGTCACGTCGCTTCAAATCCATAAAAATGACGCCTTCAACTGCACTTTCACGACGCTGCTGCATCAATTATAGGTGTCAAGAAAATCTTGTGAAATTACACTGCCACACAGAATCAAAAAATGAGGCGTCAATTTTTTGCTCTTCAATCGCGTTAACAGGAGGTGTTCTCAAAGTCTCCCTTTCTTTTTTCGCCAGGCGACCGTAACTTTTAGATGTGGAGGAGTTGATTCAACGTGTTCTTCCATCAGTCACTTCAGTTCGGCTGTCTCTTCCAAATTGAGCAAATTTCAAACGAAATGGTTCACCAGATATAGAGCGCAAACACTTCTCTCACTGTTTTCTTGATAAACGCGAGTTTAGAATCTTTTAGCTGAAATAATAAGCAAAGAATGTGCATGGACAATGCGTGCCGTGTGCAAAACTCTCAACCGGCGGCCCACCGACCAGCCTGCAGCCGTAAGGGTGTTTTTCTACTCGCGTACTCCCCATTTTACAGTGGTTAGGAGTCAGCATTATTTTTAGGGTGTAAAAGTGGGTTACTCGCATACTCCCCATATTAGACTGGTTAGGAGTAAGCGTTATTCTTATTAGGGTGTAAAAACCGGATACCACAAGAAAGGAAAGCTTAATTGGGGATGACCATGAGTCCGAGGGAGTAAGGAGTGAAGGCTAAGAAGAAAACTTTGTTGGTTAGTAGAGGCGTTTCGAGATACCCTACATCTATCGCCCCTTGTCCCGTAGCTTTTAGTCTTAGTTTAGGCGCAGCGCCTGTTTCATACGTTTGACCAAAACTTGCCCGCAGAGGTACAAAGGCAGGGGAGAGGCTTCCTCTTCCTGGAAATTCGCTCGGGTGACACAGCCGAGTCGGGCGCAGATATGCAGGGGTAATTAGGAGGTCATTAAGGGAGGCATTTGTCCTGCAGTGGAGTCACTCGGCTGATGATGATAATGTTTATTATTATGATGATTATTCCTGTTATCGCCCCTTATTTTCCTCCTTCGCTTGAGCGAGCGAAGGTAAACAAGGAATGGCCGCCGCGAGGGTGAAGTGAAAACATAAACGGCGGGAAGGAGGCGAGCGAGGGTGCGCTAAACTTAGCGCTCTCCGACCGACCTCTTCCGCATCAGGAACGCTCTCCCGAGCGAGTCTAGTGGAGAGCGCGCAGACGCGGTCTTGCGGGCAATGGGCAACACTGGGTTGAATATATCTGCTTGCATAACAAACGCGGGGAGTCATTCATTCAGTCTTCATGCCGTGTTTTACTCTTTAAAGGCGAAATACTTTATTGGCTCATACTGTCGTCCGTTAGCAGAAGGCGTCACACCTTTGGCAGCGTTTAACTCGTTAACTCGGGAACTAAAAGAGATAGGAGAAAACGGACGGTTGCTTCAAATAGAGGAAAAAATGGACCTAGAAGCCGAATTTGATGACTGTATATTACTTCATTAATTAATTTTAGTCAGGAATGCCAAAATTGCGTCGAAATAACGCAGACGTCGATATAGCCGCGGGAACGGTGTGACGTCACATCCACCGGAAGTCGTCACGGCACAGTGAAAATTGTCGCAGAATCATCGGAAAAGTGGCGTATTTGTATCAAATTCGATGGGAAAATGTGTAATTAAGCGTACTTAACACTTAAGTTCCCCGAAAGATGTATATTTTGGGTATCGATATAGCCACGGGAACGGTGTGACGTCACATCCACCGGAAGTCGTCACGGCATAGTGTCCTTAGCTTTCGCCTCTCAACACTTTAGTTGGCAAGTGTCCTCGCAATTGCTTTTTTCCTTTTCTCCTCGTTGGTGCTTTCTTGCACGACAGCCTTCTGTAGAGCCTCGCATGAGGGAGGTACGGGGTGCGATCCCCAGTGCGGCCGGGTACCCACCAGTGAGGCAATGACTAGAGGCTTTCCCTAGACCTGTGCCCCCGGCTTATCTGGTGTCAAAAGCTTGGGAAACGGGTCTTCGACCACACCTTGTGTAAACAAAAGCTGCCCCCCCCAATTTGTGAACATCATTATGTATGGTCTTCTGTTGTTTCTTCATTGCTGAGCATTGGTGAAAGAAATTCATTCATTTATTAACCCCATGTGCCCTCAAAAAAACCTTCAAGGTTTGCAGAAGCGTACCTCACGCGTTGGAATGAACGCGCGTTTTACGCGGGCAGTTTCAGCTGGCTCCGTGATTACCACTAAAAGCATTATCGAATAAAACTCCGGGTTTTATTCGGGTATTTCATGGTTATTTCGGTACTCGCCGCATTCATTGTGCCTTAGTGGACATACAGGGTCAACAATTGCAGAAATGCGCCTCTAGCTTTTCGCTTTCCCTACCGTTTCTTACATCGAATCGGGATGCTTCTTCAAAGAGCTTGGCGAACCGCATCCGGCGACGGTGCGCATCAGAATCGCGCGTTTTCGCTAAACATGATCGAGGCAAAGTGTATAGGCTTAAATACTCGTGATTAGTGAAGCGTTGTGTTGGCTACAGCTGACACTGGCGCTCGAGTAAGCTCACTTGGCAGCTTTTGCAAATCGCCTGCCCTTAGGATGAAGAAACTCCGCAGGAGGAAGTAAGCAATCAAAGGGAGGTAGAAGCAGTGAAGGAGAGTTGAGAGAGAGAGAGAGCGGTTCTCGGCCGCCGCCCCTCTTATTCGAGAAGATGCGGAAGTTCCGGAGCGTTGTATCCACTCTGGCTGGTATTGCGCAACGCGCGTCTTGAGCAACGGGTGACGACCACCCCTTGCGAGTTACATCAGAGGAGGACGGAGGGAGTGTCGGAATGAAGTGCCGACGCGGTGTCCGCGATGCGTGTGACAACAGCGGGTCGTCAAAGAGGGGCGGGTCGGTCCGGGTGCGAGTCGCTGCGCATCGCGACTCCATGTCTGGGGTCTCCGGTTATCGCTGCTGCTGCTTCGCTCCAGAGGAAGGGACAAGAGTCTGGGGGATGCAGCGCAATACAGTGCAACGGTACTTAATTCACGTCACGAGATGTGGATAGAGAGAGAAAGAAAGACTGATCAGCACAGTCAGTTGTAGTTAAGGGGAAATGATGGGTGCCAAAATTCTCCACGACGCGCGGCAAGCGATTTTGGCTAATAGCTGCCATGTTTGTTAGCGATCACCTGCTGTCACTGGCACACATCATGGCACGCGAGTTCGACTTTCGCCTCGACAAGTGTGGTCTCCAGCCAGCGGCTAATCACACAGCTGTCAGCTTCGGTTCCCGAGGACGCGTCATGGAGACTTGTCCGCTACAGTACCTGATCTTTTGTACAAAGGTCCTCCACAGGCAGCGACGTGAACGAGGCCTTTCCGGAGGGTGCGGAAGGGTTTGTAATGTGGAGGTTGATCTCGGCCTTGCCTCAATCTCAATATGCGCCGGCGTGGACTTTCGTAGCTCGAGGACATTGACAGTGAGGAGAGGAAGGATGGTCCGCGATTTCTGTCAATGTCAAGCCGAAGATGCTGGCACGTATCGCCAGCCGCTAATGGGGAATGAAAGGGAAAATCCCCTGCCGAATAGTCCAAGGTGTCCTCAGCGCCAGAGTACTTTTTTAGCAGGCACGTATCCAGGGGAAGGGAAGGGAGGGAATTCAGCTGTCCTCCCTCAGTTTGCAGTGCTCATCATCAGTGACCCATAAATCCACCCCTGCCATCAGGCCAAGCTCATCACAGATCTCTACAACGTAGCTGTCAGGGCTCTCATGTCAGCTGCGAATCGATCAGTAGAGCGCATGATGTGGAGACCCGCAGAAAAAGAAAAAAAAAAAAAACGGTCAGCTCGTCAGGACCGCTGGCTTCCTCATTGGCAGTTCTCACAGTGTGGACAGAAAATTCTGAGAGATTCATCTTGGTCGCAACGAAGTAGAAGTTCGAGAACGTTCTCATATCATCCAGGCGCATTATACTTGGCGAGAGAAAAATATGTAAACATTGCATTGTTGGCGACAAAGGTGCCATTAAAACAAGCGTACTCAAACATCTATTTCTTTTAAATAAAATAATAGTCACGAGTAGTGTTTTAACTCCAGATTACTTTACGCAGTATCCCCCATCGACAACTGATACAGTCTGGATTCACAGCATAGGCTGTGTTGACATTGGCCTGAAGAGAGCTTGGACCTATTTATTTATTTATGGCATACTGCAGGCCGTGAGGCCCAAGCAGGAATGGATACAGAAACAGACCACAAATTGAGCAATAATAGCAAAGTGCAAACAGAAAACGAGCACATTTGGCACAGAGTTTGTCCTGGAGGTGCTTTCCATCGAGTTCCACGCGAGCCATACCGCACGTATGACGCGGCATTCGTAGTAGCAGCAGCGCGTGTAGGGGTTTCTCCCCCTGCAGCGCTTCCTGGCAATCTCCGCCGTTGTGGGCAAAGCGATTCCTGGAGCGCGGGCCCCGTGGGCGGCAGTGCATCTTCGGCGGCGTTATGAGCTGGCGCCCCGGTTGCTGGGCGCGCACTGGGAGGGAGAGAGAGAGGGAAGGAGCCAGGGAGGGATCCAGGGAGTCTCCAGGAGGGGGGAAGGAGGTAGTGCAGGGTGCGACCCGCTCCTATTTTTAATCGCCCGCTCCGCCGGGCCGCTTGCTGCTCCGCGGCGCGCTCTTTGCCGGTGGAAAGTTGCAAGGCGCTGGGGACTGCTGCGCTAAGCGAGGAGAGCCTCAGTGGCCACTGATACAAGTCAAGAAAAAAGTAGCGTTTTTTTTCCGTCGAGGGACCCCTTTCCAGCCAATGGCGTTTGCCGATTCTCATGAACCGGCGAGCTGAACAGTTCAGGGAGTGGCGGATGAAAAGGGGATAGTTCCTCCCTGCATAGTCGCTACACTCCCTGAATTGTCTTTGAAGTCTAGAGTTTGACGGAAACCCGTCTGGTCGGGATGGTACATGACGAAATTAGAAGGCGCCGACCAAAAGAAAGGATGAGATGACGTTTCGGCTTCCCCACGGGAGCCTTGCTCACAATGAGGCAGAACGTAGCTGCGTTGTCCATTTTATACACGGCGCAAGAGCGAACCCAGGCACCTGGCGTAGATTGGGGGCAAGTTTCCGTCATTCCGATTAAGCGTATGCGCTGTCGTCTGGATAATCGTCTGGGAATTGTCGCGCTACTCACACACCATAGCAGGTTCTTGAGAATCGGCCGACGCCATTGGCTGGAAGGGGGTCCTTTGACGGGGAAAAGCCGCTTCGCCCCTGCTTGAGTCGTAACCGACTATAGGAGGGCACTCTATGGATTCTCTTTATTTAGGGTGCCATCCTTTGAGTGACTCTAGGAATCTGGTGGCATTCTACATTCTGTGGAGTGCCTCCAGGAATCTAACGGTCCCGGACTTCCCACCTCTAGAGCGTTTCTAGGAATCTAGAGGCACTCTAGATATCGGAATGAGCGATAATAGTGCAGTGCGCTGTGCATAGATGCCGCCCTCATCAAAAGTGAGCAAACCGCAGGGTTCGCTGTCATGATGTTCACGTGCACCATGAAACGTCCGCGACCGTTTTTGAAACTTTCCTCCAGTCAAATGTGGGCTCACCGGTCAACAAGGTTTGCTGTCCAGACTTGCAGCAGATCAACTTACAATACTTTACAATACAATACAGTGGAACTTTATTTACATCACTGTACATGATGTATGCACAGTGGTGATGTACCCCTGACGCTCCATACTTCGCCAGAGGCGGGTTAGAAAGTACTGCCTACCCTCCAGCGATAAGGAGCTGCTGGGTGTCCGTTAGTACCATACATGTATGCATTGGATGGACAGTGAATTCGATGGGCTGAACACTTTTGACGAAGGCCGTATAGGTCCAGAAAATCTGTGGTCACGGCCCAGATAGGTCAGTCAGGAACATTGTTTCTGTAGTTATTTTTTCCTGGCGTTGTTTTTCTCTGCATGCACGGTCCCTGTAATACCTTTGCAAGCTCGACGAAGAAGTAAAAAATTAATCGCTCCCTTACAGCGTGCCTTGGGAAACACCCCAATGCTCTACTAACTGGCAGCGATGGTGAATGTGGCAGAAAAGAAGCGTGCGCAACTTGCGGATACCATGAAATGTGTAGTTGTGAACTAGACGCGGGAAAAATGTTACGAATGATAATTTGTTGCGTGCACGGGCTGGTTTTGACAATTTTAAAGTTAGGGTATCAATCTGCGTGGGCTGATTGTGCGACATAGATGAAAAAAAAAAAAAATCCGCTTGGCGGAGGTGAACACAGGGTCATCGCTATTGCTCGATCAGAATAGCTGGATGAGGAATAGCTGGAAGTCCCGTCCGAAACGGGCGCTAACAACTGAGCGAGCGAGTGAGTGAGTGAGTGAATGATTAGGAAGTGAGCAAATTATGAACTGAATTTCATTAATGCGTGTCCGAATGAACGATTAACCGAGTGAGTGCGCGAATTAATGGGCGTTTGTGTGCGCGAATGAGTGACTGAATGAATGGGAGAGCTATTGTGCAGGGTGTGACTGAGTGAGCGAATCAGTGTGTGTTTTGTTTGTTTGTTGAGTCCATGCACGCGCCCCCACGTCCCAGGAAGCCCGCCGTTCGCGTTTTATGCGGAGAAACGGCGCGCCGCTCTTTCCTGCGACCGTGAAATCGCACTCCAGGACCGCTCGCTCTTGTTGTGACGACTGCAGGGCTCGCAGGTGGTCGCTGCGGTCCTGCTTTGACTGACTGCCTTTGTCGCGTGTGACCGGATGCGTCGTGCGCTGAATTTTATTTCTTCCTATTCTGTTCGTTTTTTCGCCGGAACCCTCGACGCGACGGCTGATTGTGGCTGTTGGGAGAGAGACGCAAGGCCGTCTCTCTGGCTTCCTGCGACGACTGCGCTGGTGCCGCGAGAAGCGCCTTCGTTCATAACAGTGCGGTGAATAATAATAGTAATACTAATACAAGTGTGACGTTAAAACTTTGAGATCACTGCTGCGACCCGCATTGGAGCAGTGCGAAACCAAAACGGCCACATACTATGCCGACGTCCGTGGCTGTTGTGACGTCCATGTCCTATATCGACGTCCATGGCTATTTTGACGTATACGTGTGTTTATTTTTTGCGTTTAATTAACTAATTACACCTCATGAATCAAATTTTTCGCACAACAACATTTTATCTATCACAATCAACCTTTCACACATTTATCGTAAGAGAAGTGTTTATTTTTTTTTGCGTTTAATTAACTAATTACACCTCATCAACCAAATTTTTCGCACAGCAACATTTTATCTATCACAATCAACCTTTCACACATTTCTCTTCAGAGAACGACGTAATCGTGCGGACAAAATTTGCGGGCACTTTTTGCTGACGCGACATACCCGTATAATGCTTTCGCATTAATAATAATAATAATAATAATAATAATAATAATAATAATACACACAGCACAGAGGAGTTCGAATTCCCGCAGCTGCCTAAAGTTATTCTATGCTATACCCTCAGTATCCGTGAGGCAGACACGACTGCGTGTCGGCGTTAAGGATTCCTTACGGTGTCCATTCCTCGTACAGGGCTGAATTCAGGTACTCGTTGTTTGGACAATTCTCAGAAGTATAGTGCGTTTTAAGCCCTCTTTTTTTCTCAGATTCGTTTTGTCCTCTTGTTCGGCAGCGGAGCGGGTAAGCTCGCGCCGGATATTCCGTCCTGTCAGTTGCGAAAGGTTACAGCCATCTCCCTTTCCTTCCCCCTCCCCTCTTGCGCCGTCTAGATTCACTATTCTGGTCCGTTCTGAAAGGGACAGTTAATGCAGGAAGGAACGGCGCAGTAGTAGTTTCTCTGGGCGTGTCTCTGAGCGGACACCTAAAACTCATCTGTTAGGAAGAGATGAAAAATAGTAGTCGGCGTCGCTGTCAGGCGCTGGCCTCTCCTTCCATGTCTTTGTGAATACGAAAAGAAGGAATCGAGTTGATGGAGAGGAATAGAGAAGGAATAGGGAAGTGAAAATCCTCCTTCTGAAAGAACCCCAACGCGTGGGCTGCATTCCGACAGCGAGCTAAACTATAACCCTAGCTATAACCCGAGCCGCTTTGTACAGATCCACCGCGGTGTTTCCGAAACCGCGGTCGTTGATTTCCTTCGTAGCAGCACGAGTTCGCTGCTGCTTGTGCGTGTTTTGCGGCTTCTATTTCCTTCGTGTCGAACCGGCGGTTGCAGCAAAGCCGACCCAAATCCCCGATCAACCGTCCAAAGGAGGGGAGGCATTTCTCACCACAACGCCTTGTTTGCTGGCTGCTTCTCTCTCTCTCCCCCCCCCCCCCCCCCCCCCTCCCCTGGCCAGCTCTCCCGTGGTGGATGGATGCCGGCGTGTGTGGCTCCCCAGCAGGTGTCAGGGATTCGAGAGGCGCACTTGGGAATGCTGCGGTCGCTAATCCCGCCATTGGGAAGAGAGGAAGAAATGTGTGAGATACTGCGAGTGGGTGTACAGCGTTTGTCAAAAGTACAGATCCCGGGGGGTTCCCTTCTGAGGCGTCTGGTGGCGCCCTCCTGCGGCGTCCACGGAAAATCCCGAGTTTCGAAGAGGAGATGAAGAGACTTTGTCTTAACCTAAGAGGTTTGCATAGCGACACACAGCCTGGTCCCCGAGCAAAACCCGTTGAACTCCAAACTTTGGACGAAGTCATGAGTGTGCGCGTTGTATACAAGCCGCACTTGTCGGTGGATGCTTTGTCTTCTCGAAAGCATGTATTTACTGCAGGGGAGGAGGGGGGGGGGGGGGGGGGGGGAGGAACGTTGTCTCTGTGACGCATCCCAAGTTGCGTGAACGTCGTGTCTCGCTTAACTGCTGAAAAGAAAAATAAAATCAGCAACGTACTCTCGGGGTATACGAAGAGTCATCTGCGCCGGCTGGTACGCGAAATGATGAACACTGTGATGAGGCGCCGCGCATGACTGTGCCAATGGCACTGAACTGCCACTGATCAAACACGAATAGCCGCAGCAGCCAGTGAATGACTGGGCGGATTCATGGCCGAGGGGAACGAGCGCTCTCGTCATCGCGATCTGGGTTAGTCCCACTAGCTGTCTTTTTGCTGTGGAAGAGGAGCATGCGGACGTGACGACGACGACATGATATGCACAGAACTAGGCTAACACAGCTGGCGCTGAATAAGCTTTAGGAAAATGTACTGGTCTAAACAGCAGTGCGAACGGGAATTTCTGTGATACTTTCTCTGGGCGTGCTGATTCATACAGAGACCACTGTTGGTTCATACAGAGACGTGTGTGTTCATCCTTCAATAAAACAAGTTGAGAGTAGCGCTTGTCTTTGTCGTCTCTGTCCTCGTCTTTTCTGTCACGCTACATGCATTTACAGTAGTGAAAGGGAACGCTTTGTTGACATGCGCACAAGGATTACTCTCGTGAAGTGTGAGTGAGTCCCCCGTATACCCCTGTAAAAGCCGCAGGTATACCCTTGTAAAAGCCGCCGTGTTCGGAGCCACACTTCAGGTTACACAGCTCGGCTGTGGCTTAGCAGGCGTTTTTGTGATCGCCTTTCACCGTCCGTCCTTCGGTCGCACTTTCCGAATATCGGCGGCCATGACTCGCGTATTATGTCGACTTTCACAATCAATCAATCAATCAATCAATCAATCAATCAATCAATCAATCAATCAATCGGGTGTTTTTGCAACAGGCACAAATAGCTTGCAGTCACGGCACGACGACAGAAGTGGAAGCGATGACGATGGCGCTGAAGTGAGACATTCGTGCCAGGAAGGTGCGACTTTTCCGTTCAGCGTCGAAGGAACGAACGCAGAGGCGGCGCGCAGAACGCCCTGAAAGAAAGACCACTTTGTTGTCGACCCCCCTTCCACTCCCTCTGTGCTGGTGTTTCTGCCGGGGCTCTTCTCTCGTCGTGGGAAAATGTGCTCGCACACGCTTGTCCCGGGGTCTCTTTTTCGCTTCTCCCGCCCCCTTGCATCGTCGTCGTGGTGGCATCCTCCTCTCCGCAGGATTGCCCTCGCGAGCAGCAGAGAAGCCGCCGCTGGAGAGAGCGCGATCATGGCTCTTGCCGACGGCGTGTATGTACTACTACTCTACATCGTCGTCGTTTGTGTCTGTCTGTCTTCTCGAAAAAGAAGCGAGCACGGTCTTCCTTCGTCTTCTCCTCCGGGCTCTGTTATTGTGGGAGCGGAACTGCGAAGTAAAAGGGCGGAGGGCGAGAAAACATTTTTGTTTTGTTTCTGCCCTCGGGGGGGGGGAGAAAAAAAAATGAGAAGGGGGCGTGTCCTGTCGGTCGAGAGGGGCCCCTCTCCTCTGGCCGTCCGCCGCGGTGGAAATGTTCGCGCGCGCGCGCCGTGCTCTTTTTTTCGCTGCCCCTACCGTTCGCTCTGTTCTCGTCTCGGTCGCGCATTCCCGACCGTCGCCGCCGACATCTCGCGCAAAAATGTGCTCGAGGAAACGCCGTGCGTTCCCTACCCTCGTTTCGTGCGCGGTGCTCCAGTTTTGCCATCTACCCGTGTCATTTTATCGTTGGGGTGATGATCTGAGGGAATTCTCCGCGACGAGTTTTGTCTGGCTCTTCAGAAGAGCACGTCACCCTGCGGTACGGAATGAACTGCTTGGCTGTTAGGAGCGGGAAGAGAAAATGAGTGCTCTTTTGGATGCCGATCTAACTATGGAGCTGGAATAGCGTTTTAGGTTTAGAACGCGGCTCAAGCGAAATAGGTAAGCGAGACAGAAGATTGCGCGAGCGAGACCAAAACGCGAACTCGCGATGCTCCAGCCGCCGTCATATTGCCACGGGCTTTCAAAGACAGCGAGTGTGTTAAAAGGGGCAGATACTCGACAGCCGAACCTTGCTGTAGAAGTAATACGTCAGGGTCAGCGGTTTTACGCTTACCATTGCAGTCGGCGTGCTCTAAACCCGATCGGTGGCCTTCCCGCGTGCAGTGGTCGTGCTACCGGTCTTTCCGGCACGGATATTGTTTACTGCTATGTGGCCTGCAGAAAAATTTCACACACGGTTTCTCTCGTTTTATGACCGTAGAGTGCGTTACTGCTACTGCTGTTACTACTACTAATACTGCTACTGCTACTATTGCTGCTGCTGCTACTGCTTCTGTCAGTGATTACTGTTGCTGCCACATTAGTTAATGTAGTTGCTAGTTGGTTCCTGTCCCGTCTCCTTTTGTGTTCGTGTGTTGGTTGCGCTACGAAATCCCGTCTTTAACGACAACCACCATTACTGTTACTGCCACCATCGCTATTACTACTTTTTATCCTCCTCCTCCTACTACTACTGCCGCTACAACTGCTACCAACCAGACTGCCATCACTACTGCCCTCATAGTTGTTACTGCAATCATCTTACGTAACTAAACTACATGTCCAGCCTCTTTTTCCCCCGATTCCGTCGCGGTCTGAAAAAAAAAAAAATGTGCAGAGCGGCACCGTTTGCGGAAGGAAGGTCCGCGTGATAGGCATCGCGTGGCCGCCGGCGATAGCATCGAGGACGCCCGGGCGCGCCCCGCGTCGCTTCCGTACCGTCCATGCAGTCCCCCCCCCCCCCCCCCCCCCCCCCCGTTTTCCCGGCGGCGACCCGCGCTGCTTGACCGTCGCCGTTCCCGCCGCGGCAACAACCGGCGGAGCCCTCCAGCCCCGCGCATTGGCTCCCCTCCATACCGGTTTGGCGGCGGATTCCAACTTTTCTCTTTCCTTTTTTTTTTTAACGCGGTTTATTTTTATTGCTCACTTTCAAAGCGGCCACGATTTGCGTCGCCAGTAAAGAAGGTGAGGGGGGGGGGGGGCACCTAGCTCGCTGGGCGCGCGTTTATGTCCCTGCTTTGCTGGTGGTGCTGCTTGGGGACGCGTGCTATTTGGGGGCCCAGTATCTACCCCCCTTTCTCCGTCACATCGTCGCCGCCGCTTTCCCGCGGCTTATCGCTGCGTGCTTGCTTGAGGCCGAGTCCGGAGGCAAAACGATCGGGTGGCTATCGCTTCTCTGATTTAACTCACAAAAGTTTGCCGGTGCCGAGCCTCTCGCCGCGGCCCGAGGCGGGAACGATGGTATTACGCGTTGTGCTTGCGAAGTGGTCTGTTGAGTTTAGTGAGTTATCACGCTGTGAAAAAAAAAGAGGGTGAGAACTAGACGGCTACGATAGATCCGACCCTTCTACGTGCGGGCTCCGCTCGACTAACTTTAGGGTATGCAGGGTATGTCTTTGAAGCGGCTTTCTTCTGTCAGCGAAATTCGGTTTTCTGCGCGCTAAGAGCAGCAGGGTGAGATATACTTAGGAGGCACCCTGTAGTGCAGGGTGCCTCCTATTAATTAATATTAATTTCTTAGCGATGATGATGATGATTAATTTCTATGGCGTGTTGGAGATTGTGCTTCAATCCCACCGCTGCCACTAGTGTTGGAGACGGAGGGTCCCCTCGAGTTGTCTGACTCGTTCAGCCCCGCGGGTCCCGCCTCCGAAGGACGGTGTCGAACTCCGTTACGGAGGAAACTGTACAGTATATTTATTTGTACATATTTGTAGTCGAGACAGGAGTGTCTCGGTAACAAAACAACATCCCGTTAAATGCGTTTCGTATTCCCGAGATCCCTGACTGGGGAATGAAGTTCGGAGAACGATGTCCAATCAGGTGGGCAGTTGTGGACACTGGTGGTACCACCCACGGTAGGGGGTGGTGGTGATGCTCTCTCGCAGCTCGGTCGATGGAAAGGGATAGAGAATGACTCATCAAACACTGATGTGTCAATTTGACCACTGCGGCAAGTCTTCGGTTCGTTTGCCTCCGTGGGAAAGGAATATCCCGCAGTCTCCTAGCAGGTGAAGGAACGTCCTCGTACTCCCCCGCCGGATGCCCGAAACACACGAGACCTCTGTCGAGGACGCAGCCGTCTTTCAATTAACAGCAACAGCTGGACCTTTCGACATATCAATTCGTCCGGCGACCCGAGGGCAGGCTCGGCCACTTGACGCCGTCGCCGCTGCTTCCGCCGCTGCATTCCGCCGCTGCTGCCGCCATCGCCAGTCCTCGCCGCAGTTTTGCTTCACGATGACTCATGTCTGCTAGGAATTCCCCCCAGGCCCGTGTTCACAAGAGTATCTGTGGCCAAAGAGTGCGCCCTGACACAATATGTTTTCGTCTGCTTACTGTGGGGTTAAATACCTAAATCCCAAACATTTCACCTTAAAGAAGCCGAGTCCCAAGCCAGGGGAAAGCTTGTGCCCATTGCGTCACCGTTGGCTACCCGGCGGCACTGGGGATCGAACCTCGCACCTCCCGCAGTTGAGGCGGACGCTCGAGTCATTTTGGACCACCGCTGCTGTATTGATCTCTATATCAGCGTCTTTTCTGCCATTCACCGAAGCCTTAGGGATAGACCGGCGTATTTACGTTTCGCCTCCCTCGATGTGTGGCTACGGAATCGAACCCGCGACCTCGAACGCGCCGGGGTCAATGAGCGAAGAGAGGAAGGGTTTGCTTGAAAGTTTGTTCGAAGTGGTCCGAAACTAGTCCCTGAGCAGCATCAAGATATACTGCGAGCGTCGTTAAAAGAGGCTCTTGCTGTTTTTGCCAGGTTAGTGGTTTGGATAACGCCGCGGCGGGGGCATTATATTGTAAGCAGCGCAGACATTCTACAGCAGATATCCCACAGAGCAGGATGTAGCGGGTTCAATTCGTAGTCTGTTCATCTGATTGTGGTTCCCCCTGGCAGTCTCTGACTGCGGGACCTAGTTTAGTATAGTACCTTTGATGATGCATTTTAGGTAACCAGTGAAAACCTGTTCTGATTCTGAATCTGGCAGTGCGCGACCTGTAAATAATCGCGCGGCGCGATCTTTTGGTTTGCCGGTGCGCTGTAAAACAGCGTCGGGTTTTTTTTTTTTTTTAACCTCGATCTCTTGGACTTGACATGCGTCGTCCGCTCTCAAGACGATATAGCACATCGCTACTCCCCTATGCTCCCCGCATTTTGCTTGCCCATCGACGCCAGTTTGCAGCTGACCGGGGCGGCGTGAGTGTCATTTTGTTTACAGTGAGAAAGCGCATAGCTAGTAAATATTTCGCAATTAAAATGGAATTCTTCACATCAAAAGCTTGAAAAAGGGGTAGGATTGGATTTATGGCTTAATCTTGGTGGAGGCACTTGCTAGGGGGGGGGGGGGGGGGGGGGGGCTTCTTTTGAACCATGTGTTTATTGCCTGGACTGTTTTCATGGAAAAAGAAGTGTGGCTAGGGATGGATTTGCTATGTAAAATTTATCGCTTGGAAAACCGGGGGGGGAGGGGGGGGGGACGGAAGGGCTTGTGAATCTCCCTAACGGAAAGGAATACAGTGCGCCGACCAAATAACGTTTGTACAGGACGACCTGGCCTCTAGTATGATACAAATTAAAACAACTCGTTGAAGGGGTGTTCTCTCTTTTTTCTCTTTTTCGGTCAGATTGAGTTAGTCTGTGATCGCCCGTTCAAAAGGGTACGGGCGTATCGCTATCGCCGTGCTAGTATGTATTACTCCCCTGAACAATCACAGCGCTCAGTAAAGGAAACCAACTTTTTAATTGATGTTTCAACCCATTAAGAAAGCCACTAGCGCAAAACTCCTTCGTTTATACAATTTTGTCTTGTGGCTATAGTCTTCCGTTCAGGAAAGTTTCTCAACAGCGCATTGTGTTTGCCGGAGGAACAGTGGTTTGACGGTCATGGATGTCGGTGTAGCTTCTCTGCAGACACATATATTATACACAAAAACAAGTCCTCTTGTCGAAGCGTCGGGTTACCGTAGTCAGCCTTTCTCCCTGCCCCTAGTTCAATTTCGCGCCGGCCGCCATACGGACGCAACCCGCAACAATGTCGCGCCGTTATTACTCTGAACACGAGCTCCGTGACGTGTTGCATTCATAGCAAAAACCTCCCTACAAACGCTCGCCTCGCTGTATTGCACCGTATTATTGTCAAGAGTCCCTCGTTGCGTGGTAGTATTGTCGAGGTCCGGCGTTTGGCTCCTCACCTCCGCCGAGCTGCTTCGTAAGCGAAATGGAGAAACGGAAATTGAGCTCGGCGCGCGGGGATGGGCCTTCTTCGTGGCAAGCCTCAGGTCGGGGCCGCAACGGCGCATTGTTTTCCCTTTTCCTTCTCTCTCTCTTTTGTTCTTTGTCTGTTTTTTTCTCTCTCTTACGGCAGAGGTGGCTCGTTCTCGAGCCTCCGGGGCTTCTTGCCCCCAGGGCGGCCGCATTCCCGGCATCATGCGGGGCGCGCGTCGCCACCGCGAATGGGCGCAGGTGGTCGTTGCGCTGATGGTTCCTGGTGGTGCGTTGTGGGGCGGCCCTCTTTTCGTTTCCGAGCCCGAGGCGAACGTCTCTTCTTCTTCGGACGCCCCGACTATGATTCCGCGCGCATATGAGGGGAACACCTTCTTCCAAGTATGCCGCCGCGAAGTGTGGGCCGTGCCACCAGGGGGCGGTGTCGGTTTTTTTTTTATTTATTTGTTTATTTTGGGAGATACTGCAGTCTCGCAAGACCAATCAGGTGGGAGCGGACAGATACAAGTTTTAACGTAGCAGTGCTTTCAGAAGCATATATTTGAAACGGGAGCCTGGTTCAAGAGAAGCAGGCACTTAAAAATGGCGTGCACAACGGCTTATAACGAGCACACACAAAAAATACGTCAACAGAACAAAATTATGTGAAGAATATACATTAGCAACAAAGGCTTACGCGCAAGAACGATAAACAACGTCTTTTGCCTCACGGATATCTTCAGTATGCGCTCCCGGCTGTGTCGCGGCGCTATTCGTTCGAGCAGAAAAACAATGGTTTCTGAGGAAACGAAATGGCGCAGTAACTGTCTCGCTGCTCGGTGGGCACCTCAACTATACCCCAACCGCGCACACGGGCGCCTTTTGCGGTCCGCCTCCATCAAAACGCGGCCGCCGCGGTCGGGTTCGAACCCAGGTATTCCGGGTCAGTAGCCTATAGCGTCCTCACCACTGAGCCACCGCGGCTGGTGTTTGAACCGGCGATCCTTGGTTGCGCGCGCGCGTGTGTGTGTAGCGGTAAAGGTGGGGCGGGGGGGGGGGGGGGGGGTTGCCACTCATAGAGGTTAGGAGGTTGAGGTTGTTGCTGGAGACTGCAGCAGCAGGAATAAATAGTCCTGCGACTGCTGCCGGAAACTGCTTCGCCGTACAGTGTCTAAAAAAATAGGGTCGCGTCACTATTCGTGGCACAGTTTCCGTGCCCTTTTGTGGATCCTGTCAGCGCGTCGAAATAGCAACGCCTTTCCCCGAGGTGAAAGTGCCCGCGATGTGTGATTGGCTCACATCGAGGAGGTGCCCTCCGACCTCTCGCTGCTTCTCTCCCGGGCGTTACGTAAACCGGGCATTCAGAGGCGCCGTCGATTCGTGGAAGTCAGCTCAAAGAGAAGCGGCTGGTCGGCGTACGGCGGTGCTCGTGGACAGCGTCGGCCACTCAGTCGCAAGAGCGGCACGAGAGCAAAATAAGGAAAGGTCACCGAGAAAGCAGCCCTGGCTGCCCCGAATATCTCGGGTCTGGGCGGAGCCGTTATCTCACCGCCGAGACGACAGCGGTGGCCGACTCGGGGTGCCCTTTTCCGTTATCTCCCTCCGAGGCCTTGTTGTCCGCCTTATCGGGGTACGGCAAGTGTACAGTCTCGACCGGCTCGCGAAGGAGGCGTGGCCGCAGTGCGCGAGGTCCAAGGTCGGCCGGGAGACGCTGGCCGGTTTTCCCTGAGAGCGGCTCTCTTGCTTTGTCAAGTTGGTTCGCGTGGAAAGAAGCGGTCGCGTGCAAACGGCGTTTGTAAAACGCTCGAGGAGATAACAGACGAGTTAGTGCATGGCGATCGTGGATTCTGTTGATTTGTGCGCAGCCTTGATCTGCAATCACCCCCCTCCCCCCCCTTTATTTTTTGAGCACATAAGTACACTGCCTATATATAAGCAGTACTGAAACTAATAAAACCAGTTGGTAGTTGGCGCTGTTTCCGTCTGCATCGTTTTTTTTTTGTCTTTTATTTGTGCGCAGCTCGTACTTAACGATAGTCAGGAGGAGAATGCTGACGGTCGATGGCTTTGTCATAGTTGGGTTCCCTACCATAACCATAATTTCCATCTCTCTGCCGGCACATAGAACGAACTTCCCAGACAAGGTAACAGGTAAAATACAAAGGTTTAATTGCATGAAGAAAGTAAGACAAGAAGGTAAAGTAGGGAGACAAGGTTACAAGATCGAAGAAAAAGCCCCTTTCCATGCCGAACAGCGGCTTAAATAGGGTGTCCTGTCCCCAGGTCCCTAGATGGGGAATCTAGTTAATCAAGCATGCGTCCAATCACTGTGAACCGGGTCACGTGTCCATTTGTAGTGGTCCGCCCACAAGGACGTCCCCCAGTTCACCCTCGCCACTTCCTCGAAGATGCTGTCCGGCCGATCCCTCGCAGCAACGATGACAAGCCGTTAAGGTTGAGCCATTCGTCAGCCGAAACACAAGTCTGACACCTGCACTTCACAGCGAGCCGCGGGGACGGAGGGCCGGCGTCGCACTTGCGCCGAAAGGTTCCAGGAAGACCGGAAGCCGTTACCGAAGCGCGAGCACGCCAGCAACCGCGCTGGCCACAAACAACACAGAACAGCCGCCGACACACCATGCCGTTGCGTTTCGTTTGGGTTCGGCACCGCTAATGGGAGTTGAGCCGTTCCCGTGCAGCGGATGTCCCCCATAAACCACCAGGGGGTCCCCTTGTTGACGCCGCTCCCTGCTTTCGGGGTGCCGGGGCCGCCACGCCGACGCCTCTCCGAAGTCCTGTCTATTGACAGTTTCCAGATGTCTGGAGATTCTTTGTAGACCGGCGTTACGCGTCTTTAACACATACGGCACCAAGGGGCCGTCCCGATGCTTCGGCGCTTTAGCGGAAGGAGTCGAGCGTAACAGTCATGAACGCAGCTCCCGCTGCGGGGACAGTTATATCGTTCGGCCGCTGAGCTCAGAGTCCAGGATTCGGCACTGAAAGCGGCGATCACATTTCGATGTAGGCGATATGCAGGATAGCTCGCTTACCGAGGCCATTTAAAGATCGCCAGTTGGTCATAAATGTTCCGGAGCCCCTCCATATAGTTTGCTGTGCCTTGTAGGCATGAGAGTCGCTTGCTTTGGTGCGTAAAATGCAATCACTCAATAAATAAATAAACAAATAAATAAATAAATCATTTTAATTCAATTCTTTTATTTCCTTTTTTTTTCTCTGAGGAGGTGGTGGTGGTGGTGTTACACTTTTTATTAACAGCCTTTATGTTAGGCGTTCAATAAGGTCCCGGGCCAAGGCGACGAGGGCACGTTGCAGCCTCAGATCCAGGGAGGCGAGCCAGATGGGCCACGGTGGGGGTGGCGGGAAAGGATAGGCGGGGGACTGGAAGGCTGCGTGGCACTGTGTAAGGCAGTGTTCTGTCTGCATATGTGTGTGGACAGTTTGGGCACTGAGGTGTAGAAGTGTACCGGTACAGATAATGTTTGGCTGGTGTGCGTAGGAGATTAAACTGTATTCGGCGAAGAATGCGAGCTTCACGGATCGATAAGGATGGGTGTGGTGGTGGTAAATCAGCTAAGTCCAATTTTTGCTGCGTGTAGTATTCATCGAAAGGACAAAAAACCGTAAATCAATCACTCAGTCGATCAATCAATCAATAATTTCAATTCAATAACCGACTAATGCTATGAGAGACGCCGTAGTGGAGGGCTCCGGAAATTTCGACCACCTGGGGTTCTTTAACGTGCACTGACATCGCACAGTACACGGGCCTCTAGAATTTCTCCTCCAAAGAAATTCCAGCCGCCGCGGCCGGGATCGAACCCGCGTCTTTCGGGCCGGTTATGGTGCTCGGCTGCTGGCCCGAAAGACGCGGGTTCGATCCCGGCCGCGGCGGCTGGAATTTCTTTGGAGGAGAGTGAGTGAGTGAAAACTTTATTAGCTCTAGATTCGGATTGTGTTCGGCGGTTTTGAGATGGCTTCGTCCATCTTGCTCAAAGGTCGGTTGCCCTTAGTCCAGGGCTCCGCTGGATGCTGCTGCCAGTTTTGCTCGCCGAATCAGACCTTCTTGGTCGACCCGACGATCGCTGGAAAGCACTCCCTCCCATTGCTCCGCACTCGGGTTTGTTATCACTGGTACCACGCTTATCCTCTGGCATGCCCACGTTATGTGGTACAGCGTGGGGGGTTCTTGGCACCAAGGGCATTTGTCATTGTATTGTGTTGGATATATTTTGTTGAGTACGTGTAGGTTCGGGTAGGAATCCTAGAGGCCCGTGTACTGTGCGATGTCAGTGCACGTTAAAGAACCCCAGGTGGTCGAAATTCCCGGAGCCCTTCACTACGGCGTGTCTCATAGCCTTAGTCGCTTTGGGACGTTAAACCCCATAAACCAACCAACCATATTTTATTTCCTTTTTTCAGAGGAGGGGACAGGACGAAAAGCCGTAAATCAATCAATCAATCAATCAATCAATCAATCAATCAATCAATCAATCAATCAATCAATCAATCAATCAAATCGATCAGCCAATCAATCAAAAGATTCGATTTCTCCTTGGAAAGGCATTGAAAGCTCCTCGGACACACTTATGTTAGTGTCCACGAGGAGAGGGGGCGAGGCGAGTGTGTATGTAGGGGCCTGCTAGGAGTGAGCGGTTTTACCTGGAAACGCCCTAGATAAGCAGATGTACAGTTCTCGATGCTTCCGTCAATGTGATGTCAAAACAGCTTTTGAGGAGCGCTCATCTGTCGTTTGCAGCATTCCTGCGGGGTCCCCTATTCAAGCTGTGCGGCACCGCTCTTTGAAGCAGCCATTCGAAGTGCACCTAGGTGGCCAATGCGATACACTCGAATGCGTTGGTCAAAGAACAGAGCGCCGACTTCCAAGCGCAAGTGTAGAAACGGGGCGTGCGTCGCCTGTGGCCGTTATCCGAGACTCTGATGGCATGCCCTTTCTCCTGCTCTCGGCTCCGATTACGTCTCTGACGCCTTGGCGACCGCCTTTTCGAGCTTCCGCGGTTCTTCCCATTGCAGACACGCTGGCTTTGCTGTGCTCGCTTAGAATATTAAAAATGATCTAAATTTATTTTCACACCCTAGTTTGATGTGTACTTGGGCAGCTCCTCTGTGCTTCCCCTGCTCTACTTGATTGCATTCTTCCTAACTGTTTGCATTTGATTGTACTTGATTTGTCTTCATAGTACTACTCATTTTGTATTTATATCTGTTCAACTACATTTTTGTTCTTATTTATTTATGTTGACTTTGTTTATGTATTGTTTCATCTACGTCGCCCCCCCCCCGCCCCCCTTCATTATGTAATGCCTCGTAAAGGTTCCTATAAATGGCCGTATAAAGCGTCCTATGAAGGGTGCTATAAAGGGTCCTATAAAGGGTCCTATAAAGGGTTCAATAAATGATGATGATGATTGAGTGGTGGTGGCAGAGCGCGGATACTTCATGGGATAGAGGGAATTAGGGCTTACGTACGCTTGCCGTGGACAGCAGAGAGCGAGGGCAAGGAAAATTGAATTCTCGCCATCACTGAATGAACGAGAGCATGTACAGGGAACCCTCAATCCGCCAGCCGGCGCTTTGTAGAGAGGGTCTGTGCTTTGACCGGAAGAAGCTAAGTCCTCGTGTCGAAACTTTGGCTGGCGGACTGAGGCTTCCCCCTGAGGGCCCCTGTCCACCCGCGGCCAGCAGACACTCTCTACCTCACTTTGAGCGAGCCTCCTCTCCTTCCATTCCCTCCTCGAAATTTTTCTCTCCCGCTCCTCGTCGAGTAGGCTCGGCAAGGCAAAATCACCCCTTCCTTCTCCGGTGTAAGCCGGAGGCGTGGTGTCTGTGGAGTGCGTCACAGGGCGACGTCATGGCCTCGCCTTCAATAGAATTCTTTTCTTGGTTTTTGCATTTTCTCCGCACACTGAACGATCGAGAGGCGCGATCGGCTCGACCACCTAGACTTGTTAGCGAGCGCATCCTTTCATACATCTGTTTGCCATTCCCAGTTAACGAGCCACCTTTTCATTTTCTTTTAGGCCTCCCCACCGTTTCACGAGCGGAGGGGCGGAAGTCGGTTGTGTTCGAAACACACGGCGAAGCGCGGACCCGGCAACCGCCCGTTTGCTTTTCTCCATGCGTGTTTGTGTTCTGTGTGTTTGTGTCTTTTCTCCGCTCCAAAGCATATGTCATTCATTGGAGTCAAGGCGTACGCAAGATGCACGAAAGATAAGCGGTGTGTGTGCGGAGCGGTCAAGTGGGCGAGCGAGGGAAAGGCTCTGCTGCACTAGTAATTAAAACCTTGTTTTGGGGGGCTTGCATAGAAGAAAAAAATCTGAGAAGGGAGCGCGTACGCAGAGCGTCTCGTGAGGTGATCACGGCGCACGCCGTCCCACGCCGCACGCTCCCTCCGCAGTTTTTTTTTTTTGTTCCTTCATGCGGGTTTGTAGGCATGAGCCAGAACAGAAGGCGCTGCGGAAAGCGTTGTGCAGACGACGCGACGCCAAGGCTACGCCCAATCTTCTCCCGTCAGTCAGAACGATGCACCAATGGAGTGCCTTCAGCGAAAGTAACCCCCATGACGTCAACGGGGTTCAGAGTAGTGGGCCGGGCCCGTTTTTGAAGGAAGGAAAGAACGAGCGGGCTTTGATTTGAATTTTCGCAGCTTTTCGGGGCGCGCATGGCTCTAGTATTTTGCAAGGTTATCTTCGATGCCTCATCTATGCAGTGGGCTTGTTTTTCAAAAATGTCCGGACCCTGGGCAGTGGCCCTTTAAACAAACGAAGTCAGGAAGAAAACAACAACAACAAAAAAAAAATATCGGCAACCTCCGCGCGGCTCGCGAGATGTTTCGTGTACGACATACTACGCCACCGGCAGAGAAGCCGGGTTTCTTAGGGGTCTTGCGGATTGGGGTGACGTTCCCCTCCCCGCGGTGGGCTTCTCAGGCCGGACGCCAGGTGGCCGACCGACGATGTCGTTCGGCGACCTCTTCGGCCCGCTCCGTGACTCGGAGTTGAACCTCCGGGTCTGAGCTGAGCAGCGCGGCCTCCCACTGAGATTGGGTAGAGAGCAGCAAACTCTGCGATGGCTTGTCTTGAATACATGCGTATAGGATGTGCGGTGTGTCTGCCTTTTGGTGCCCACAGAGATAACATACGGGGCTGAACTGCTCTGGGAACCGTATGGAGTACATGTACGGATTAAAGAAAGTGTCTGTTTGGAGGTGCCGCCAACTGACTTGTGTTTTACGTAGAAATTTATGCGGTTCGGGGAAGAAGGTCCCGCGTGCACGACGCTTTCGTCGCCTGCAAAATGCAGGTGACGCAGAGGCACCGGCCCCCGTCTTCTATGGTCTTCTAGGCCTGCGTGCCAGGGGCGGGGAGTAGGGGGTCCCCCTCCATCGGTGGAAATAGTTTTAGTAATCATCATCATCAGGTGACGAAACGCGCGCGTTCGAAATCAGCCGTGACGGCGCGCTAAAGCGAAATCGCCTTTTCTCCCTTCTTCCGACACGCACAAATTCACGGTAGATTGAGCACGGGATCGAGTGGGGGCGTTGCTATCGCGCACTGCAGCCATGCCGCGCGTTCCCTCTTGATTGGCAGCAAGTGATGCCGTCCGTTCGGGTCCGTCGCGATTTCCTTGGAGGCAGAGAGAGAGAGAGAGATGCTCCTGGGTAGCCGTCGCGAGCGCGGTGATCGCGTGGGACGGGCGTTCTCTCCCCCCCACTCCCCCCCCTCCCTGTGACTGCAGAGATAAGGCAGCTGTTACGCCTCTTGGGCACGTGCTTATCGGGGCGCGGCCCTTTAGTACGTGCTAACACTCTGTGCGTGTGTTTGTGTGTGTGTACGTGCGCGGCTCCTCTGCTCATAACACGAGGGAGATAAGGTGGACGCTCTTGCTCGGTCACGGTCGCGTTCCCCCGCTACTGAGCGGCGCGGAAAGTTTTTTGCTCACCGTTATGTTTCTTCGCCCCCCACCTCCTCCACCCTTTGGCCTCGTCCTCTCTCTTTCTCTCTCTCTCCGCTTCGTACTTGTATGTCGGAGCTTGGGCTGTCGCGTCGTTCCCCAGCGTGCCGTGCCAGCCGTGCGATGCGCGGCAGAGATGAACGGAGGGGTATGTCGGGGATGGTCGCTGTGCGGACAGGGAGAGGGGGGGTGGGGGGGGGGGGGGAGCGCTGACCCGTGGCGTCTGCCTTCGCTGCTCGTTGTAGCGCAGCCGCTTTTTTCTTCGGTAGCCAGTAATGCTCGCCGGACGTTGTTCTCGTTGACCCCTTCTACCCTCGCCTAGGTCTTTGGTTCGATCCCGGTATACAGGCAGCTCTCGGCCGAGCGACCATCTGTCTGTGCATGCGCTATTGGCGCTGCTGGCGGTTTATGGTAACGCTTTGCTAAAACCCTAGCATTTTCCTTGGGGAGGTGATGAGTGAGGGAAGTTTTCGTTGCAGCTGTTAGTATTGTCATTATTGTAAGAAGCGCTTTCTGGCGGGCTAGTTGGTGATTGAAGTTCATTTTCGAACTGCGCAAAGGACGACAGAGCAAATGACACACACACTACGCTTGTGTTGTGTGTGTACTTTGATCTGTGGTCGTCCTTTGCGTAGTTCAAAAATGAATAGTAGTATTATAACTACGAGGGCGGAGCCGCTGGTTACACTCGGGAAACCCTATCACACTGTTACAGGCAGACCTTGCTGTCGAAAAATAAATAATTCGCCCAGGTTTGCCGCCGTCGTTTTTCTGATGCAGGACGCCAAGAATGCGGCAGCGCATTATTTAACCAGGGTGGCCGGAGGACATGCGCCAGGATTGCGCGCGTATGAAGAGGGCGGGAAATGGGTGAAAGGGTGCGGTGTTGTCCTCTGCGGAGGGCCTTCCGCTTTGCCGGAGGTCCGCGGAACATATCTCCGCACTTTGGGCCTGGAACTGTGCCAGCTGTTTCGGTTATAAGCGCGTCGCCGAAGGACATTCTGGTTATCGTCGAGATTTCACCGCCCCACCTGCGTAATGGAACGTTAAAAGGTTTAGCCGTGCTTTCTTTCTTTCTTTCTTTCTTTCTTTCTTTCTTTCTTTCTTTCTTTCTTTCTTTCTTTCTTTCTTTCTTTCTTTCTTTCTTTCTTTCTTTCTTTCTTTCTTTCTTTCTTTCTTTCTCTCCTTCTTTCTTTCCTTCTTTCTTTCCTTCTCTCTTTCTTTCCTTCTTTCTTTCCTTCTTTCTTTCTTTCTTTCCGGAGAGAAGGAAGACATTCCGAGCGCGGAAGGGCGGAATGAGCCCGCGAGGAGCGCTTTAGGTCCGTTTTGCATACTTGCATATCGCGGGACGCATGCATGCAGCCACAGCGACAAACAGGCGCTGATGCAGCATGCATCGTCAAAGTGGAACTGAAACAGCGCGCCCAGGTTGGAGTCGAAGGTTATGCCGCGTGAGCCACGTCCTTCAACGCGAGCATAAGCAGTGGAGGACAGCGATCCTATAGCTATTTCTATAGCTGTGGGGAAATTTCTCGCACTGGGCTTCGATAATCTTCCCTCAAGGGAAAAGTATATAACAGCTGTGTCTTACCGGTACTCACCTACGGGGCAGAAACGTGGAGGCTAGCGCAGCGAGCTATGGAAAGAAAAATGATAGGTGTAACGTTAAGAGATCTGAGGAAGAAATGGGCTTGGGCAGGGCATGTAATGCGAAGGCAAGATAACCGCTGGTCCTTAAAAAAAGGGTAACGAGTAGACTCAGGGGACGGCAGAAAGTTAGGTGGGCGGATGACATTAAGAAGTTTGCGGGGATACAGTGGCTGCAGTTGGCAAAGGACGGGTTTAATTGCTGAGACATGGGAGAGGCCTTTGTCCTGCAGTGGGCGTAGTCAGGCTGATGATGATGATGAATCTCTGTCGGTGCAAGCTCAAGATCCCCAGGTTGCAAAAATTACTCCAGAGCCCTTCGTGAACTACGACGCCTCTATCTTCTTTTCTTTTCTTACTCCCACCTTTATCCCTTCCCTTACGGCGCAGTTCGGGTGTCCACCGAGATATGTGAGACAGTTACTGCGCCATTTCATTTCCTCAAAAATCAGGTTTCAGATTTATTTCTCGATAATCTGTGACCTCAGCTACGGGGCCATGTGAGCATCTGTCTAGGCCACGGTGCTGGTTAGATCGCTTATAGAAATCCAGTGCTAGCGTATTTTTTTTTTTAATTCTTCCATAGATAACTGTGGCGTGATGTCGGCAGGTTAGGGCACAGCGCAAGCCGCCTTGGATTGGCTGTTTGTCGGATGGACGGTCGTTGTCGTCCAACACACGGGTGCCGGTTAGTCGCTGTTGTGTACATGCGAGGTCGTACAAAGAGTTGTGTGAATGTGGCTCATGGTTGTGTCTGCCCTTCATCATTTTTTTATTTTTTTTACCCTTAAAGGCCTCTGTTGAGGCATTACATAAGGGGGGCGATGATCTTCGTTGAATGACACTCAGGCTCGACTGCCTTCACTTTACTGTTGCTCTCGAAGGGTCTTGGAGCGGCTTCAGCCTTTTTTACATAACAGGTATATGAATTAGCAACATTTTACCCCCTTCAAGACTTCTTGCACCATATCCAACAATTTCGACCAAAAGATTTTGAAAATTGAAAATTGTAGGATACTTTGATAGAAATGTTGAAGGTAGTGGTACATTCTGCTGATGTGCAGCAAAATCTTTCTTTTAAAGCGTTTCCATAGATTGATGCACACAGAACCAATGGGGAACGCGTTCGGCGATCGCAAAAACGTTAATAGAAAAAAAAAAATTGCAGACTGCCGTCGGGTGATATGAGGACATACTGATTGTATAGTGAAATCTTATATTATGTGAAAGAAAAAATTCGCTCATAAAAGGTTTCCCGCTAAAAAATGGTTTTGTCCAGAATTGTTGTTTATGGTTGCATGTGCAGTGTTTGGTCAGGTGACGTTACTCGAGGTACCGCGCTTTACTCGTCCATCACCGCTGCATTGTGGGAAACTCGCACGTTCGTCTGCAGACCGATTAGATTCAGATTCATTTGCGGTTTATTTGTCCCATACGGTGGCTGCAGTTGGCAAATGACGGGTTTAATTGGAGAGACATGGGAGAGGCCTTTATACCCTGCAGTGGGCGTAGTCAGGCTGATGATGATTGTGATAGAGAAATGCAAATTTCTCCTGATTGCTCTCAATTATGAAAGACATGCTCGCTTATGACTGCTCTCCCAACTTCCACAGAACCCTTCTTTGAAACCCTTTGGGCTATAGCTTCCGACTTTATTTCGGAGTGCGTGAGGGATTCGCGCAGGCAGCGAACATGGGGCTGCGCTTGAGGTGTCCGGTGGATGAACCGGTTTCCTTGCCTTCATGCTCGCAGCTTTGAAAAACCTATAGGCCATCCATGTCTGGCCAGTCTACGCGTGTGTACCGACACGCTGTGTGGGAACTGCTTATCCTCCCGTTAAGATTGGCAAACCGGCCGTCAAGTGTAAAAAGATATCCAGGCGCCAACTTTTAGCGGGTAAGCAAGGCCAGCGGCGATCGTCGTCACACGCTCTCGTCGGGTGAGAAGCAGTGGTCGCTTCCCATGCTTGTGGAAGGGCGAAATTTTGGGAAAAAGCAGAGCCAAGGTCGACAAGGCTCGTCGTGAGGTGTCCGTTGCGCTTCGCTGACATCTCGGCGACTAATTCGTCCGTCGTGGGAAAATTACTCCGGAGTGCGCCGGCGATAAATGTGCCGTGCCGGCAGAACGACAACATGGCCTTTGCCCTTCTTTGTGGAGGCTCGAGCACAGTTGCTCGTTCATCATCATTACCATCATCATCATCAGCCTGACTATGCCCACTGCAGGGCAAAGGCCTCTCTCCCGTGTCTCTACAGTTAACCCTGTCCTGTGCTAGCCGCGGCCACCGTATATCCCCGCAAACTTCCTAATCGCATACTCCTACCTAACTTATTGCGGCCTCCTGCAATACTGGTTTTCTCTTGCCATCCAGTCCGTTACTTTAAACGGCCATCGGTTATCTTGCCTTCGCATTACGTGACCTTTCCGTGCCCATTTCATCTTTTAAATTTCGTCTTGGATGACATTAACCCTCGTTCGTTCCCACACCCACTCTGCCCTCTTCCCGTCTCTTAACTGCGCAAAAAGGCAGGGACAAGAGAAAAAGAACCACACGGGACAAACGCATTTGTCCCGTATGGTTCTCTTTCTCTTGTCCCGTCCTTTGCGCCGTTATTATTTGTTCTCATAATTTCTTACCAACTAGCCCCTTACCGCACTCTTCTGGAGATTTGTGAGGGGGAGTCCAGTGGGGATGCTATATACGTCAGACAACCGTCGTCACGACGTTATATCGGCATGACCACTTCTGAAAGTTGTGGGAATCTGGCTTTCCGCCGTCGCCTTTGCGCGGCTGTGCCGGCCGCCCGCGTTGTTTCTCCTCTTTCCCTTGCTCCCGCCTCAGGCGGTGGAGAGGCGGCTGGGTGACTAATCACTGTCATTTAGCCACAGCTCCGCCCCGGCTCCCCAAGGGCCTTTGCCATTGGCGCCTTTTGGCGGGAATCCGGGACCCGTTTTGGCGGCCGCGCATCCCGCGACCGTCCGAGCGGGGCCCAGAGAGAGAGATCCCTCCGAGACAGCGTAAGGTGCGTACGCTACTGTTTTGTCCGTGCCGGCCGTTGCCGTTCGGACCAGTGCTTACTCGAGCTCGCCCGCACGTGTCCTCTGACCTGCAGCGGCTCGAGCCTGTCCAGCGGGGTCCAGCGACCTCCGACAGGCGTACCTTGCGTTGATTGCCCACTCTCTCTCGCAACCGGCCCAACGGTCGACACGAGAGAGAGATCACAGCACTGCCGCGGGGACATTCTCCTGCAGCGGCGTGCTAGCGGCGCACATTGCTCGAGTCGCTTCGTGCGCGCAGCGGAGCCTTGCTCCTCGCGCGCCCCCGGGACGGGGTGACGATTGAGTGCGTGTGTACTGCTGAAGGACGACGTGAATAAACGTCTCCTTGGTGAACTTGGAGGCCTATTTCTTTGCGGTGAATCGCTCTCCTCCCAGCGGAGGTTGAGTGCACCGCATCGGTGTCCCAGTGTGTGTGTGGTGACGGCTGATCGGGGCCCTTGGCTCGCGCGAAGCTCGAACCCGCGGTGGGTGGTGGCCTGTGTCCACGTAGAAACCCACAACTGGCGCCCAACGTGCTAAGTCATTGGCGCTTACGCCTTTGATGGCACATTAGCCGAGCAGGTCGCCTTGCCGATCACGCTTGCGCACCATGTCTACCACCCCCAGCGGGGCACTCGGCAGCTACATGTCGGCTCCCTACGGAGTTGTAGCGTCGTTTGATCCGCTGGCTGCTGTTCCTTCGAATAGCTAGACACCGTGGTTGGCCGCGGCCCCCATTGGGGTTTACGGCGACACAACCCAAAATGTCGACCACGCGGCTCCCATTGGAGCTGTATCGGAAGCACCCTGCGGTGCATCCGCTGGTCACATGCCTCAGCTGTGCACGCTTTCCGCCCAGTGCGAAAGCAGTTCGTGTCACGCTGCCGCAACCGGCAGTTTCGAACAGCAGCAGCCGTGCACCGCGAGCAGTCAATTCTGCTCTGGGAACGGCGAGGCGCTGGACCGGTTCCCTGCGGAAACCGCGCCGCTCATCGAACTAGGAGCCTTGCCTCCCTCGTTCGTGCACCACGCCCAAGCCTCCACTGAGGCAGGGGCGCAGTCGCTGAGGCCGGGGCTCCATTGAGCCAGATGCGGAGAAACTTTGAGCCATACTCGAATTTCCCGCGCCCAAGGACGTACGCGGCCTGCGCCGTGGTGTGGGAATGGCCAACTATTATCGTCCTGTGCCCGCGTGCAGGCACCCTTGACCAAGCTCTTGGGAAAGACTGCAGCGTGGCGATGGGGGCCCGAGCAAGAGCGATCCTTTCGCCTCCTGTCTAGTGCCATTGCCGAGACAGCGCAGCTCAGGCTACCCGACCTGACCAGACAGTTCGTAGTCCAGACTGACGCGAGCGATCTGGGTTTAGGAGCAGTTCTCCTACAGGAATTCGATGGCGTGCTGCAACCGCTGGCCTTTGCCAGCCGCTCCTTGCTGCCCTCGGAGAGGAATTATTCCGTGACCGAGAAGGAGTGCCTCGCCATCGTGTTTGCACTGCGCAAATTTGACGTCTATCTTGATGGAACGCAATTCGTGGTGCAGACAGACCACAGTGCGCTCAGCTGGCTGATGCGGCTCCGCGAGCCTGCGGGTCGGCTGGCGCGCTGGGCTCTCCTGATACAGCATTACGACTTTTCCGTGCAGTATCGAAAGGGGAGCACAAACGTGGTAGCTGACGCGCTATCCCGTGCCCCACTCGCCAGCGGCGCCTTGACGCCTGTAGGCGGAGGGGGCGAAACAGAGGACGAGCCGCCGGGCGGCAAGGAGGGGGAGCCCGCAAACGGGTTAACCCATTCCGCTAACCAGGCAAGCAGCGCTTCGCAAAGCGGACGAGAGGCAAAGCTCTTCGTGAGCGCCTCGGAAGTGCCGACGCGAACGGAAATTTTGGCTGCCAACCTGAGTGGGGACGAGACCATGCTCCCTTCTGGGATGACTGGAATCGTTTTCAGCCGTAAGAGCTACTGAAAGCCCAGCAAAATGACCCCTTTTGTCGCGAGGTGAGCGACGGTCTCAGGGAGACGGAGCGCCGTGACGCTACTTGTATTGTAGCGGGCGCAGGGGGGCAGAAGCCAGCGTGTGTCGCGGCGAACCCCGGGGATTCATATTTGCTGGACCATGACGGGCTCGTGCTGAAGTACATAGCCACCGATGTCGAGTCCATCGACCCGTTCAAGGTGGTTATCCCCAAAAGTCTAAGAGGCGCACTTTTGCGATTCTCTCATGACGAACCACTGGCCGGTCATCTGAGTGGCTCCAAAGTTTTTGCAAAACTGAGTCATTCGGTGACGTGGCCCGGCATGAAGCGTGACATTTTCCGCTATTGCCGTTCCTGCCATGTCTGTCAAGCGGTGAAGTCACGGGGCGGCAAGCCGCCTGGAATGATGAAACCGATTGACAGTGTGCGTCCGTGGCAGATGGCCACCTGCGATTTGATGGGGCCTTCCCCCAGGAGCAAGCAAGGGTTCATAGACCTGAAGGCCTACGCGTCACGGTCTGACGAGCTTGCGCCGGTACCCATTGGTATCAAAGGCAAGCGCAAAGGCACAACTGGTGCTGCGGAACCTCTCCACCGCCTGAGGCGGGAGCAAGGGAAAGAGGAGAAACAACGCGGGCGGCCGGCACAGCCGCGCAAAGGCGACGGCGGAAAGCCAGATTCCCACAAAGTTTTGAACTTCGACTTCCCAGCCTTGGGATGTTGTGAATGATGACTGTTTACAAGGAGGTGTCGACGTATACTTACTGAGAAGTCTCATTAATTCGAACTGCTGGTTTATCCGAACTGCCGCTTTGCTGTTGTCACCATCAGGCCTACTTTTAAGGGCTTCCCTTAATTCAAATCCGCAAAATTGTAACGAATTTTCGATGTCCTTTGGGTGAATTCTCGAAAGTCGACTGCTCCAAGCGCATTCTTTTTTCCACTCGTTACAAAACGTAAATAAATAAATGGTGCGGTTACTACGGTATGACATGGAAGCATACGATTGTGCGGGGTTCAGCGTCTAGAAGACACACTTGAGATTTGATGGTCGCCGTTTAGGGAATTCTCCGGATAAATTTCGACCACGTGGGGTTCTTTAACGTGCTTTAACGTTGTAGAACACACGAACGTTTCGAGTGCGAAAGCACCATTGGCCTCCTAACCTTTGAAATGCCGATGTGTGGCGAAGCCCCTGAAGTTAGGCACGTGATGGGGAAAATAAACGAGAGAGAATGTTTGGCGATGACTGTGCTGGTTTGCGGAGGGAGGGGGATGGCATTAATGACAGTTGCAATGATGAAGACCTTTAGTGCGAAGGCCTTCAAAGCAGACGCCTTCTGGATAAAGGCCTTTAGGGTGAGGCCTTCAGGGGAAATGCCTTCCCGGTAAAGGCCTTTAAGTTAGATAGATAGATAGATAGAACTTTTATTCACGTCAATTGCCAGAGAACATAAATCAGGCCTACCAAAGCCTCAAAGGGCTTGAGTGGCAGCGCCTGGCAGACAGCTAACATTGGCAAAACAAAGGAAAATAGAGACGTTGCAATGAACTTTTGCAAAAAAAGAAAATGGTCACCAAACAGAATGAAACAAATATATAACTATTACAACATCAAGAAAGATTACAGTGATTTGAAATTAATACAGTAAATAGCTGAAATAACTACGGGGCAGGAAGCAACACGGAGACATACCGCAAAGTTTTTTTCAGGGTGTATTTAGTTTTCATGCGGAGTACAGTAGGAGGCAAGCTATTGAAACAGGCAGGTACATAGTAATGACGTGTGCGCTTTCCGTACCGGGTTGAGGAGCGAGGAATGCAGTAGCGGTATTTTGGTCTTAAATCCCGAGCAGGGACATATGGAACGGTGAACTGACTGTACCAGAAGTGTTTTAGCACAATAGTTTCTGTTAATAAAGAGTTAAAACTTGGAAGCTTTAGTCTTCTAAAAATATCAATGTCATTACCAATGGACAGGTCGTAAGCAATATTCTTTAGAAACAAACGCAAAAGCGAATTCACCCTATGTTGCCAGCGAACCGTGCAGTGACCATAAACAGTAATTCCGTACCAAAGTACACTATAGGCTAGAGCATGTACAACACATTTACGGACAGAAAAAGGCATAAAATATCTAATGTTATACAGGACACACGATACAGCACGAAGTCTTCGGCAAACAGAAGAAAGGTGCGATTTCCAAGAGAGATCACTGTCGAAGGTCAGGCCAAGATATTTGACCGAATGCGCATATTCAACTGGTACACAGTTGCAATTAAGACAAGAGGAAGTATGCAAATAAACAAGGTCAGTTAATTCAACTTGTTTTAATGGGTTATGAAAACAGATCAGTTTTGTTTTAGAAGTATTAACATTAATAAGATTAAACTTAAACCAATCCATGGCTTTAATAGCAGCTATCTGTAATGCTGTAACAGCATCAGTGTATTTCTTTGCACATGCAACAATAACAGTGTCATCAGCATACTGAAACAGCAAAGATGGCACACTGTTAGCAAGGTCGTTAACGTATAGATTGAATAATAAAGGACTTAATATAGAACCTTGCGGGACTCCAGAGGCAATTGCCGTGAAATCGCTATGGAATCTTGAAATCGACACATATTGGCGCCTATCTTGTAAAAAGTTAGTAAGCAGTTCCAAAAACGAACCTCGAAATCCCAGCGCAAAAAGTTTATCAAGCAAAAGAACGTGGCAGATGCTATCAAAAGCCTTGCTAACGTCCAGAAAAAGAGAACATGCGACTTGATTCTTATCAAAAGCTGAATTTAGCACGTCAGAGAATTCTTCAAGAAGAACCGTTGTTCCTTTTCCTGCTATAAAGCCGTACTGACAAGGTGATAGAACACTGTGCGTATTCAAAAAATTCGTCATGGTGAGTAATAGATGCTTCTCAAAAATTTGGCCAATGCATGGTAGAATAGAGATAGGTCGGTAATTACTCATAATGTTTCTGGAGCCACCCTTGTACAAAGGTATAACTTTAGCAGTTTTCATTGAAGCAGGTATTATACCAGTAGAAATGATAGTGTTAAGGATAACTAGTAGAACACCTTTAATTACTTCAAAATTTCTGCACAATTCAGAAATCGTGAGGCCGTCATGACCAGGAGATTTGCTACGTTTAAGACTGAAAAGTATACACCTTAAATCACTTTCAGTAATATCAGGAAGGAAAGCAGATTCCATCACAC
The DNA here is from genome assembly GCF_055824585.1 of Amblyomma mixtum. Classification (NCBI taxonomy): domain Eukaryota; kingdom Metazoa; phylum Arthropoda; class Arachnida; order Ixodida; family Ixodidae; genus Amblyomma; species Amblyomma mixtum. The sequence continues at coordinate 14,613,217 of NC_143019.1, forward strand.
TGAGAGGCATAGGACAGTCGGTAGGAGGGGTTCGAGATGCACCAGAGACCAGAGAAAAAAAATTGTTGAAGTCATTCGCAATGCTCTGTCCATCTTTATGAAAATGCGAGATGAAATATGTATCATTGTAGATAGCAGCGCTCCCTCCTTTCAGACTATTCACCAATGACCATGTTTTCTTGCTGTTAAAACGTGCGTCATTAAACTGAGACCTAAAGTGGTTGCGCTTGGCCAGACGGATCATGGCGTTGACACGGTTTCGTTCATGTTTAAACTGCAGTCGTAGCTGAGAACAGTTTGGGGCACGTCTTTATCGAGCCCAGAGCAGATCCTTCTCTTTAATGGCTGCCAATATTGCGGGAGACATCCACTTATTGTCTAAATTTCGTTGTTTAACATTCACCATGCGGGAAGATTCTGCTTTGTGTGAACGAAAAACATCGACGAACCGATCATATAGGTCCGCAGGGGACACACTGTGTATAAAAGAATCCCAATCATGCTTTGCTATTCTTTCGTCAAGACGCTTATAATCAAGTACTGAGACCTTTTGCTGGCTGTGCATAGATGCAGGATGGCTGGAACTATCTGTTAACGAGCAACAAATGAAATAGTGGTCTGCAAGCTTGACCTCAACCACAGCAGACCGCACCGACAGGTTTTGAGAACGCACGTTGATGTGGTCGATGCAAGACGCGACCAGCTGCCCAGCTAAGTATTCCTCACGTGTAGGGCTGTGGATTGTAGTCGCTAGCCCCCACTTTGATAAAGTGTCCAGATAATCTGCGACCGTTGACACAGTGGGGCGTAAAATATCGATATTCATATCACCGATAATGCACACGTGTTCTTCGCGGGAGAACGATGATAATGCAAAATCTAGCTCAGCTAAAAAGATTCGACCGTTACAACACGGAGGGCGGTAAATTGTGAGAAGAACCAGCGACAACCAAGGTGTACTTAGGCGGAGCGCAACTACTTCTGCTTGAGTGAAAGGAACACTAATTTCAGAAACGGACCAAGAATCCTTAACAAAAACTGCGATTCCTCCTCCCATTCTTTGTAAACGAGTGTAAGAATATAACTGGTAGCCTGGCAGCGAGAACTGTAGTAACACGTCTGACGAAGCGTTCACTTCCGTGAGAGCAATGACGTCAAAACTTAAGTGAAAAGGGTGAATTAACGCACAAAAATGGTCCCAGTGTTTCCGTATACTGCGAATATTAACATGAGTAAACTGAAATGAATTGCCTGTTTGATACTGAAAGAACTTCCGGACTTCAGAAAAATCGGAACACTTCACGAAACCTGTATCAGACATGGTTATGTTAGTTTCTCAAGATCCGAAAACTTGTTGATGCGAATGAGAGGTGCGCCTTCGGACCGCTTTGCAAGGACCTTCCCATTTTTGGTCCAGACGAACTCAAAACCCTTTTGTTTGCCCCGAGACCTTGCTAGTCGGAACAGCTCGCGATTAACCCGAGACAGGTTATCGTTAAAAAACAGCCGAGGAGACTGGTCGTCTTGCACCAAATCAGGAAGGCCCTTCCGAGCTCCGAGCCATTTCTGCTTAACAGAAACCGACTGAGTCTGTACTAGGATCGGTGGGATATAGACGCCTCTGGACGGTAGCCGATGGACTGCTGAGATATCTGCTGGTTGAAAATCGGTAATGTTTAGTTTGCCTGCTAAGGTACTTAAGAAAGTGTGCAAGTTTTCATCAGATTTGACCGGAAGGCCGTGAATCTCGAAGTTACATCGTCTGCTGTATTGTTCGAGATCATTTATCTCTCCACTCATCCTGTCAATCACTTCTTTCTGGGAAACTACTGTTGAAGACAGTGATTGAACTTGTGACCGAAGATCTGCAAGCTCAGCCTGATTAGTGGTCACTCCAGCAAGCACAGAGTCATACCGTGACGAAAGGAAGTCAATAGCTGACTGTATGTCCTCGACTGCTGAAGCAACCTTTTCACTAGCTTCCTTGACCAACAACAGTTCTTCCATTTTCCCCATCAGTGCTGATACAGTGGTAGTCAAAGTATCCAGCTTCACATTCAGAGCAGACAGTTGCTGCGAGAACGAACCACCATCGGGGTTGGATGCTACGTCAGGTTGCGCCACCGAATCATCCTTGCATGAAGGACACTTCCATGTTTCACGTGTTACCGTACTCATCTTCTTGTAGGCGTTATCAGTAACTGACGAGCAGTTTTTCCCCAAGTGAAATTCGCCCTCACAGGCACAGCAAGTCATAAATTTCCCATCTTTCGGTATGGCTTTTGAGCAAGAAGTACACAAAGAAGACATGGTGCAGTCAGCGGCAAAACACGAAAAGTGATGAATTACAACAGGTGTAACCAACACTCACCTGCCAAAAGCGAAGCAAACGTTTAGACCGGGACAAAGGTTTGCCGCTGACTGCAACGGTCCACGAAGTTGACGGTCTTTAAATAGTCGGTGATCGGCGCCAGGGGGACATCTTTGGCAGGTCCAGAGCGAATGAAGGCAAGGATGGCTTGCGATGTCGAAACAACAGCTTTCTTGAGCCGCATGCGCAGATCAGTCACCCGAAGCAGTTGCGAAGGTGATAGCCGTTGAAGATACGAGCCGCTTTCCGGCTGATACTGTCCCCTGGCTTGCAGAGCTCACCTGCCAAAAGCGAAGCAAACGTTTAGACCGGGACAAAGGTTTGCCGCTGACTGCAACGGTCCACGAAGTTGACGGTCTTTAAATAGTCGGTGATCGGCGCCAGGGGGACATCTTTGGCAGGTCCAGAGCGAATGAAGGCAAGGATGGCTTGCGATGTCGAAACAACAGCTTTCTTGAGCCGCATGCGCAGTTCAAGGACTTTAGGTCAGAGGCCTTTGTGTTAGAGGCCGTTAGGTTAAAAACCTTTATAGTTGATGCCTTTAGGTTCAAGCACTTTAGGTCAAAGGATGCTTTCGCATTCACAGCACTTAAGGAGCTTAAGTGCCCACCTTTAAGTTTTTTTCATTTGTTGTTAGTGGGTATTTGTTAATACAGGTAACAATAGAAAGAAAAGATGCTGTGGCATCTGCCATCGAAGCCTGAAACACCTGAGCTGCGGCTAGCGGGAATAAAAGGACAGGGACAGGGAAAGAAAGGTGGGAGTTATAGTAAGAAAGGATAGGGGTAGGGTGGCAATATACACTGTGTACAAATACAGAATATAGGAATGATTTATTTATTTATTTCATTTCGCACTCATCGAAATGCGAGTCAGCAGGTGAACGCCAAAGCCATCGAGTCACAGCGTGGGCGTAGACGAACCCGTTCAGTGCAGTTCTTCTCGAAGCCCCTCTCTAGTCTGCATTGCAGACTCCAGCGACACTTCGAGCCAGGAGTTTCGTCCTTCGGTCTGGCACCGGGTCCACTTGTAGAGGACTTCGCAGTCCACCCACAAGTCCTCTTCCCGCGCCAACGGATGTGGTCCTCTTCGTCACCGGCTCCGCCCGCGGCCCTTGAAGGTGTCCCGGCCTGATTGCCTTCGGCCAGGCTGATTGCTTGGCGCTCTTCTTCCGTTTTCCTCCCGCTAGGCGGCGCCCAGTGTGTGTGCCTTATCGGCGTCGAACGCGAGCTGTTTTCCCCTTCGCGCTTCGTGTCCCGTTTCTGGCGAGTGCCGCTGTTTCGTGCTTTTATATTTCCCTCTTGATTCTTCCAGTACCCCTCGTTTATTTGTCCCTTACTCTTCTGTCATGTCCGTTTCTGCATGCAGTATGTCGGGCAGAAACTACGAATGCCGTCCGTGCCAGTGACCTCTTCTCTTACACTGTCCACATCAAAGAACTGAGGTTCGATTTCAAACGTTCTAAGGTTCTTCAACGCCTCCATCTGTACTGTAAGATGCGAAAATAAACTGATTTGATTTGATTTGGTTTATAGAGGTTTAACGTCCCGAAGTGACTCAGGCTACGAGGGGCGCTGTAGTGAAGGGCTCCGGAAATTGACCATTGCGCTTGTCCATTACTTGGTCGCTCTCCGGTTCTGAGGCAATTCTTCCCCTTGTCTCTATAGACGAGGCGTTAATTTATCGCTGTGGTGCGAGCAACCTGAACGTCCTCTGCCTCCACTATTCGTCTCAGTCAGCTTGACTACGGTCGAGCAGGCAGCTCGGCACCCCGAAAGCTGCAGTTGTCATTTCGTGTACCTTGCCTTCTTAGGACCAGCAGCTTACATGTTCCGGGAGCATAGACAATATTGGGCGTGTGGAAAATTGTAACTCGAACGTCTCAGTGGCATCTGCGCTTGAAAAACACGGTGCATGCCCTCGTTTCGCTGCAGACGTTGCACAACACACGGGGGCGCGGTTCGCCGTCGCTTCGTTTTTCCCCTCAACGGTGACGGGAATGAAGACTAGGATGAATGCAGTCAGCTACGCCGTGTCCGTACAGGTGCTGCCGGCGCAGGAGGAGGTAGCCCTTTAAGCAGCGGACGTTAACAAACGCGAATCCATCATCGTACGTTCGCTTCTCCCGTCGCATGCAGAGACCTCCGGTGGCATTCGTGCAGCGGTGTTATCTTGCTCGCCCCCGTGTAAAAGAGAACTGTCTGTTCTCCTCGAGGCTGCGATCGGGCGACGGGAGTCTGTTGTGATTGCAGCAACAGACCCCCCCCCCCCCCCCCCCCCCCTTAGCTGCTCGTCGCCGTGTTCCATGGCATGGCCCGCAGCGGTGTCGCGTTGCCTTCGGTGCCTTTGTCTAATTTGAAACACGAGACCGCCCCGGGAGGGCAGCGGGGGCGGATCGTGTCTCTCACTGTGCGCTTGCCCGGAGGCAGCGAGCAAGCCAGCTGGAGAGGGGAGACGGTAGGGAGAGAGGGATGGAGGCGCGCACTCGTGTGTACCGGGAGGAAATTGGCGCGAACGGCGGCGCTAGACTAGAGAGATGGGAGTGGGGGGAGTCCTCGTCGGTCGTCTTGGTCGTCCGAAAGGGAAGTTCGCTCACCCCCAGAGGCACCCCCCTGTTTGCTCTGCCCATTAGGTCGGCCGGACTGCGAAAGCGCGAGCAGCGTCGGCGGCGTATCAATGGGACGCACCGCTAATAGGACGCCCCGCGGGCCGTGACAGCCGGGGCGCTCCCCCCCCGGACAGATTCGGCGCCGACGACGACCGAGAGGAGGAGGACGGGAGGGACTGTAGTGTTCTGAAGGCGGTTTGCGGCACAACGGTAGGGGAGAGGGTGAGGAGACGCTCTTCTTCTGTACCGCTGGGTCGGCGCCTGCGGGTCAGGCCGCGCGCGGTGTGGCCGACGCGAGGTCGCTCCTTGGCGACGTCCGCTGTCGTCGCGCTCGTTGGTGCTGCCAGTCGAGTTTCTGTAATTTCGGCTGTAAAGAGTCCGAAAGTTTGTTCGAGTTGGAATTAAGGGGTTGATTTGTGATTAATCTTGATGTTGACGGAACCAAAGCGCGACACTTCGGATGAAGCGGAAGTTCGAATTAAGCGAGTTCGAATTGGTGACTCTGCTCTGTCGCTTTCTTCTGAGCACTGCGTGGCAGACTATACGGGCGGTGGCACTGTCAGCAGGCGCGCGGTAGTCATTCAGAACCTTAGTTTCAGCCGTGGCCGCGGCGGCTTAAGCGCCTCGTCCAGTGATTAATTACTGGTCCCAATAAGCAGCGTACAGCGATGTATTGCATAGTACAATGCACCGCAGCCTGCAGTACATCAGTATTGTATGTGCAAAACTTGACACATCGCTTTGTTCAGTCACTCTGATTCCACTAGGCAGGATGAAGTAGTTGCCGGGAATGGGAAAGAAGGCCGAAACGGGTAGTAGAGTTGACAGTTAATCGCGGAAGTGTGTAGTTTAGCCCTATGCTCGTTCTCAAGGGCACACAAAATGCAAGTGGTGATCCAATTTCTTCTTTTAACATCAGCGGGTTTTGTGTCCTGACGTGAACTATTATCTAGCTTAGTTCCAGTGTCCACGCCCTCCCCCCTCTTTCGCAAAATAAAAGCAGTTATCCTGGTCTACGAATTATAAAGCGGCAACCGCATGAGGTGATCATTCTCTGTGCCTCGCCGAGGGTATGCCGACGGGTGACGAAAGCCGCTGAGTATTGTTCCGTGTAGTCTTGAAAATAGTTCAGTAGGAGGGTTCTTCTGTCGTCCGATAACGTGACACGACTGAGCGTGGAAGGGGCTGTATATAGTTGGGGAACTCTGAAAATGCACCGCTCTGCCTCTTCATGTAGAGCAGGGAGCTGCCCCCCCCCCCCCCCCCTCCCCCCCCCCCCCGCGCTTTGTCCCCAGCCTCCTTAGCGAATCGGAGCGGGTAGGGAAATCTTCCGGGCTCGGTGGAAGGCGTTTCCAGACCTCCGGAACCGAACGAATAAGCGACGGCGAGATCGAATTCAAAAAGCGCTATGGGAAGGCGGTCAGTGTAAAAGCGAAATGTACTACAACCAATACTGCCAACGCATATTTGTCTCATCGCATCGTGTGATCGCCTGTTGTTGTTAGTGGCTGTTTATTGTTAATAAAATAAATAAATATAGAGATGGAAAGAAAAGATGTTGCTAGTAGCGGCATCTGCCACCGGAACCTGAAGCACCTGAGATGCGGCTAGCGGGAGTAAAATTACACGGAGAGAACAGGGAGAAGGAAAGAAAGGGAGGCGCGATAGTAAGAAAGGAAAGGTGTAGAACGGCAATATACACTAGGTACAATTACAGGATGAACTTTTTTTTTTCCCCGCCGTTCCTTCGGATGTTTGGTTCTCCCGATATGCTTTCTCCGGGCACTCGCCTGATGCTTTCGCATTTCAGTCGGCCTTGTTTCCCGAGGATTATTACGCCGAGCATCAGCGATCGGCGGGAAAAGCAGTTCGAAAAAATCCGGCCACGTCGGTCGCAGGCACGGAACCGCGGCTCCCTTGGTATCCCCGCTGAAGCCGCGCCCCTCTTGCGCAGCCAGGACTCCGGGTCTCCCGCCACTCGGTCGTCGGTGCCTCTTCTGATCGCGCGAGCAGGTGTTTGGGACACGGCAGGCACCGAGGATCGTCTCCCGACGCGTCCTCCGAACAAAGCAACCGCGCGACGCCCGGGACACGTGAGCTTCTCCTCGAGTGTCGTCGGTGCGTGGAATGTTGGAGGGGGGACTCCTCCTCCTCCTCCTCTTCTGTCGTTCACCCGACCCCGGTGTCTGCTGGGGCGGATGCAGGTATACACGTTACCCACCTCGGCGCAGCTGTAGCAGCGCAGCTGCATGCGTGTTCCAGATCTGACCGGAGCTGGAAGCGTGTGGCGACGTGGGGAACACTGGAATGGCCACGCTGGGCCGTATTTTTGCGATTCCGTACTCTTATATTTCAGGAAAACAAAAAAAATAAAAAAAAATGCACAGGTGATGATACAAAGTGATGCAAGGTGATGCGTTTTCGGCAATTGGCCGAACATTTCGCTTCTACGATCGTCGACTTCCCGTTGTGGCTTTGAACAGTAATTCGCGGTCACTTTGTCGTTCGGGTGTCGCGTGTGAGCTTCTCGTGGGTGGAAATAGATGGTGGCGGTTGGTGGCTGTTTCTGGACGGTGAAGGTGGGCGGGTATACACTCTAAGCGTAAAGGAGTAAAAAAGGGGGTAAACCGTCCTCCCTTTTATACAAGGGAGCGCGCTCCCTTACTTCTTTTTACTCCCATATTGGCGTAATCCTGTTTAGAATTTGGGTAGTAGGTGGAGCCCTTGTGAAGGGAAGTGAGGAGATAGGTGTTTGGTGGTGGGTGAATGCGGGTTGTTTTTGGTGGTGGGAGTAGTATTCTGCAGGGTGGAGATGGGTGGCGGGCAAAGGTGGGCGGGTAGTGGACGGATACTTCTGGCCTTCTGTATGGTGACGTCATGTGC